>NW_026099572.1:59922216-59924330 GCF_025091365.1 Daktulosphaira vitifoliae
TACCAATTAGTTAATAATATCAGTGTACTTTTCATAAAAGAAAATATTTTGTCAAGATTTTTGGTTAATTGTATTAATACCTTGTAACCATCCCATAGAATGTTTAATTTATTTAGTTCTTCAGCAAAAGTCATTAAAAATTCAACAATAACTAGCAACCAATTACTATACGTACAACTAATTACAGTAAAAAATTGTCGTACCCTAATTCGAACATTCCATTCATTAACAATTCTACCGTTTCTTTTCGCAATCATATCGGTTAACTTAAATGATCGACCATTATCAATTATACCACAGTCGGGATTAATAACTACTAGATTTTGCCAATAAGGATTTCTCAGTAGACACTCCATGTCGTCGATACGCGAAGCTGACAGTGGTGTTATATTACGTTGAATAATGCAAAGCAAAAAAAAGTAGAAAAAATATCTTAAACACATTTTTATCAAAAACGATTTATAAATTTTCGAAAATACAAAGTATTGAATTTAAAAACTTAAAAATTTCAATGATTTATTAATAAAATGTCGTTATTATTTAAGAATATAATGCTTTTATAAATTATATTACTAAAATTAAGCTTCTAGAATGCAAATACTCAACTGTAAAAAGATACTATATCACAATAATTTATTATTTTTTGTGTTTTTCAACATACTTTTGTTGAAATTGTTATATTATAATTATTTATATAGTCTTTGTTGAAAGATGATGATATAAGCAAAAACAAAATTTATTTCTCGTATAATATTTTATATTGATGCAATATCAATAATTCTTATTTTATATATCTAAGGTTAGTCATCAATATTATACTATATACCATAAGTAAAAATTAGGGCTCCGTTTTTTTTTTAATATTGATATCGTAAATCATGATATCAAAAACAAAACTATATGAATGTATATCGATTGTTTGTCTCATAATAATTATAAAATTGATACGATTGTTGACGCAACATTTGTTATTAACAAAGCTCGTCAAAATTTGAGTCATGGAATGTTTATGATTTTAATAAAAAATGAGAAAATAGTAATTTTACAAATATTCAAATTGTGGCTAAAATATTCATATTATAGTAAAGCTAAGGGTATATTCGGAATCATCATCAAAATACCTAAGAGACACTAAAAAAAACTCATAATCATACAATAACTCAAATTGGTCAAGATGTCTAGTTAAATAAGACACGTATGTCGTAATATTCCCAATGCTTTGCAGTATGCATCTTACATTTATCAATGAAAAATTTTAATCTGTATTTTTATTATTTGTTGACAAACAAATAATTTATTTGTCATAATACTACTTTACTGTACAGTTTGTCTTAATAATTGTATACATCATCAACTCAATCATTATTAACCTGATGGAGTCTTAGGTTTATTTTAAATAAATGATACGGCAACGTTAAATATAATAATTATTTTATATCCGCAATTATATTAGCAAGACAATAACGATAAGATGTAAAAATATCGATATATGACGTATGTCGTTTGTCAGTAAAAAGTGCAAATGCATCGCCGGACCGGTCGTGTCACTCGCAGTCAACCTGTCGGACGAGGAGAGGCAGCTGTACATCAGTCGCCATCTAGTAGTATAAGTGCTATGCAACCGCATCAAACCATGTGTCTTATCTTAAAATAACAATCATGTAATGTAGAATTAAATACAATAAACTAAAAAGATCACTAAAAACCCTGATAACAATATCGTTAGATTGGGGATATTCTCACATACTATAAAAAGCACTGAAATCCTTTCTGAGTTCAGTTCGCTTCTGTCGAATTTCAATCTGGAACAATTACCAGCCACGGACCCTGTATTGTTGGCTGTCTTTTTATGCATTCTGTTTATAAAATTTGAAATGAATTTGTTTTGACATATTATTCTGTGACGAGGTACGAATATGATACATCAAAAGTTTTGTCGAATTGTCTATGGATTACAATTTGTAGCTGCAATATATGAAGTAAATCAACTTGTATAATCCCAATTATTTATTTTTTATTCAGAATGAATCAACCTTTTTAGCTTCGATGCGAAGCTGAGAAGGTATTGGTTTTACTATGATGTGTTTTTTTTTTTTTTTTTTTTTTTTTTTTTT
>NW_026099572.1:59924822-59928940 GCF_025091365.1 Daktulosphaira vitifoliae
TTTTTTTTATTATTATCTTTAGTTACACATTATTCTTGAATTATTAACTATGTAATACTTTTTAAGTTCATCCCTTATGCCTGGTAAGGGTGTCAACTTTGTTTTTTTAAATGGTAACACATATTTTGAATTTAATAAAATGTTTGAGTTTTTAATTTAATAACAAATGGCATTTGAATTTTTAATATACCTTTATTTATTTATTAGATATAAACATTTAAAGTTTCAATTTTTTGAGTTAATATATAGGTATAATACACAAGGGATTACAAATACAGGTAGCTAATTGATTTTTTATGATATTGCTATCACATTCACGGATTCTTTATTATCAATTATGACTATCAATAGATATACTTTCTGTATTATCAGTTAGTGTATTTATAAACTCACAACAATGTACTTTACTACCATTTATAATAACAATGCTGTGTACCTGCTAATATTGATGTCATAAAAAACCAATTAGCTACCTGTATTTGTAATCCCTTGTGTATTATACCTATTATTTCCCGCTCGCTGGCCCACGCCTCGCACAGGAAGAGCGTATGCGATGCATTATCCGCTTCTCCCACCAGTGATGGCATGTCGGCGCGGATTCTTCCTCGGCCAGTCGTCGGCGCCAGTTGGACACGGTGATGTTCCGGAACTGCAGCCGGTCCTCCGCGCGAAGCGATCGACCAGTGCTTTTCCGGAGCTCGTGTCCGTTGGCGCGTTCGACGGCCAGCAGGTCCGCGGGCGGCAGAGAAGCCAGGACCCTTGCCTCCACTCCGGAGACGATGCGATAGGCGCACACGGTCCAGATGGCTCCAACGGGTACTTCAACCTACAGAATTGTTTGCGTACAAAAAAAAAACAATAATATACAGTAAATTTATTATTATTATTATGCGTAAAATGTTCACCAAATCGTTTCCACTGGCACCAACACCGCCAGCGACGATATTTCCTCTGAACGGTCCAGCATCGCCAACATCAATGTCCACCACGCGGACAATTTCAATCTGCACGGTGCCAACTTCTATTGTTACAATTCAGGATAACTCGGCTACGGAACCTGACGTGTTGTGCACGCGATACTTACAACGTATACATACATAGGCGTTGTAAGAAATATTTGAAAAAGTGAACGAATAATTATACCGTCTCACATTCTGTAACCGTTACTACGATTCTTAATGAAATTAATTATAAAAATGTATTACGTCGGTCAAATTATGTTGCTCTGTGACATTGACCTTAAAGGGAAAAGCAAGATCATCGAAGACAATTGTAGCGATTACTGTTAACTATTATGATTATTACTTACTACAGACGGTACGGCGTTCCGGTTAAGCACCCTGCGCACAGTACTGCTACCAACAAACTGTAGCCAATCAAATGTCCATCAGACTGAAGGAGACGTCGAATGGAAAACAATTAATTAACGTGTACATACTTGTGTAAACTGACACCGTCGCTTCGGTGCAAATCTTTAGATAGTGTTTAATTTTAAAAAAATGGTGGATTATTCCAAAAGCTACATGATCTGCTAGTTCCTTATTAATATCCCAATTAAGATAAAGTATGTCGAATGAAAAAGGGATTATTAAAAAATATTATAAAGTTGAAAATGTAAAAATATAATCGAGAATTTTTACACAATAATAGCATTCGGTAGCCATTTTCACGGTGAAGACAAAATGAAGTCCGAAATTTTTTTTTTGCATAATAAAGTACATTACATTAGCTTTAATTTAAGGTATATATAAAAGTGTCAGACTTTCCAGAACATTTTCAAGAGTAAAATTGAAAAAGTTAATTTTTGTAAAAAAGTTACCATTTTGAAGCCCCTTCCTGTGTACTTGTCAAGGGTCAAATGTTAACAAAAATATAGGTGAATATCTAAGGTACCTAGTATATCTAAAATTTAAGCTGAAAAAGTAAATTTTTTGTGAAAAAGTTGTCATTTTAAATCCCCCCCTGTAGGCAGGTAAAAAGTCAGATTTATAAAAAAAATATACCAAATATATTATATATGATATATTCATTTTTTAAAAAGTTATGGCATTATAAAGTTAAAAATATAAAAAAGGATTTTTTTACAAAAGTCGTATTTTTTTTATTAATTTTGATGTCTGTTTTCACCATGAAGATAAAATAAAGTCCGACATTTTTTTTTATCATAATAAAGTATATTACGTTAGCTTTAATTTAAGATATATATAAAAGTGTCAGACTTTCCGGAACACTTTCAAAAGTTAAGTTGAAAAAGTTCTACTTTCTACATGTATTTTTTAGATTTGAACCCTCCTCGTATATAGGGAAATGGTCCGATTTAAAAAAACAGTATGTCAAATGAAAGATGTATATAAATACTACTTTTTATGAAAAAATTGTATTGATCCATACGTTTTTCAAAAAGTTATAGCATAATAAAGTTAAAAATGTAAAATACAAAATAGAAAATTTTCACACAAAAATAGCATTTTTTATGCTGTTGGTAGCAACGTACGGTTGCCGAGTTGGTAAAAGTTGTGTTTTACAAGCCTGGGGTACGAGGTCCCAACCCGCGTAAGGCAATGAATTTTTACTTAATTCTTTTTAAATTAGAATAAATTTTCAACTGTTTTGATTTTTATCTCATTTAGATTCAATAACTTCAATAAAGATCAAGGATTCCATCACTGTCGTTGCCACTCGGGAGAAGAAATTTCTTATTCATTTTAAAATTATTTTACTATATTTTAAGTTTTAGCTTCGATGCAAAGCTGAGAAGATATTTTTTTGTGACTATCATTTATTTTCTCTGCTCTAACTTAATTTATCAATTAAACAGTTAGTGTATCTATGTTCTCCATACAGACAATTAAAATCTTTCATTTCTAATGCTTTCAAAGTATTTATTTACGAATTAAGTTTGATATGATAGGTTTCAACTACAAAATTAAATCATTTTACTTTGTAATTTATTAATTTTTTCACTCTATTTGTGTGTACTCAGGGCCGGATTTACCTACAAGCTAAATAAGCATTGCTTACGGCCCTCGAAAAAATACGGCCCGTAAAATGTCCGGTATATGAAAATAAAAAATATATTATATGACTAGATGACCCGGCAAACGTTTTTCTGCCATATGAATTATCAAATAAATCAAACTTAAATATAAATCATTATCTTATATCTAACAAATATACGAATAAAATTCATGAAAATCGGTCGAGCCGTTTCAGATAAATACGGGAAGCCCCGCAGATAATGAAACTCAGTACCATCAACTGTGGGCCGTCGATAACTCGTTAAAAATAAGAATAACTAATAAGTAATAACAATATTCGGACTTTCTTATCTGCACACCGCACAATATTATTAAAACATGTTACATGATTTTATGTATATACTTGTGATCAGAACGATTATTTGACGATGGCGAGAATCATAGTTATAAATATTTATTCTTTAAAATTCTTTCAAAATATAAATGCTGACTTTTCCTTAACAAAAAAATATTATGAAAATCCTAAAGTAAATCGTTGTTTGAACAAAACTGCTTTTTTCTATACAAAGCCTAATGGTGATTATTGTATTAGAGAATGGTTACTTTATTCACCAACTAAAAAAATGATATATTGTTATTATTGTATTCTTTTTTCTAAAAATGACATTATGCTTGATGGGTATGATAATTGGCGAAATGTTCAAAAATTTCTTGAAAATCATGCGAAAAAAGGAAATCATGTTTTGGCAATTAGTATGTACCTAAATAGAACGAAACTATCAGATAGAATAGATAGTGAATTAGAAAAACAGTTAACTGAAACACGCGACTATTGGAAAAACGTATTAAGGCGCATAATTGAAACAATATTATTTTTATCAGGACGTGGTTTACCATTTCGAGGTTCAGACGAACACTTCGGGTCAAATCGTAATGGAAATTATCTTGAAATATTGGAGCTTCTTTCAAAATTTGACCCATTTTTAGCCCAACATATTGCAGTACACGGAAATCGAGGGAAAGGACACACATCTTATTTGTCCAAAACTATTTGTAACTAATTTATTGCACTTATTGCAAAAAAAACTCGTACAATGATTATAGATCAATTGAAAAAAGCCGGTTATTTTTCAATAAGCG
>NW_026099572.1:59929040-59979392 GCF_025091365.1 Daktulosphaira vitifoliae
ACAAAGAGTAGAGACGTTTTTAGATCAATTATCCACAGTTTTTTGATGTAATCAATTATTTTATATATACATCAAATAGAAAACAGTTTAAGATATAGTTTAGTATCATTTAAGAAAATTGTTTTTTCGTCACAGTCGAGACAATAAAAAGCTTTTGCAAAACGCAATTTAATACACAACAAATGTTTTCAGCAACTTAACAAATAAGAACTGATATCATGTAATTTCTGTTTATTATCCTCTTATAGATTCGCAACAGTGAGACTTTGTGTTTGGGTCCTTTGCAACTAAGGGTCGAGGAACGCAGCAAGAAGCACGCGCGGCGTCGGCAACGCATAACGCCAATAAAAAAAGTAAAATAATGAGACCGGACAGCCGTAAATGTGTTTGCTTCGAAGGATACTCGATAGATACACGTTGGCGGAACAAAGAAGGAATGAACATCGTGTACGCAGCACAGACAAATGAACAAACAGCGCGTAATAACAATGTTATCGGCTTGTCGCTTTGCATTGTTGACTAGACACAAACGTGGGCACGAGCCGAATATTTTATAACATCATAAACGCGTAACCTTTAATTTGGAAGTATACTTATAATTTATAATTAATGAATTGTTGTATACGCGAAAAAAAAAATAACTACAATTGAACGGGAAGAAAAAATTGTTTTGCCGTCTACTGCGAATTCCAACCATTTTTTCACCTAATTTCATTCAAACAATAGGGTTTATCTTTTTTCCGATTCATTTCGTTTGATAAGGCACATGTATACAAAATATTATGCCATATATGTGCTTCTACTGAACCGAGAACAATGCTACGGTATACAGTTTTGACCTGAATGACTCCAAGGTGTTATATTACACACTTGCTAATAATATTACGTACGGACCATGATATGAAAAAGTTTTCTCCGAGGATCGGTTAAAAAACCATCGATATCGGTAAACACTGTTGTCGAATAATTATGCGCAGAGACAGATCTGGTAATAACTCGAAATACATTTTCCAGACTACTTGGCGTCTACACGAACATCAACAAATTATTTCACGTTGTCAGCATAGTTCAGATGGTGAGATTTGAAAAAAGTCAAAAACCTTTCAATGGGTTTTATGATTTATGCAAATAATTTTTACTCGACCAAAATATCAGAATACCACCCAAATAGCTCCCCATAATTGTAACAGTACGGACATACGTTATACTAATAACAATAACTCAATGGCTAAAACCATTTCTCTTACAATTATTAGTTTATCGTTGAATAAAGCGTGTTCGCTTTCGTAGTAACACTCTTATGTAATTTCTCTATAGAAAGTATGTAACAAAATCGATAGTCGATAACGTTATCGTTGAAACCGATAAAGAATGTAACGGCGATAATGACAATTCGGGTTCATTAAGATGCGATAACCCGCTTTGTAGTCGAGGGTAAGAAGACGCATGTCAATAGGACATGATGGTTTTGCGACTAGAACCCCTGGCGATAGATATTCATGGACTTGGCATACCAGAGAATAGGGATGATTACATTTGGGTCAAGGTGATAACGAGACGAGAGACTTATATTTTAGAGTTCATTCGTGAAATACACAAAAAGCGAAGGTCGTATTTGAAAATGCCAGCGTTAATGGGTATGGGAAAGTAAAGAAGAAAGAAATAATTTATAAATAAAGAAAAATTACATGGCCCGTGAAAAACACAACCGGAAAACATTTTTTGTTGGGTGTTTTTTTTTTTATGTTCACCGTGTTCAACATTATAATTAATTCTAAACCTTATATAAAGCGTGCAATTAAAAAATACAAACATGAACAAATTGAATGTAATTATTTTCCACGATAATTGGGTAATTATTACATTTGAATTACGGCTATTGAAAAACTGTAAGTGACTTATAATTAAAAGAGTTAAAAAATATATTTTCGACAAAACTGTTACCTGAGTCATTAGACGGTCAGCACCGGTACCTTCTTCGTCTTTGAACTCTATGTCCGCATTGTAATTGGGAACTAACTCCATGAATCTGGTGTCGTTGCGGTCGATTCGGCCTTCGGGTGGTCCGCTGGCGGTGATTGAGAATTCGCTGACGTTTGGCTCGTGTTGCTGAAACACCAGTGGCTTCAATTTCCGAGGGTTCCGGAAAGGTGACGGCCCGCGCAAAGGCCCACAACCCTCTGAGGTAGCCGTCATCATACACACCATCAGCGTCAATGTGATCCGCCAGCGGCACCTCGACGCCACTGCAACAACGCCACCGCCGCCGCTGCCGCCGTTCCTCATATCCGGCTGCCAGACACCGCATTACCGCGGCCTTTACTCATACGGCAATTGGTCGCTATTCATAAAAAATAATAATTAATTCTTTAACTATCAATTCACATTTTTAACAAAATTAGATCAAATTTCAAAACTCAATAAAAAAATTTAACTTTATAAAATTAAAAAAAATTTATAAGCAATAAAATTTTTTAAACGAAAACCATCATAAAACGAAATGGTAACAATTTAAACAATGTAGACATTTTTAATGGTGTACAACGTGGACTGTACATATTATGTGTTACCTGCATATTAATAACCATAAAAAATATATGACTTTAACTGAAAAATACGTATCGTAGTATAAAAAATGTGTTACTATTGTGAAGAAAGGTTCTAGACCCTCAGCACAGATCTATGAACCATCTAGTTTTGACAAGCAACGATCTCCCGGCCAAAGGTTAATACTTGAATAAAAACGGACGTATTCTTTATGTCTAGACAGGCTGTCTTTGACTTCACTCTGACGCCTTCATCAAAGTTATTACTGACTGACGTTACATTATAGTTGGGAAAAATCTATGCGAATTATTAATTAACGATAAATTTTATCCCCCACAAACAAAAATATAAATAATATTATAAGTTAATCTTTAATATTCTTTTTTTTTTATAATTTTTGAGTGAAAATTATCGATAAATAATAAAATAATTCAAATTAATTATTCGATGATGAAATTTCGTATAAGCAAAAGTAATTATATAATAGTATATTAATTATTTATATTATGTCTTTAGAGACTTATCAAGTTGTTGTTAGATTCATAATTGGTTAACATGAATCATGATTAACAGATTCTTGTTATACATTTTTAGTGACGAAACATGATTTTACATAGTATAAAAAAATATATTTTGATAATTGTTCGTCACAGGTTTGTTGCTAACGTTGTTATTTTAGTTAGTAAACGATAGTGTGCTGTATAATAATGACTAAACGTACCTGGAATATTCCGATTAAAATAATGTAGAAAACTAATTATTAAAGAAATAGTTAAAATCCTGGTGAGTGTTTGCACTAAAGATGCGTGTTCGGCAATTTGCCGGTACCGCACGATTTCGGACGTTAAGTACAACAAAAAAACAAACCAACAACGGTTTTAAAACGTTTCGATGACAAAAATCACACAGTTAAATTATAGTGCAAGTAAAATTTAACAACAATAACAGACACTGAAAAAAAAGAGACGATAAGTATTAAGCGGATTTTCGTGAAAATTAAACGAAAACTACTCGAATTTAGTACACTGATGTCGCGCCGAACCGATTCTGGTAACAAGGTCAACGATTTTGAACCAGACTCAACAGTGTTGTGGGTGTGAGCCACCGACACTCTCCCACCCCGAAATATCAGACTCCTCCCAGTTAGACACCGCCTCCATACGTGCGCACAGCGCTTCTTGGAACGCCACGCCAAACGGATACGGTGCAACGTATTCTTAGCGCCGCTCGGAACGTTAGTCTTCATTGGGACAAAGGGGTAAAAATCATCATCGTGTGTATCACACAGATAAACGAAATCGCGGTCACCTACACAGGAACAAGTGCAGACACGTCAGCGGTTAGACAGCAAAAAATCCCTTAAGACCTTATGCTCCAACACAACATGACCGCGGTCACAAGTATATTTTGCCTTCGTGTAAAAAACCATTTAATACATTTCCGAAAGATAATAACTTTTTGACTTGTTTTATTGTGACAAAAATCCTTTTTGAGTGTACAAACCCTGCAAATGCTTCAATAATCATAATAACTCACATCCCATTCTATTATTCTATGACCGTTTGTTTGTAATTTTTTTCCTCGTTCCATCTATACCGACCTTTTCCCTTTTTTTCTTTTGACACGCCAAATTGATTTCTGACGTTTCCTGTTACGGTGTTTGCAAATCTATTGATACCTGTCAATGTAAATGCTATACCTGCCATCATTTTTTCCGCACTAATCGTTCGAGTTTGAGCTACTTCATTATTTGTTTTTTTTATTAAAAAAACTCTTAATGTTGCACCAATGGTAAGATTCAGTTTTCAGTATTGCAGCAATTATGTGACCGCAGTTTTCCGAACGTACCTAATTAATAAATTCTAATTATTTTGATAAATTAAATAAAATATATTTATAAAAACGTAAGCAATAACGTATTTTTTAAATTAATTAGGAGGTGTCCAAAAATAATGTGATTCTAAGACGTTATTTTAAAAATAAATATAATCAAATCATTTATGATATTATGTTTGTATTTAAAGTTTTTCAATGGGAGGGAAGTCTAGAACCTTAATTTTACTTGATATTTATGTTCATGATTATGAAATTATTACATATAATACTGACAATAGGATAATAGGCCAAGGGCTTGGGTCTCACACTTTTGTTTTATTAAATGAAAAGGCTTGCGTTTGTGAAAAAATGACTTAAATTATATAACAATTATTTTTACCCTAAACCTAACCAATACTAAAGACAGCCTTGTNAGGCTTGGGTCTCACACTTTTGTTTTATTAAATGAATGGCTTGCGTTTGTGAAAAAATGACTTAAATTATATAACAATTATTTTTACCCTAAACCTAACCAATACTAAAGACAGCCTTGTCTATACCCTTGTATACGTCACTGCAATGTTTCATAATATTTTAAATATATAAATAAATTAAAACCTTTAGACTTGAATATCATGTACATATAATATATAAATTGTTGTTTGTTGTACCCTGTGACATCCGTCACAACTATATTACAACTATATTTTAAAACATTTTTTTATTTATTTGAAAAAAAATATGGGTAAGTGTTCTCTTTCATACCCTTCTTGTACTTAAAATTGGCGGATTTTTAAAATTTTTGATGCTAATTAGTCCTACTAAATTATAGTCATTGCATAATTATATAGATAATAAATACTTTCTTAGTTTCGAAGCTAAAATTGTAAAATGTTTTTAATTTAAATTTGTAATTAATTTAACATACCGACTAAAGTCATCTATGGCATTTAGTTAAATTTTTGTTCATGACTATAATTTGCTTTTTTATTAAAAATAATCGCGAAATTAGAAAAAAAAGACAGAAATAGGGGTGTTTATTTATAACTTGGAGTATTTAGGGCCTCTTAATATCATCAAATGTCCGTCTATGGATTGGTAATGGATTCTCTAACTATAATCCTATGATTCTTAATTTATATTTTTGCCCCTCCCCTTAAAATCCATTTATAATCGACATTGTCACTGATAATTCTAAAAAAATTACGGTATAAGTGGCTATTTGAGTCAAAAGGGTCATTAACATTGGTTGTAGTATAAATTTCTAGAATGAAGTTGAAATAAAAAAAAAATAAATTAATATGAGGTAGTACAAAGTCATTGTCATCCTGACCTGGCTAGATCTTTTCATTAATAAATCCTAACGTATTTGCTTCATGTTACATAATATAAAATATAAACGTACTTTAAAAATATTAATTGGGTATACTTAAATTTAATTTGTAGATTTTGAAAAATAGTTGTTAGTGTAACACAATATATCATATTCAAAAAAGCTATTTAAAGTAAATATATATATATATATATATGTATATTATATTTGTATTAAAATTTCAGAAACGCACTATGTTTAAAATGTATTATAATGAATAATTAATTTCTAATTAAATTTTTAATAATAGATTTTAATAAATAATTTTTATTTGGCCATCCTCCTTAAAGTTATTTGAAAGTTTTTAGTTCAAAAATATGTATCTTTAATTATTTGACCTATGACAATATTTTTGAACAATTATTAATATATATATGTTTTTTATATTAATTAGACTCCAATTGCCCTAGTGAATTGGGACCAAAGATTGTCTCCATAAATCAATTAATATCTATGTACAGAGCGGTTCGCGAATTTCTGATAAATCTAATAATTTTTGATCTACTGATTATTTTGTGTTATTTAAACAAATTATTAATTTTTACAGTTTTGGAATAATAAATTACTAAGAATTTCATAAGCACAATTTGAACAAAATATATTGGGATCCTAACTAATTTCTCCCCTCCTAAAAATATTTTTATGTAAATTTGCATGTAATTTTAATAATTTAAAGGGATACTTCGATAGCCTCCCTATAAACTCCCTAAATTGCACCTATGTCAAATTTGAATAAATTGAATAAAAATGCTTTTTTTTTTTAATATCTTAAAAAGATCATTTATTTTCAGGTATTTATAAAGACACAAATTACATTATTTTTATAAAACTTATGCATTATTTTCTTAAAAATGTGCCAGAAAGTGTTAATTTGATATGAAATTACTAATAGTTTGATCTTATATGATATTAAAACAAACGTAACTATTATTTTTCAAAAAATATCATAATCGTGAGTGTCTATTTAAAACGATTATCATAAGTTTTAACAGTTAATTGATGATAAACAACTCGGTTTCTTACTAAACATTATGAGTCGCATTTACAAAAAATAAACAAATACTATCCGACAGTATTTAACTAATGATTTAACTGGTTGATAATTTATAAAAACGTTTATATGAATAACAAAAAAAGTACGGTAAAATATCAACCTACTATGTCTGTATTTTTTCATTCAATAATATTTTTGTTTTAATTTTCCGGAGTCAACAACTGATTGCAGCCCATACCGGTTATAACATTTATACAGTACATTTTCATGGTGTACACGTGATACGCAAGCAACACACAGAATGTCCTGTGAGAACAAATGTACCTGTGGGATACCGTGACGGTCTGTACACACGCACAGGTGCTCGCTAATGTTTCCACACTCTGTAAAATATTTATATATATTATGTATACTTTTATACACATATACTTGTCCACGTTATAGTAATATACATTACACATAGACAACGCCGTCTCACTCCCTCCGACTCTGGTGCACATGTATTATATCGCTTGGCGGCATCGTCTTGTATTCTTCACGGTGCGAACGACGGCCTTCCTCCTCCAGGCGGTACAGGTATTATCCCAAATGCCCATTGGAAGCTGGGCGTGGTCCCAAAGTTGCTCATCATCATCACCGTCATGATCATGACCGTCATAATCATCATCATTATCTTCGATATCGGTGGCTGCCTACATCAGAACAAGTTACTCATTTCTTCAAAAAACTAAACACGATTTTTAACTTTTTGTTTTTCTAAACTAAACGGTAAAGTACATTTTTTTTTTTTTTTTACTCCCGTCAAGTCTACACAAACTTGTTTGTCGCGGCTATGGCAATATTATGCCTGCTCAAGTACAGCATTGGTTGTGATAAAACTAAAATTTATTAATCATTTTTCGCGTTGTTACTAATTTAACGTATTAATTGATTAAAAAATAATAAGAAACATTTGTTTGCGATTAAAAACATTTATCATTAAAAAGGCCTTTTTAATTATTAACGAATCGTGAATAAAAATAAATTCGGATTAAATCTAAGCTAAATTCAACTGAACGATAATAATGTTAGTTTTTATGCGTTTAATGAATAAAAACGTACGCTGTAGGAAATCAAAATATTATTTCTGTTTAATACGATGTCGCGGTACAATAAAAGACTAACCAATATACTTTCGGCAGGACCACTCGTTGTGTCCGTTCTAAATACGATTGTACTCACAATAATACTGAGATTCAATTATCACTTTGATAGTCGGCCTGCATATAATAATACATGTGTACGCCATTGAGGAATGTAGCAGGTGTAATGCGGGACAAAATAAAATTTGTGACCGTTTGGCTTCCATACTGCGTAACTAATTTCAGTCAAAAATCATAAATAGAAAAAAACATGAAAAGAATTGGAGAAGAAACATAAGAGAGAAAAGAAGATCCATGAGCGGCGTGTTGTATGTTTGTGAAAGAAAATCATAATGTTTACATACATTATAAGAATAGAACACAATATACTGCCACGGTCTCTTTCCAGTTAAAAAACATATTTGTATATACATATGTATAGACGTATTAGACTAATCATATTATACATAATTAATTATGTCCTATTTAATTTCAAAACATCGACTGTTAATACTTTTGAATAATAAAAAATAAATTGTAGACAATATTTAAGTTAATCCGAACAAACTATCAGCGAGTAAAAAATTTGATTAATTCACTTGAAAACTTAGTAATGCGTTTTTCTTGATGTTAGAATTTTGGAAGGAATGATTGGGGTTAAACCTTAAAACGAAAAATATTTCTATACAATCTTACGAGAAAGTGGCTGAGACAAAATTTATAAATACTACAGCCCTTTTTATTACGATATAAATTTTTAAAAAAATATGATTTTAACGAAAGTTTTAGCTTTACTAATACATAAACAGTTTATTGTAATCATATAAATTTCTAACTACATAGCAATCTAAACAATACCATTTTTTAAATGCGCTTAAAATTTTCTACTTAATGATTTCGATTTGGTGTACACCACTTAAATGCTTTTATTTAATTATATATACAATTTCCAAAATTTTAGAAAAAAAACCATTTTCAGTTGACGACTCTATCTTTTTTGTCACTCCCTCTAGAATGACGTTTCTGAATTCTACTCGAGAATATTTTTTAAATAATACAATTTTTCGTAGATTTTTCTAAGCCAATAATCTAAATAGCAAATGATTTAGTTAAACATTTCAAATAACTGATAGATACTATTTAGAGAACTGTTGAAGTGCCTTAAGAGCAACGTCATCGATAACACTTTTTAAGAAAGACAATGAAAAATGGTAGTTAAATTGTTGCTATTTGTTTAAAACTACTTTACAAATAGCATTAACTTCTACGAGGAAATCATTTAGGTACTATATGTATATAAGTCTGCGCAATAAAACTGTCAAATTAAAAATGAGCTCCCTAATATATGTATGTGTAAATATATTTTTCTGAGGCATTCATATGTTTCGTCATAACATTACCCCTTGCAAATATAATAACACTCTAAGCACTATAATCTATATCGGTAACACGTCTTGGTTCACCAAAGGTTAAATCGTGTCAAAAAGCAATGTGCGTTATCGTCAAGTTCTTACCGATGTTGGTCATTGTACCAATGATTGTGAGTAAAATTCTCATTATCTCATTTACAGTAATTTCACGGTCTATTATTTAAGTCGATATTCCCTTCCTGTATAATTGTTTTCATTACTACACCAATCTATATCTAAATCGGTTGTAACCACATGTGTTGGTTTGAACGTAAAGACCAAACAAGTGGCGAAATACTGTTTTAACTGTATTAAAGTTGTTTATCTTAAGTTGCTATACTTGCATAGTGTCCAGTAGGATTGGTAAGAAAATAAAAAACTAATGTGAAAAATAAACAATACATCGATATCAGTCAATTAACTTTAACGGCAACACAAGTCAGGATAGTACAAACAAAATTTGTAAAATGTTCATTGAATTTTCTTACCCATACCAACGTCGAATTATATTGAGCGTAGTAAAAACAGTTATTTTTAAAGGTTACAATGTTAGTATATAATGCTTACTGCACACAAAGTTTTTGACATTCAGCTGTTTAACGCAAAATTACACTTTAACATAAAAAATTACTAACTGCCACGATTAAAGAGAAGTACACTTTTCTGGAACTACTGTTAGTGGAACACAACAATGGGTAAAATCATTTACTCTAAGCTTAAATAACAAAATAAATGCCAGAATAATGATTATCTCGAGAGAGCGTGTATTTCAGAACCTTTAAACATGTTAGATCCATCTTAAATTTTAATGAAATCGTCAAAAAATAAGCAAATTATAATATTTTTTCTTTTGTTTATCATTACATATTAAAAAAAATAACGTAATAATTATTATTAAACTACATTAATTTATATTGATACATATATAGTATTATGTTATATTTTATGTGTATTAATTTAAAAAAAAAATCGGCTGTAGACGATTTTTTTTTTTTTGTTAAATCTATCATATTTCTTATTACTTGAATAAAAAAAAGTCTACTTAATAAATTATTTATTCTCCTAAAAAAATTGTTGTTTAACTCTCAACAAAATTTTTTGCTATATATTAAAAATATATTAATTAAAGTCGCATAAAATATAATAAAATATCAATGACGAAAAATCCATCAAAATTTTAACTCATTTAAATAATTAGAAAACTGATTTTTGTCATGACATTGGTTAATAATCAATAATATAATATAATATCATAATAGTACAAAAATATCTTATTATTATATTATATTTTTTAATTCTAAATTATTTCAAATAAGTATTTTTTAGAAATTAGGGAAATTTCGGAGGATACTGTGTGTAACTAATATAACATTTTATTTTTTCATTAATAAAAAATATTGTGTCGTAAATGGACACCCTTAACTTCTGATGGAATTTCTTATAATTTATTTAATAAGATAACTTAACATATCTTAACTTAATTTAGGTTCTGCTCAAGAAATTATGAATATATTATATAATTTATAATTGGTCTTAAAATTTTAAATACTTTAAAAAACTAAGAAGGTATTTTATTTACCATTATGTGATTTTACTTTGTATCGGTCTATAAAATTTAAGCTCTTGACCGAATTTGCTTATCTATATGCCAAAACTTGAATTTTGTTTAGTTTAACTTATCGTTTTCAAAAATTGAAAAAACCCCTCTCATTTAAGAAATTTAGAATACTTTTAGCTTCGATGCGAAGCTGAGAAGGTATTGGTTTTACTTGATGTGTTTTTTTTTTTTTTTTGTGTCTGTTACCACTTTCTCAGCTCTCACCGAACCGATTTCTTTCAATGATACGTCAAAAGATCACAAATCGTATCTAGTCGAAGACATTACCCTTAAAAATTGAAAAAAATTCCCTCGTTCCCCGTAAATGGGGGAAACCTCCAAAAAAATTACAAATTTAAAAATCGCTAATTTTCGAAATTTTTTCAATTTTTTTTACTAAAAACTGCCGTAACTTTTTCAAAAATGNGTCCATATCTAACAAGTACATAGAATTACGTTTTTAAAATTTTAAAAATGAACATATCAATATATTTTTTGTAGATGCATGATGTCTTTACCTATCATTTGGTATATTTTTTTTATAAATCTGACTTTTTACCTGCCTACAGGGGGGGATTCAAAATGACAACTTTTTCACAAAAAATTGACTTTTTCAACTTAAATTTTGAAAGTGTTCCGGAAAGTCTGACACTTTTATATATATCTTAAATTAAAGCTAATGTAATCTACTTTATTATGTAAAAAAAAAATGTCGGACTTTATTTTGTCTTCACGGTGAAAATGGCTTCCAAATGCTATTATTGTGTGAAAAACTCAATTTTATTTTTTACATTTTTAACTTTATAATGCTATAACTTATTGAAAAGTGTATTGATCAATATAATTTTTTTATGGGAAATACTATTTTCTAATAATCTCTTTTTTATTCGACATACTTTGTCTTAATCAGGATATTAATAAGGAACTAGCAGTTTATGAAGCTTTTGGAATAATCCACCAATTTTTTAAAATTAAACACTATCTAAAGATTTGCATGGAAGCGTTTTTTTTTGATAGTGATTTTAATCACTGTCAGATATCATTATACTTGATCCAACTATGCCACGTCACCACTGTGCCGCGACCCCCCTGTGCTGGGTTTTTTTAAATTTGGCTTACTGATATGGCAAAATTATGATATTTTTTCTATATTTTATAATCACAATAACTTTATTTATTTACTTATTAAAACTCAAACCTAAAATTTCTATTGATAATACTAGAGATAATTATCTGCTTTTTGATATACATTTTATAAAAATTTTATTGGAAACTGAAGTTCTACAGTATAATATTTTTTAATATTGTAGTATACTGTATATTAAAAAATATATAACGTATTAACGAATTGTCAATAAAATTTCGGTTGGGTTTCTAGTTTGAATTTATGTTTTTAATGAATCAATGAGAGAAGTAAGGATAAAAAATTGAAAGGTTAGATACTTATTACTTTGTATTATTTAATGTGGCGATGTAATGTTTGAACAAAATCTTCACGGTTCAATGTATTTGGATCTCGCCGACGTGAGAAGTCATACGCTTAGATAGTTCAAACAAAAAAAAGTTAAAACATCGAAAATTAAATAAAGAGCAATTATTTAAGCTAACAATGAAACGACAGGGCATATAAAATCAATATTAAACTGAAAGGAAAAGGTGCTCTTCACAACTGTTTATTTGTTATCTTCTAGGTCGGCTTGACCAAACATTTAAGTAGGCTCTTGTACCGTCATTTTTGCCTTGATCCCAGGAATGCTTAAGGCTACTTTAAATATCCAAGAGGTTTAAATTTTTTTTTTTTACGATAACCGCAAAGTATGTTTATAGAAAATTATATTAAAACTATTTTTAGTTGAATTAATACATAAAAAAAAATTAGAAAAGAAAACATCTTAAAGTATATGTTTCTTTTCTAAATAAGTTATATAATAATTTATTAGGCGAGTTATTTGGAAAAAAATTATAATATATTGTTATAATTATTATTATATTATATAAATATTTAAATTAAATTTAAAGTAAAATTCTTGGGTTTGTTTAACTATTGCAGTATAAATTATTACGCAATTAAATTTCATGGATAATAACTTCTTTAATATCACATTTAAAAAAACAATTTTAGAGGAAATTAAATAAACTTTGAGGAGTTCATTTAAACTTTTTCACTCCATAGAATTATTTTTATGAAATATTACATACAATTTATTTTTAATGTTTAGAGACTACTTCATATTTTGAAAAAACTTCTCAGCCCCTCCCCACCAAATAAATATGAATATTAACATCGTCGTATACTATAGCAAAAAAAAACTTTTTTAAATCAATATAGTCTTCTTTTTACCTTTAAATTTATTTATTTTTCCTTTCTTAATAAAATTAACCATAATTTCAGTTTAAAGTGTAAATAAGAAATCTAAAAATGGAGTTAATAAAAAATTTTTTTTTCTAATTTCATTGTATTTTTTGATTATATTATCAGTTATTTAATTTTATTCAATTATTTCTGTTAAATTTCTCAATGACTATTATTCCATTGAGATTATTTTGTCCTATTTTCATTTATTATAAACATGGATAACCATATTTATTTTAAATATATAGACAAGGGCCCAGTAAAGAGGACGAGACTTTTTTTCATTGGCTATAACTTAGAAGGGTGAAAAACTTATTATTGCAAAAGAAGCTGAAAAGGCGGTTTTTTGTAATGTAGTTTTATAATGAAATACCAGACTAAGAGAGAGAGAGAGCCATTTAGAGAACATTTTTCTCGTACTTATTTTCCTTCTGTGTTATTTTATTATAATCATACACAAATAACATATTTATACAATAATATAATATTGTAAATCGACGGTATACTGAGGGAATGCCGCGATACTCATCTGGTTCTCTAACCCACACTGCCGCCTTACTATACACAAAACAAACCTAATTTCAAACATTTCCAACCCAGGTTCAACATGGCAAATAATAATTTTAAAGGGTCAATAATAAATGGACCGCTCGCAGAGTCTGTAAATGATTTTTCCCTACCACTTTTTAGTGTATATATATTTCGTGTACTGTGTTTGACAACATTCACAAATCACATCACCACGATTCTCCATTACACGTTATGATGTCTTTGCGCGGTTACCCGCGCACACACAGGTCGTTTCCCTTTTTTATTATTACTTTTATTGCTATTACTATGATTTATTATTAGTAGTCATAATATTGTCGCGTTCACTTTATTGTTAATGTTGCAAAATATATATTACTGAAGATTTACCGCTAAACAAAATAACTCAACGGGATACAGATTAATGGTACACCACGTAGAGTATAGTCTATCAAAATATTCTTAATGATATAAATTGTGAAATTGAATGAAGAATTCATCGAACATTTCTAATTGACACATTTTTACCCCAAAGTTAATTTAAAAATCATAGTTGATCTTTTACCTGTCTATAAATAAAATTATTAATAATTTTCACTTATTGCATAATTAAAGAACAAAATTGAATAATGATATGAAATGATAAGCAAATAAAGATAATTAATTTGCTTATATTCCGCTAATATTGTTTGTAAAATAGTAGAAGACTTCGTGGCACCCAAAATTCTAAACACTACGTAATACTTTTATTGTTCATCAGCTACTTATAAAGTTTAGATACACTTCATCACTCTCTTACCGCGTTCATTGTGCTCGATAACTTAATAGCTTTGAGGCCATGACTATCCAAATATAATATTTCATTACTCATAAGTTCAACTATTGATTGCATTGGCACACTTACGGAAGTCAGAGGGTGCTTAGCATCTTCAAATTTTAAATTTAGCTTCAGTTATTTTTAGCTATACCAAACATTTTCAGAGCTATTTTTTTATATTATAATTACTTTATTTCATTTAATGTTAGTAAATTTATTATAAAGTCATTTTATGATGATATTAATAATATCATTATTTTTAATATTATTGTTTACTGTTTAATTATGAAATTTATGTTTGCTATACGAAATATGACAGGGGAGTGGGGAGCGAAGTGTTCTATAGGTCATATTAAAATTAAAAATTTTAGTAACTCCAAATTTTATTGAATATATACATAAGATTGATTGTAAATGTTGCATTAAAAAATTTTGAAAAACATTTTTCAAATTAAATATATCTGTTTTAATCGAATAAAACCAAAAAAAAAAGTATTATAAATTGTATTACATTCATACAATTGAATTAATTATATTCATTAAATCTTAGATTTAAGATGAAGAATAAATTTGAGAGTTAAATTAATTTTAACATTTAACATTTTATAATTATGACTGGAAGTGGGAAGCTGGTTTTATTATTTTTATCATAAGTCATTTTGCGATCGTAATCTCACTCTCGAATAGGTATAAAAATGGCAATAACTCCTAAAATACTAGTCCTAAAGTTGTTATCAGTCAGTATTTTATTTAATAGATCATTTTCAAATAAATAAGCTAATTAATTATGTATTTTGACATTTGAAAAAATAAAATTAACATTCTTATAAGGTATTAAAAGGAACATAAAAAATACTTAAATATTAATAATTGAATAAGATATTCACCTAAAAGCAGTGCTCGAATTGGCCAAAAATAAGTAGGGGAGCTCAACTTAACAATTTGAAAACTGCGTCCCTAGCATTTTGAAAACCTTTTTTTTTTTTTTACTCATTACTTTATTTAGTATTTATTAATAAATCATATTTCATTATCATACTAATATTAAAAAAAAAAAAAAAGAGGTGGTATTTTCCACCGTCCTCCCGTCACAATAAAAAAAAGTAGTTGGGGTGCGCAAAAAAATTTTAAAAAAAGTAGAGGAGCTACGTCCCCCTGCGCACTCCCCCAATTCGAGCACTGCCTAAAAGAAACATAATAAATCAAAATAAACAACATAATTTCTATTTTTCAATTAATTATGTAGTTCATAATAAGTGGATCATTCAGTATAAGAAACTACTTCTTTATGAAACTCTCTCTTAAAGAAAGATTGTGCTTTTTAAATTGTATAATTTTACATAATCTCTTAACTATAAATTCTTACAGATAAGAATAAAAATATATGAATATGATTTATTTACCTATTAAACGCAGTATGATGCTCTCAAAAACTCATAATAGAAACCATAATTCTTTAACACATTAATTTTTTGATCTTTCAATGATTTGATAAACAATTAATCAATACATCACTAGTAATTTAACACAGACAAAAGCAAAAACGTTAAAAACATATACTAGATTTAAATTTTTTTAAACTTGTTGATATTTGGTAAGTGGTTTGCTGGAAATATTCAGCATACCGAATTTTAAAAGATCTATGAGATGATTAGTTAATATACTCTTTGGTCAAAGTACAGATTCAATACATTATTACAAAACATCAACAGTTATAAAACCACAGTCGTTGATAACAAAATTGCATATTTTATTCCGGCAATCTTATTTAAGGTACTTTATGTTCTGTTATAAAACTGTGTGAATAAAAAATGGAAATATACCATATGGTATATTACATCAATAAGAATGACTAATAACATTTTCATTTTCGATTTTTGTACTATATTTTCATATTTTAAAAACAATCATTTGTTTAATTCGTAAATATTGCTTACTCAGTAAAAATTATACGAAGATATAACAATTTTAACTAAAGATAAATATGAAAATAATTTTAAATTGTAAAAAAGAAATTTTTTTTTACATTTTCATCAAGCATGTGATAAAATTTCTAAAGTATATTTACGTTTGTTATAAGTTATAATAATATAACGAAAAATAATTATTTTTAAGCGCTACATTATACAGAATGTTCAGTAAATAAGAAAACAGGTCAATTGTTATCAACAATGAGAACAATAGAAATCCGTTTCCTTACTGAACACTCTATATATAATTTATTATAGCAGTTAAAAAAATTGTCTACTGTTATATTAATATTCTTTATTTGGGTATAAATGCAGTTTAGATCCCACAGGATTTTTTTAAAATTAATTTGTTTTTTTATACTGATTAAAAATATGCAAAAATAAAATGTCTGTAAAAAATATTTTTAAATTTGCACATAACGCTGTTATTACGCCTCTCACACCTGTGGCGGTTACCACTTATTGGGTCACTGTACCCTTTCAGTCCAACGGGTTTAATCCGAATAGGTTGGAATTGGGCTAGAGTTCTTTTTTATGAGGGATTAAAGGCAAAGCATTCATCCAATGAGAGTCCCGCTGAATCGTAATCGGTCACCGAAGCCGACAGATAACAAATTTTGTTCTAACGAATAATATTTGTTTGCAAAATACACGTTATTATGAAAAATTGGACTTAAAGACAAAAGCGGAAGAGTATATGTTTCCAAATTTATAAACTTAGTTATAGTTACACTCAATTTGAGCACTTTACTTTTATAAATCATCGGCAAAAACTACATTAGGAAAAATGCTAATGGAATGCGCGTGGCGTGATAACAGCGTTGTATGCAAACTACAATGTGCTTTAAATTTTTAAATACTTTTGACCGACATTTTATTTTTACATATCAGTATTGTAATCAGTGTAAAAAAAATAAATTGATTAAAAGAAAAATCGAAAAATACTTGTAAGCGCTAAACTGCATTTGTTCCATTACTTGCGTTAGAAATTCTGCTTAAATAAAAATTACTTAAATTTTTTTTTAACTTCATGATGTAATTAATAAAAATTTAGATTTTATTTCATTGTCAGGAATACAGCTTTAATTTTACTTACCAATGCCGCGGAATTTAGCCGCAATACAATGCAATGCGGTGGTACGCAGAACAAGCGTTTAAACCTATTTTGACGTTTTGTGAATGTAATTTTATTATTTTTTTTTGCAAAATGCTCACCGATGACCTGTCAGACCCTCCACGTAGTAGTGTTGTGTCCTTTTTATACTATTCAATAACTAGTATAATACATATTTATATATATGTTTATGTTATACATATACTAACCTGTATACACATAAAAATTTAATACCACGAGTCACAGAGCCATTGTGAATTTTGTACACATTGTTGATTGTTGTTGTTATTACAGTAGGCCCAGGCTAAAAAGGAAACCGCACGGCACGACGACATCCTCTTTCTGTGTATAAGCGCGAAAGAAACGCCATTGCCAGCAATAGAACCGCCACCGCCATTTAAAGGGGGCTCTAAACAGCCAAAATAATAATAATATACCGCAATATGTGCAAAACACCGAACCTATTGGACCAGTGTTTGTGTAGGCGATTTAATTTCTATTACATTTTTCCTTAAGAAATTGATCGCTCTACCTTTTTGATCTGAATTTTTCAGCTTGATTTGACACATTGTGGTAACTATATATGATCTACGATAAAAGAATTTATAGCATGTGATTTCATAAATCTTATTTCCTCGATATTCGCCAAATTCTAAAGAAATTGTTTTAAAGATTAATAATTGTAGTCTGTTTTTATTTCTTTTACAATTGTTATTATAACGTATATGAACGTAGTTTTTTTAAAAATAACAACAATACAATAACTCTTATTTAAAAATTTAGTATGGCAGAATTCAACAATTTATATTAAATTATAAGAATTCATGAGTTTATAGATCTTTATTAAATTCTCTATGAAGGACCATGTTTATGGAAATAAATTATACCTTATTAAATACAGGTAATCATTTTTTTTTTTTTTTAATTACTGAATGGAGTAAAAGCTTTTTTAGTTTGAAATTAAGTATTGTAACTTATCTATTCAGGGTAAAATGTAAGGATTTTACGCTAGTTCAACGGGATTACAATTTACTTGTCAACAAATAATTACAGTGAATTTGAACACACTATTATATTAGTGTCATAGAAAAATTCTTATATTTCTATTATATAGAAAAATCAAATACAATACTTGCGTGGGACCCTGAATCCATTATACACATTTTTCTAATTAATAAATAAAATAATGATAAAAAAACATTTATCAAGTCCGGGACTGGGATGTTGTTTTTTTTTTTATTTAAGAAAACCTGAATGTGTAGTAGTAGGCAACTACATTGGCACATGTATTAGAGATCTATCTAAGATGAGGCCTAAACATCCTTACTCGGCTATATCTCCTTGAAAAAGCGTATTATGTCGGGATGCACCTTATGAAGTTTTATTTCGTTGTGCTGAGTCCTTTTAAGGAAAGTTTACTCACTTTTTAAAATTTTGATACTATATCATTAAAAAAATATAATAAAATTAAGTAATAGTTTTTATAATATTATTATATTATAACAAAACTGTAGCTCAACCAGGATGATTCGGTTTCAGACCACCGTGGAAATATAATCATAGGAAAGGGTTTAGAATAGAAATGTAAGGTTCAATTTCTACACTATTTTTTTATTTTAAAAGCTATGCGGATTTCCCCGTACAAAATTTCTAATTGCAACACAGTTCAAAATGATAAATATTTTTTATAGATAAAATAAATTGTGCCAGATTGATATAATTTCATTTTCAAAAAAATTAAATACCTGTTAACAAAATTGTACTATTTTTTTTTAGCTTCGATACAAAGCTCGGAACTTATTAATTTTATTAAGTATTTTTTAATTTATATCACATTGTATCCGCTTTAATTCAATATATTTTAAAAGAGATCAGGATTTTTAGAATGTTGTCATAAAAGAAAAAACTTTTTGACATGACTATAACTATATTCAAACATCAATTTAACTAATGTTATTACTTAAATTTTCAGAAAAATATGATAAAAAAGTGTATTGTCTAGACTATAGAGTATAATCTATACAAATTCATGTTGGTCCTTGCATACATCTGAATGGTCGATTTTGATGTTTTAAAATATCAGTATCAACAATTGCTACTTTTTTTTTTAGGAACTTTGACTAAAAAAGTAAACATATGTGGGAATTTTTTCATCTAGGTATAATTCGAGATCATTTGATGTATTGATTATTAATATTAGTCCAACAGAAGTTGAATATTAATGAGCCAGACACAATAATAAAAATATTGTGATGAAATTATTAAACTAAAATTTCATTTGAAGAAGGATTTTAAAAAAAAAAGATTCCTTCAGCTATTCAATACAATAAACTTTACTTAATATCGAAAATATGAATTTAAAATTTTTCGAAAGATACATTAAACTCTTATTTACATGTTGAGTTGTCAATGTGTACATAATAAGTCTATACTCCCTATCGCCTCTGTAAAATATAAAAGAATAGAGGTTCTATTCCATCTTGGAGTTGATAGATTTGTTAGGGCTTTGCAAAACCTAGCGACAATGCTGAATCAATATACACATTTTTGTATGAGATTATTAAAACAAAAGAAAATATATAAGGAATTTATTGTATTTTGTTAATTTTTGACTCTTAATCAATTTTTACTAAAATTGTGTGACGGAAAAAAAATATATTTTTTAAATTATGTTCAGAAATATTTAGATTTAATATATATATATACATGTATGTGTGTGTTTGTGTGTAAAAATAATGATAAATGTATAATTAATATGATGTTATAAAAAAAAAATTGTGGTAATATTTTAATATGGCGCTATTCCATTCTTATACAATTGTTTTTTATTCTAAGATTAATTTCAAAAGCTTTAGGATTTGTAATATCAGCAACTAATAATTTACTTCCATCTGATATTCCTAATTGTTCTAATGTCATTTTTAAGTTAGGTCTAGTTTTCATCTCTATACTAGGAACATTTGGCATATACAGAGTTTTCCTTTTATTATCAATTTCTATTGTTAAAGCTGGATCTCTCATTTGATATAATGAATGTTCACGAAGTATTTCAATTACTCGTTCTAGACGTATATTTGTATCTTCTATATCTAAATATTTTGATGCTGTAGGCCAGCAAGTAATGCAGTCAGTTTTACGTTCTGCTTCATAAGTGTATGTATAAATACCATCAGCATCATTAAACACTGCATAGTTATTTAATAAAGAACAACAACTTGTAGCTACTTTAAAAGCCTCTGTGGCACAAGCTGCAGCTATTACAGCATTCGTTGATGCAACTGCAGGTATAATATTTTTAATTACACCTTGAACCAATCGATAATTTACCCCACTTATACCTTAAAAGTAAAAACTTAATGTAAGATTTTCTTTTATAAACTAATCAAATTAAATTAAATACCAAATTGATCAGATCGTTCCAATGACTTTTCATAGATCCAACTTATATGAGCAGGATCATCAGTATCAATATTGCTATCAAATGGATTTTCTTTAGGCCATTGAATTAGTTTTACATACTCAATACAATGTTCTGGAAGTCTTGGTGTACTTGCTATTGTACATAACGGATAAGTAACCTATAATATTAAACATTTTTATATTTTTTACATTATTTTGGGTAGATAATTATAAATATCTAATTATCAAATAATTATTTGGTAATAATATAAATACTAAAATTAAAAATTAAATTAATCATAAAAATTATTAAAAAAATTAGAAATTTATTTTAAAAAACGGTAGCACAGTGGAGTCACGGCACAGTATTAAAGTGGCATAGTTGGGACAAGAATAGATGATATCTGACAGTGATTAAAATCACTATCACAAGAAACGCTTTGATGCAAATCTGTAGATAGTGATCAATTTTAAGAAATTGGTAATTATATCAAAAGCAACAATAACTCTTATTCCCTTAATTTTGTCCCGATTAGTTATTTGATTTATAATTTTAATATATGAATAAATAATAATGTAATAATTAAATTTAGTATGAAATTGATATTTTGAATATAATTTAATATTATAATTTGTACGGAGATATTATAAAAATAATAAAGTAGTTGCATATTTTTTTACTTTTAACGCTTATAAAAATTTAAAGGGCTTGATGCAATACTTTTCAATAAAAAATGTTTGTTACTTATATCAAAGTTATAAGTTTTATATACTAGACTATAAAGAACTTTCATCAGATACAAAAATATACTATTCTAAATCAACTTTTCATGATGTTTTCATATGTGCTTTTTCTATCACTTTTAAGTTTTAATATTATTACTTATTATTAAAAAATAAGTATTTACATATAAAAAAAAAATAATTAAGAATAAAAAAAAAAATGTTTTAAACTAATATTGATTTTGATTATTAATATGTTAAAAATAAGAAGAATGACATATTTAACTTATTTTTTTTAATCCTTTAAAGTTGATTTTTGTGAAAGTTTATAATAAAAAAAAAAAATGAATTTATTATTACCATAACTTTTAGCTCAATTTGCAAGACTGAAATTGACATCATTAAGATTAATATGTAGTCAGCAAATTTTATAATTACTATTTATAGTAAATGTATCAGAAAAGCACAATATTTTTTTTGCATTTTTATTGTAGTATATAATTTAAATAGAAATAATAATAATCATTTCCTAGTAACTTTTGGTGTTTAAAAGATTTTACAATTGAAATATGAACTGAATTAATTTTCATGATTTACTTTAACTAAAAAAACCAATAAAAAAAAAGTTGTTAAAAAGATCTACTCAATAGAGTGTATTATAATATTTCATTATAATTGTAAAAATCCATCGTTAATTTAGAAGAAACTAACAATCATTTTTTTTTAGAAATGATTTATGTAGCAACATGTTATAAAAAATGTAGAATATTATAGTCTAATAGTAGCACACACAAATAGAGTAAAAAATTATTAAATTACAAAGTAAAGTGATTTAATTTTGTAGTTGAAACCTATCATATCAAACTTGATTCGTCAATAAATACTTTGAAAACATTAGAAATGTATGATTTTAATTGTCTGTATGGAAAACATGGGATAAGTAACTGTTTAATTGATAAATTAGAATTTTTTTTCAATTTTTGAGGGTAATATCTTTAACTAGATACGAATTGTAATCATTTGACGTATCGTTGAAAATAGTCAAGTTGGAGCAGAGAAAATAAATAATAGTTACAAAAAAATACCTTCTCAGCTTTGCATCAAAGCTAAAACCTAAAATATAGTAAAATAATTTTAAAATGAATAAGAAATTTCTTCTCATGAGGGGTGACTACAGTGATGGGATCCTTGATTTTTATTGAATCTAAATAAAATAAAAATCAAAGGAGTTGAACATTTATTCTAAACTAAAAATAATTAAGAAAAAAATTCCTTGTCATACGCGGGTTGGAACCTTGTAACCCAATCCCATAAGACACAAGTTTTACTGACTCCACAACATACGTCGCTTCCGTCGACTGAAAAAAATGGCAATTTAAGCTAGTTTAAACTTCAAAGTTATTTTTCTCGACTTAAAAAAAGCAATAAAATTTAAATAAGTTTAACTTTCTTTGCTATATCAATTTGATTTATATATTTATGAAAATCAGTGTATTCCCCTATACACATGTTTAAAGTTTTGACCCCCCTTGTATAAAGGGGTATAAACCGATTTAAAAAAAAAGTGTCAGATGGAAGGGGTATATAAAAATTATTTATAAAAAAATAATAATATTGATCCATACATTTTTCCAAAAGCTATAGCAAAATAAATTTAAAAATATAAAATCGAGAATTTTTTCACGGAAATCGTAAGTTTTTCTTTAACTTTAGTATCCGTTTTCACCACGATGACAAGTCCAGAGGTCAAATTTATTTTTTTCAAATTAAAGTATATTATATAAGCTTTAATTTAAGGTATATATAAAAATGTCAGTTTTTCCGAAACATTTTCAAAAGTTAAGCTGAAAAAGTTGCCATTTTGAATCCCTTCCTGTGAGCTGGTATAAAGTCAATTTTTTATTATTGTTCATCAAAATCGGTCCATCGTGAGCTGAGATTGAGCATTCATAGACACAAAAAAAAAAAAAATAAATAAATAAAAAAACACATCATAGTAAAATTAATACCTTCTCAGCTTCGCATCGAAGCTAAAATCTGTGAATAACTAATGAGCTCAACTAAAGAAACTTAGTTTCTTCAAAAATTTAGAATTTTTATATGTTGTTATACAAAGTATTTTTTAGTGTGAGGAGAAAAACAATTGATAACTTCAAAAATTGTAATGTAGTTGCGTCTATGGAATGAATTGAAAATTATAATTTGTGTAGAACAGACAAATGTTTTTTCTCTATAGAAAAATCGGAAAATTAAACCACTAGAGGTCAGTTGTAGTTATATCTTAATAATGTTATCTACATCACAATTAATCCCGATAACATTGATACAACTAACCCATGAGAAATGAAATGAGTTGTAATTATTTTGTGTTTTAAAAATCATGGAATTATGATCTACTAAAATAAGGAAAAATACATAATTCGTAATAATAATAAAAAATAATTGCAATTTTGACAAATACAAAATTAAAAAGATAAAAGAAAATGTCTACTAGATGGTAAGTTAATTGTCATAAAATACAAATAATATAAGTAGAATATTATAAATTCAAATAGATAAATTTAAGTAATATAATGATTGATTAAGTGGCTTAATGTTATAAGTTTGTATTGAATGACATAAAATAATTATTTTTAGGTATCCAATTTATCAACAAGGCAATCCTCAATTGCGTGTGTTTTTGCCAAATTTTTGGATGAAATTGTTAAAACCCCAAGAAAAGCAACCAAAAAATGTTGTACAATTTGCAGTACCAACAGGGATGACCAATCATGATATAAAAAATTATTTAGAAAAAATATATAAAGTTACTGTTATAGACGTACAATCTGATATTGAAAATGGTAAATATAATGAAAAAACACTTGTAAATATCAAAAGTTTTTGCAATATTATTTTTCAATTATACTTTAGGTAGCATTATATAAATAGTGTTCGAAGTGTTTGATTTTATAGCTATTGTATAATAAAATAGTTTAATTACAATTTAGGTACCATCAGAAGAGCAATAAGGCAAAAATATGGACCCATTGTAAAAGATGATGATTTTAGAAGAGCTTATGTTACATTGGTAAAGACTATGAGTATACTAGAAAATATAAATTATATTTTGAAATGTTCTAAATTTATAACATACTAGATATATTATGATAACAATTCTATCATTTTGATGAAATATATTATATATATGCAGCACATTGTAACATATTTATGATTATTACTTTAATATAATTTTCTAAATTATAAGATACATTATATTATTTGGAGTGTACAGAAGAAAAATGGTAGCAATCCATTTTTTTAATATTGATTTAATGATTTGATTGATAGTGTAACAGCTGTAGATTCAAGTTATAATTTGTTAATACATTTAGTAAAAAATATTTTCCTTTCGCTAGTATTAGAGTTTCTATTTTTGTTTTATTATTATACAATAAAAATGTATTATTTATTTATGCTCTACTTACTAATTTACAAAAATTAATTGCTACCGTTTTATCTGTACCATTCATTTAGATAAAGATATATGGTTTAAAATTTTTATGTTTTGTTTTAAGTTTCTCATTTTTTGTAACAATGTTATAGTTTGAACATCCTATATAACATCATATAGATAAAAGTATTTAAGCAAAATTTTATTAACTTAAATAGTTTGTAATCCCTTTTTCTTTTTATAGCCTCGTAATCAAGAATTTGAATTTCCTGAAGTATGTGTCAGTGAAGAAAGTAAAAAACGACATGATGATGATGAGAATTCAAGTAAAATGACACGGGATATGTATAAAGATTATCTTAAGAAAAATAAGGACCGACCAGGTTTTCCTGGGTGGTTTTCTTTTTAGTTATTACATAAAATCTTATATGTAAAGTTATTATAATGTTTCAAAGATTAAATTAGAATTATTATGTAGTAAAATATTTATTTTAATATAAATTTATAACTTGATTGATGAAAACAAACATATTACTGTTAACATGTGTAAGATCAAGTAAAATTTTTTTCATTTACATTATAAATGTACTGTTAATTTTTAAATTTGAGACGTAATTCACAAAACAAATGTATTTGAAAATATGTCAAATAATCTCTTGATACATTTAAATTATAATATTTTGGAATTTAAGAACTTTTGATGTCAGGTCACTGATTTATATATATTTAAAAATATCAATTGCTAATATAATTTAAACTCTTACATTTTTTATAATTAAGCATATCAAAGTTATATTAAAAAACTCAATTTAGCTTGTGCTCAAAATGTAGGAGGTATAAATTCATACCATAAATGGAATTTCACCTACATGATATTTAGGTAGCAAAACTTAAGTTTGCCTAGAAGTGATTAAACACACTTAAGCAAAATATTTAAATTATTATTTTTAAAACTATTATATCATAATACAATCATAAGACATTAAAAAAGATAATAATAATAATAACAATTAGTCCTAATGAAATGAAGAGAATAATATTATTTAAAATTATATACATCTGAAATATTTTAAGCTTGTCAGGAGAATTAAATAATGATTGCTGCCTGGACCCTCTAAAATTTTTATGTTTGATCCTACTATAGCCAAACAGTCAGAAAAGTAATATCTAAAAATGTGTTCAATTATAATTGTTATTAATTTATGAACAACACAAAGGTAGTGTTTGTTGTTATGCCATAGAAAAAGTGCACTATGTAAAAGAGAAACTATGATAAAATCAAACTTCTAAATTTATATTCTAACTATTCATGCCTATTTTCTATGTTTACCATGTTATAAATAATATTTTTAGCTTCGATGCGAAGCTGAGAAGGTATTGGTTTTACTTGATGTGTTTTTTTTTTTTTTTTTTTTCTGTTACCACTTTCTCAGCTCTCACCGAACCGATTTCTTTCAATGATACGTCAAAAGATCACAAATCGTATCTAGTCGAAGACATTACCCTTAAAAATTGAAAAAAATTCCCTCGTTCCCCGTAAATGGGGGAAACCTCCAAAATAATTACAAATTTAAAAATTGCTAATTTTTGAAATTTTTTTTACTAAAATGTGCCGTAACTTTTTCAAAAATGAACATATCAATATAATTTTTTTTTTTATAGATGCTTGATGTTTTTACCTATCATTTGATATATTTTTTTTTGTAAATTTGACCCTTTATCTGCCCACAGAGGATGATTTAAAATGACAACTTTTTCACAAAAAATTTACTTTTTCAACTTAACTTTTGAAAATGTTCCGGAAGGTCTGACACTGTTATATATATCTTAAATTAATGCTAATATAATATACTTTAATTTAAAAAAAAAAATTTGACCTCTGGACTTGTCTTCATGGTGAAAATGATGACCAAATGTTATTTTTGTGTGAAAATTCTTGATTTTATATTTAAAATTGTTTACTTTATAATGCTATAACTTATTGAAAAGTGTATGGATCCACACAATTTTTTTATGAGAAGTAATATTTTTTAATAAACTCTTTTTCATTTACATACTTTATCTTAATCGAGATATTAATAAGGAACCAGCAGATCATGTAGCTTTTGGAATAAAACACCAATTTTTTTAAAATTAAACACTATCTAAAGATTTGCATCGAAGCGTTTATTTTTGATAGTGATTTTAATCATTGTCAGATATCATTATACTTGATCCAACTATACCATGGCACCACTATGCCGCGACCCCCCTGTGCTGGGTTTTTTTCTAACCTGACCATATGATCATAAAATGTAAACATATTTATTTGTTGTACTCATTTTCCCATGAATTTTCGGAAAATAGTACAAAAAAAATCCAGTAGCGGTCAAATTATTTTACCATAGAAAGGGATGAAAAATTTTCAAGGGTACTGTAATCTTTTATTTCCGAGCTTTTTATTTATGTTAACTTTTTTAGGATGTTATTGTGAACTATTGAATATTTATAAAAAGTTTTTTCTTACTAAGTTTCCAAAATATAAAATATGTAAATTATATAAAAATGTCAAAGGGTATGGGGGAGATCTATCTTCAATCCTAATATAACCTACACTGTAAAAAGCATATAGATAATTGTGAATTTATAATTAATAATTTTTAATTAGTATTGTTTTAGGTCTCTAGAATCAATGCTAAACATTTTATTATTTATTAATAATAGTTTGGTACTAATCTTAAAAATATCACTTAAAGAATAGAGTGAGTAAATTAAATGCTCTTTTTGAAATGATAGTTTATGATTTTTAAATATTTGGGTTCAGAACAATTAACCTTTGTCTTTTCACTTTAAATTTTTTTGAGGATTAATAAATCCTTAAATTTAAAAATAGGATTCCACATTTTATTATATTTGATGATTATAGATTGATTATTCTGGTATTTACCTGAGGTGGGAATAAATCCAAAGTGCAGTCTATACAAGGAGTTATTCCTGGTAAAATTACACGTACATTGCCTTTGAACCCTTCAGTACCTCCATCAATTAATGGTATTACAGTAGTGTTATCAAGCTGTTGATTTTCATCATATGCTAATAAGGAAACTAACATTCCATTTATCCATCTACGAGCAACAACAGAATCTAAGCCGCAAACTACCAAATGAAATTGCTTATAAAAATCTTCATTTTTATCTTGTATTTTGCAATGATGGGGTGTTACACTGCAAGTAGGCACTCTCTCATTTATAAACCTTGCTGCAACTTCAGCTTTAGAACTATTAACATCATTCTTACGAAACAAAAATTGGCGATTTAAATTGGACAGGTCTATTGTATCCATATCAATAACGTGTATATCGCCAAAACCCATCATAGCAAGATCTTTAAGTAATTCACAACCTAAACCACCTGCGCCGATAACGAGTAACTTGCAAGAGTTTTGAAGGAAGTCTAGAATTCCAGTACCCGGTTCAAAATCAGGATGACAAAAAGGACTAGACCGTTCCAAAATTTTTTTAAGATGACTCCATCGACGATTCTCATAATCAGTCATTATGAATTAAATAATAAATAAAATAAAAGAGCAAATGACTAGAAAATTAAACAATATTTTTCTATTTATAAAATTAATTATATTACATAAATTTAAGTACGAACGATAATTAAGTTTAATATACTATCACAGAATTTAAATAATACCGATAGTATATTATATTTCAAAACTTTATAGCGAATGAATTGTATCACTAGATCGCGCTACTAAGTCCAAAGAATACCCCATATTATTTCATTTCATGTTTATCATTATATTTTCATAATAATAACTCTTTAAAATAGCTGATGGAGAATTAGGAAAACCTTGGCAAAATTAACTTTTATATAATTAGATTTCACAGGTAATAATTTTATTCGCCGTGAAATCAGTATTGTTTTAATTTTTAGTAATTTAATAGTTAATTTTTTTCTTGCTAATTTAAATTAATTCTAAAACTTTACAAAATGTATGCAAGTGTTTTATCCCGTAATTTTTCAACGTCTATTACTCGAGCTGCTATCAAAAATGTAGTAGTTGTTGGTGGTGGATTAATGGGTTCTGGAATTGCTCAAGTATCTGCTCAAAGTGGACACAATGTTACAATTGTTGAAATTAGTAAAGAACTGTTAAATAAAACAGAAAAAAGTATTCAAGGAAGCTTGCAGAGGGTTGCTAAAAAAATGTACAATGATAAGCCTCAAGACGGAGAGAAATTTGTTGAAGAAACATTATCACGTATTAGCTCATCTACAAATTTACCTGATGTTGTTCAAGATTCTGATTTAGTATTGGAAGCAATTGTTGAAAATTTATCTTTAAAACATAAATTATTTCAATCAATTGATAGTGTTGCACCATCTAAGACAATATTTGCTTCAAATACATCATCTTTGTCAATTGGTGAAATTGCATCTGTCACAAATAGAAAAGATAGATTTGCAGGTTTACATTTTTTCAATCCAGTTCCAGTAATGAAATTATTAGAGGTTGTTAGAATTCCTGAAACATCAGATGAAACCTATCAATTATTAATGGCTTGGGCTAAAACAATTGGAAAAACTGCGATTACATGTAAAGATACACCTGGATTTGTTGTCAACAGATTATTAGTTCCATTATTAGTTGAAGCTATTAGAATGATGGAAAGAGGTGATGCTTCAGCTAGAGATATTGATATTGCTATGAAATTAGGAGCTGGACATCCAATGGGACCAATTGAATTAGCAGATTATGTCGGACATGATACAACCAATTCCATTTTGAATGGATGGCACAAAAAATATCCAGAAAATCCATTATTTAATCCATGTCCATCCTTACAAAAACTAGTAGATGAGAAAAAATTAGGAGTTAAAACTGGTGAAGGCTTTTACAGTTATAAAAAATAAATATACTTATATTTAAAAAAATTGAATTTTTACAGTATACTACAGCTTATATAAACTGGAATGAATTATTTTTTGTGTTAATATGGATAAATACTTTTTATAATTAAAAAAATACATTTTAATAAACTTATTATTGGAGAAAACTTTATTTTATTTAGTACATAGATGAAATATCTCTTATAATTTATAGTATACACATTAATTTAGTTTTATAAAATTAGTAAATGAAATAGTTGGACTAGCTCACCATCAGGTATATTCTCAATCAGTTACAATTTCAAAATTGTTTTTCTCAGGGGAATCTTAATATCTACTTCTCACCACCCTACTATTCAAGCTATGACCAGATAAAAATATCAGCATTAGTGAAATTTTTTTTCAAGGTACATACATTCATACAATTTTAAATATGACTTGGTTGCTGTTTTCTTTTTAAATTATGAGCTCTCAACAGTAATCAAAATTAACACCTTATTTGTTTGCAAATACACCATTATTAAACATTAAAATACTCACGACACCACTATATGTGTATCAAATTACCAAATTCATTAACAAAAAAATACAGAAATGTTATAAAACTTTGTTTAAACTAAGAAAATTCAAATAGATTAATATTAGAAAATTATTTAATTTTGATATGTAAAAATAAGTAGAAAATAAATAGTTTGTTGTACCTCTATACTAAAGCATATTTAAAAAAAATATCCTAAGCTATAAAAATAGTTAATATAGATAGTCAAATATAGAGGGGATTCTGTAATCATGAACCCCTTAATTAATTGAATAATAAAATTAATATTCATGTTTTGTCATTTTCTTTTAGTTATATACTTTTCTCCATTTATCATGAAATATTTTTTATTTTATCCCTTTTAAGTGTGCCAACTTAATTTTTTGAACGGCAACATATATATTGAATTAGTTTAAATAATGAAAAATTATATATAAGATAATTATTTAGGTCATTTAAAACTTGAACTAATACTTAAAAAATTATGAATATTTTTATACCTAGATGGGGGAGTGACGCTGAAAAATGTCTAATGATATTAATGGCAGCACTAGTTTCTCACCTCTAGTCATTACTTTAAGTTATTAAAAACAGAAATATTGGTTTAAATATTGCTATTGCCCATCATATTCTCAATCAGATCGTTTTTATTTTATAAACCAGTTATATATGTATATTGCAATTAAAAAAAAGAAGTAGTCACTCTTATTCATAATCCATTAATTATTTATTGATTTTCAAACTTTCAAAGAGTAGTATTAAATATTTGAACATATTAATAATCTTACTAAAATAAAATATTTGGATAGATAACATCAAGCTAGCATAACTGTCTCATAAAGTAATTCAAAAATCTTTAGGAAAACCTTCAAAAAAAAATTAATAGACAATAAATAACACACGTATTTTAATCGGTTTGACTGTTTATTTATTATATATATATTTTACAAAATGTCAAGAAATATAAACAATTATTTCTTATAACTGTGAAAAAAGCATAATTAATTCACTTTTAAGTATTAAAGCATAGTTAAAATGAAGTAACATAACCATTTAACAATGACATAAATATATTTATACATACAAAAAAGTGTACAAATATTATCTTTCATATACAACTAAAAAAATTACATTATGCTAGCTATGTGAAGAATTATGTGGAGATAAAGTTTTACCAAAAAAATTAAATTTTGAAATAGATGCCTACTTTTATCTAAACATTTAACTAAATCCTTTATAATAACAACAATGAAGCTCCTCAAAAAAATATAGTATAAAATTTAGGAATATCAATGGTAAAATTAAAACAATATAACATGTAATCAATGTTTTCAAAGTTATTAAAAAAAGTATAGAGAGGATGATAAAAATCTAAACCAAATTAATTTTCTTTAATTTTACATATAAATATAAAAATTTACATTCATCACTCTAGAAGGAAATACATAGTAATTATTAAACTATTGTTTTATTTAAGTTATTAAATGTAACACTCAACCTAAAATATATTATTCTCAGAAAATTAACATTATATTTAAAATAATATAGGAATAAAAAACATTATACGGATTATCATAATTATTTTAAATAATACATTTTTTACTTAATATTCCTGATTAATGAATAAATAATAATGAATTTTTTTTTAATATATATATATATTTATTTTAAATAAATCATAATTTTTTTTAATTGAGCTTTAAATATTTAAAAAATTCAATATTAAAATTAATTTTATTTAGTGTGTACAAAAATATTGTTTAGTTAAAGATAAATAAGTTTTCTACATTTTTTTTAGACAATTTTCATTATTATTAATTAAATATATTCACAGGGTGTAAGAGTATAAAAATAAATTAATGATATTTAGCATTATATTAAGAAGGTGGAATTATATTTGTTGATGTAAATCATAAAACTGTAGGAAAGTAAAATTCAATTTAACATTTTGAGTACTGTTTATAAATGTAAGATATATTTTATGAAAATGTCTATATTTATCATTAGCTAAGTATTTTAAGTCAAAAGAATTAATAAAATAATTTAAAATAAAATATTGTAGACTTTGTTTGATAGAAAAATAAATCTATTCTTGGTTAAAACTATTTATATTAGCCACTAATTGAATGATACAATAGCAATTAAAATTTAACAGAATTTAAATTTTGTATCAATTACTGATTAACTTCTGAATGTAATAACGCAGACCACTTTTTTAATATATAAGTATCATCCACCTTCCAGCTTTACATGCATATATTATTTATTTACTCTAATATTCTTATACCCTGTACAGCTACTTAAAAATTAGTTTGAAAATTTTAATTTAAAATTTACACATAAATAAAAATAAGTTGTAAGAGTAACATTAACTTAAAAATGAATATGAAATTATAAACAACTTGCCATAAAGAAAAACAAAAATCTGGTTTTATATTGATACTTAACAGTTAAAATTACATTATAATATCTATCAAGATCAAACAAAAGTGTATTAAACATAGTCAATGGAAAAGATTATTTTTTCCTTTTAATAAAAGGAAAAACAATTAGTTAAAAGTCTTTGACAAATTAATATCAAAATAATAAAGAGTTAAAAATTCACTCAATGATAATATCGTAAATTACAATAAGTTTATCATTAGTCTAATGTTTAACAAAAGTATATTTATAAAAATATAATGGCATATAACATTACGTTATATTAATATAACATTTATTAATTAATAATAAATTAAAATATTAGTGTGGTACACGTCAAATTAAAAATGTTCAATAGAACAATATATTTTAAAAATATATATGTTAAAAGTTATACTTACAATTTGTTCCACTTAAAATAACAATTATAATAAAACACACTTAAAAATGTTTACTCATCATCTAACTTTCTTTTCTTCCCTCTTGTGTCTTGTGAATCTATAAGACAAGTGTAAAGGAATTAATAAATATGGGGAAAAAAACCTATTATAAATAATAATATAAATTAATATTTTTTCTAAAAAACTATGATGTCATTTGTAAAATCTAATATGTAAAAGTTTTTTTATACTAGTAGAATATTTAACTGCATTCGCCATGCCCAACAAATCAAGCAGTAGTAACTCAAAAAACTTAACTTTAAGATTATAAGGTATTTTGATTTAGGTCCTACTTTTCTTTTAATAACTTTCATTGACACATTTTATTTGAATCAGAATTAAATTACTTAGAAAATTGACAAACATTTAGAGTATTATTAGAAAATTTTTTTTATTTTTGATCTCCTGAAAAGTAAGAAAAAGTGAGTTACTACCTTATTCATTAAGCATATCGATATATTGAGTGTTACTACATATTAATATAGGCATCCGCAAGGGGAGAAATAAGACCAGATGTTCCCTTGATTAGTCAATATTCATTATCATTTGTATTTAAGTATTTCACAAAAAAAAAAAAAAACAATCTTATTTTATTCTTCTAGGACTAAGAAGTTAATAAAACTGAACATTAAAAAAATATTTTTTAATTCCTTAATAAGTTTCTGCGGGCACCTTTACTTAATAAATTCAATGAGATAAAATTTAAATAAGAAAATTTTAATAATACTACAGTGATTATTAATTACTTAATATAAGTATTATCAACAAAATTATTTGAAGTTGGTGTTTTAATTTACGAGTTTTTTTTTTAAGAAAATGTTGAAGTGCAAATTAATCTACACTATTGATAATAATTAGAACTTCAATTCAAAATATGTAGTAATACTTCTTAAAAAAATGTCTACTAATAATCCACTATTACATATATGTGTGGTGATTTTTTTTCTTCAAACATTTGTAGACAAATTATTTGAAAAGACCTATTAAAATATTACACTTATAAAAATGAAATACAAGGAATAGTTATTTTCAATTGTCCTTTACCATTTGCAGTGCTATCATCAGCTTCACGGTCTTCATCACTTTCATCTGTATTATCAGAAGCACTATCAACCTCTTCCTCATCTAAAACATAATCATTGCCTTCACTCTCTTCATCAATATTATCTTTAAGCATTTCTTCTAAGCCTACACCACCACTTTCATTGGTTTGATCAGCATCTTCAGAATCATATTCACTTTCATCATCATCTTCTCCTTCCTCTTCTTCAGCTGGAAAACATACAAAAAATAATAATTTATTAACTTATAATAGAAAAAAAAAATACTGAAATTATAAAAGTATAATATTTATTTTCAAATTTATACATAATAAGTATGTATGATTTTAATAATTATTATTTAAATTATCTAAATTGCATTGAAAAAATTTGTTAGTAAACATATCACTATCACATCAACAAGAACTATTTGGGTCATTCCATTTGAAAGTACCCAACTTGTATGTCACTACACAAACAATGGCTATCACTGTAATATCTTCAAAAACACTAAATATAATTTACCAAATTTCTTTTCAAAAATTTAATGCTATAAATTAAAAAAAATCTTGGTCTACTTCTCCCTTTTTACCTTTTAATCAATATCAACTTAAGAATATTAATTGGAAATATACAGATTTAGTAAGTTTTAAAATTGGAATATAATCTAATGGCTTACAACAAATTTTGAACCATTATTTTAGAGGATATTATTCTTTTGATATCTGGGCACTGCGCAGAATGTCTAATAATAAAAATAATCAGACATGCATTTCACCTACAGCCAACATTTAAGGTGTCATATCTCAAAATTAAGATTTAATATATGAAAAATAGTCATCATTTATTAATTTTTTTACTATATTTTTTTTGTGTCAAATAAATATGAATTACCATTTGAAAAACATAAAAGAATACCCGTTGAAGAGTAAGGAGTTGATTTAACATTTTAAATAATAACAAAATTAGAAAAATGACAACTTATCTATTTAAACAATTTAAATAATTTATAAGGGCACTATAATTATTAGTGACTTCCAGTTTTTTTTTAAATTATTTTTACATATAATTTTTTTTTTTTTGACATTTAAAACTTATGTTATACTTTGCTAATAGTAATATTAGATGGATTTTTATAAATATAATTTATGGCTCTAATATTTACAAATTGCTACATGATATATGACAAACTTCATAAATAAATGTAACTGATTGAAAATTAAAAAAAAATTACTTAACCTTACTTTCTCTAATAAACTTAAAATCTATTAAAAGTTTTGAAGTATTTATTTTATTTTTATGAAAGTCACAGTGCATCAAATTTTTTAATTACAAAAAGTATATTATCCTTTAAAAAAATTTAATTTTCACTGAATTTTTTTTTATGCTATGTTATAATAAATTAATAATATGGTAATATAGTTTTCATAAATCAATATTTACAGACTTTAAGAAAAGAAAATATTTAAACTAATAATAAAAACAATTACCTTCAGATTCAGAATCATCTTCTTCGCCACTATCTGAGCTATTAAAGCTATCATTTTTTCCATTTTTGAGTGAGTCTCTGAAATAAATTAAATTTTTTAATCAAGAAGTATACTTATGTTAATTATATAATATAGAATAATATAATAATAAAACTAAGTTTTGTAGTACAAGGATACTGATTTTTATCATAGAATACCTAAAAAAAAATTAATTAAATAATTTCTCACCCATCAAGGTATTTAAGAGAATTAGCAAATTTTTCTTTTACAAATTCTTTATATCCATCTTCTTTAACCACTTCATTATTAGATAAATCCAAGATTTTAAGACGTGGTAATGTTTGCTAAAAATTATATTAAGTAATAATCGTATTAAAATGTAGTATAGCAAAAGAGTTTAGTAGATTGCTTACATAGTAAAATAATGTAGATATCAATCTTCAAGGTGAAAAATGGAAAAAAACAAAAAAATTTTATGAAGAAAATAATTTTTGGTAATTTTGAGTTCTTTATATTTCTTAATTTAACATTTATTAGTTGTTTTTTAATTCATCCCTTTTAATTTAAAATAGTGTAAGCTTTACTTTTTAAAATGTAAACTTTCATATTTAACTAGCTTATAATATAGAAAATGGCTTAATTAAGAAAATTACTGGTCATAACAGTTTTTGAACCACCAATACCTAAAAAAGTCATTAAAAATTTTATACTTAGGCGAGAAGAAATGTGTATTACCATGGTCTATATTTTAAAATGGTAATAAATTTTGAAAAATAAGTTAAGAGTTGTTATTGATAAGTAATTTTCTTAATGAGGTTATTTCTTTATTATAAGCTATTTAAATAATTGTAAATTTCTATTAAAAAAAACAAAGCAAGCAATTTTTTAAAGTATAAGGGCTGAATTAAAAAGCAATTATTAACTGATAAATTAAGAAATACCAAGAAATTTTTTTTAAACGCAATTGTTATTTTAAAAGAAAAGTGGTTAACATTAAAAGAATCCCATTGAATTTAAGGTATCTACATTGTTTAAATATGTAAACAATCTACTAAAATATGAAAATTAATTTGGTTGCTTAATGCCAAAAAAGTGCCTAACATTAAAAGAATCACCTACATACTATCAACTATTTTAAGTTTTTATTTATGACTTTATTTCAATAAACAAGTTAGTAATTTAATAACTTACAAGAGGTTCAATAGCTTCAAAATCTTTAATTTTATTTTGACTGAGATTCAAAGACTTAAGTCCAATGCAACCAGTTAAATTTTGTAAACTATTGGAAATTCTATTTTCACTGAGATCCAACTACAAATAAATATAAAGAAACAAATATTATTATTTATAAATTTATAAAAAATATATTAATACTTACATAAGTGAGTCTTTTCAAAATAGGAAATCCTTTCAAACTGGTTAAACCCACACTTATTAAACTAAGACTTCTTAGATTTATATATTCATCAGTTAACCCTACTACAGTGGTACTTCGACAATCATCTAATATTAGCTGCATTACCTAAATTATAAATTATGATTTAATTTTACACCAATCAATGATTTATTTACTTATTTTTTTTTTTAGGACTTAATACTTAATGTTTAAATATTTCTAGAACTGAAAGTAAGCAGTGTAACTGAAAATAAGCAGTGTATTTAAATTTATTGCGGTCTACTTTTTACATTTCTATTTAATTATTAACACTATAATATAGAGTTTAACTTTGTTAAAATTTATGAATTAAATTTTAGTTTACACGGTTTGCCATGCTCATATATAATTAAATGATAATATATCATATCAAGTAATTTACATTCTTATTAAATTTTTTAAATTTATTTATTAAACAAATATTTTTGTAGAGATAATATGCAAATGCATCATTGCTAAAACCATAATTGAATTTTGTACCATTTTTATCATAAGAATTGATACTTACTAATGATATTTTAGGAAACATTATTATTAATAAGTTAAATTTAAATTACAAAATAGCTTGTAAGAACCCCATTTTTATATGAATATAGATCTATATAACAAAATGTTTAATATTCTATTTTCTACTACTTGTTATCATTAGTGATAGATCACAGAATTGCACTTGGTTGTACTTGGTAATTGATTTATTATAAGCCACTTGATTACTCGCAAAATAAATACAACAATGGAAAAACAATTTTTGAATTCTTTTAGTTACATATAATTAATTCTTGATTTATCAGCTAATAATTACTTTCAAGAATCATCCCTTATATTGTATACTTTATTTTTGTTAAGTGATAACATACATATTTAATTAGCTTATAAAATAGAAAATTATCTAATTAGAAAAATAACTGGTTGATAACTTTTGGATCAGTATTTTGTTGGAATATGCCCAATGTTTTGCATTGCGCATCTTACATTTATCAATGAAAAATATATAATCTGTATTTTATTTTACAAGTATACAAACAAATAATTAATTTATCTGTCATAACATATATACTGTTGTACACTAGTTATTATATATGTATATATGTGTTAAATTGATTATTGTATACTATGAATCTTATCTTAAAATAATAACTATGTTATGTTCAATTTATTACAATAAACTGAAAATTACTAAGAGCACTGACGACAATATCCCATGATGGGGGCAATAAAAAATAATATAAAAAGGTTTAGTTCTGCTTGCACATATGAAAGAGCTTGCCAGCGAGCGGCTCTTCTCCACTTTTGAAGCTCTGAATTCAATATAGAATTCAGAATTATTTTGTCCCATCTATTCTTCTAAAACTAGCCACAACCCCGTGTTGTTATCGGTAAATTTTAAGACAATATTGAATATAATTATTTTTGCGTCGAGAGTTTATTTATTTATATAAAAGAAACATTATAAATTTCTACGCAAAATCTAGATGATCTTTAGACAAGCTATCTAAAAAGGTAAGTAATTTCATATTAACCCAATTATTTAGAATTAATAATCTGAGTAAAGAATGGTAAAGCAATAGATTTATTTAAAAATCATTTTATTTAATTATTAGTAACTAGTTAGAGCTTAGTTATATACTTCAAGTGGGTGTCTAAGTGGAGGCCTCCGCCACTCCAAGAATAACTCAGCATTTAATATTTCTACGAGAGGAACATAATTAATTTCTTATTATATCTACTATTATAGTATAATAGTAAATTATATAATATTATACTAATATCTATTATATTATTCTTACTATGTTTTTACTGTTCTAAACCCTTAGACTCTGCAACCCTTATAGAACCTCGTTGCTCACAAATTGACCAAATCCACAAATAACCAACCTTGGTCAAAATACCCCGATATCACATAGTTGCATTTTTAACTTTATTTTTGTATTACTACAATTTTGTAAGTTATTAACAATTTAAATTGAATATCTGGAATTGAGGGGCGAGTGCTACTATTTTTATTATTAGTCATTTACCTTTACTCTTTGTCCTGCCTAGGTATAAAAATGAGAATAAAATCTTTTATGTTACCATTTAAAAAAATAAAAGTTGACATCCCTATACATTATAAGAGATGATCCTAAAAAGTATTTAATAGCTAATAAATCAAGAAATATATATAACTAAAAAAAACTAAGAATTTTTCTTTGACTACTGTACATAATTTGAGAGTAATCAAGTGGTTTATGATGAATGAATCAACTGTATATGTTTCTTTTTAAATCTCATTTCAAGGCTAAAATGCATTACTATAACTAAAACTTTTTTTGCGTATTTCACTTTATATTTTTTAGTCATCAAGAAGTTTTTTGCTATACATTTTAAACAACTTTTATTAAATAATAGTCACAAATAACTTCATTATGTCAGATTAATAAAAAAATCATCTAACTCCTTTAACCCAAGTACAAATTATAATAATAGTATTAACAATCTTCAAGCACGTCTTATCAATAATTTGATTTCAAATTACAACTTTTTAATACTTTAAAAAATGTTTTTCAGATTATTTCAAGTTTTTAGTAAAATTATGAGTTAACATAATATGAGATATATTAAAGCATAATATATCATATTTTGAGTTTAAAATTAAATTGGATAGAAAAGATTTTAGTCCGTTTCTTTTTTAGTGATTATCAATTGATGTGAATCGTATTTTATATCATCACACTTTAATTAATTTCATTAGATAATACATAATTCTAAACAATGTAATAACCATAGAATGAGTTTAAATATATTATTATATTAAAAAATGAATATTTGTTCTTTATTTTAAAATATCTAATAAATATTTTCTTTTATAAAACTGATTTTAATGTTATTACACATGGCGTTTATTCACTTTACGTAGTACATCAAGAAAAGTTCTCTTAAATATTTAAAAGAGACACATTTCATAAACATAAAAATAATAGACAAATATCACGATAATTCAAAATTTAAACATGGCCGCCGACCGAATTATCTCCTTCCCCCTTCAATATTCCACTAACTTATAAGTGTACTCTGAACGCACACTAACACACCTGTCTATCCAATCGCCGTCTTCGTTACATCGATAGCTCAATTAAACCGCAACAGTGGCGATAGGGACTATTAAAGTAAATAAAATGAATTGGTCGCAAAACCAATATATTATCTTTTAGAATTATAGTCCTAAACATAAGGACTAGGGATGTTAGCGGTACATTAGATTAACGTTTTATAATTTTAAAAGAAAATGGTTAATAAACTGAAATAAAAAAGAATTAGATACGGAAAAGTACTTCTCGACAGCTACTGGATTTTGTAAATAGTTCAAGTTCAACACGCTGAACGCACGCACGCCGAAATAGCAATCACCTGGTTGAATGCGCGCGCGCGCCGGGTCATTTGCGCTTTTAAATTGCCACAAGACAAAAATTAACGTAACAAAATTTTGGATTATGATCAGGGATGAAAACCATAATAATACATAAAAACAATTAAATTACCTCTTCGGGTTTTCGACCCCGTTTTTCAAGTTCAATTCTTTTTTCCATGTCTAAATGCTTGTGATCCGTTGTGATTGTAATTATTCGACGATCCTAAATGGAAATAGTAAACAGTACAAGAGTTTTTATAAGATTGTTTAATTAATGTCGCGTGAAAAACAAAATTTTTCCTTCGTATAGAGTAAAGCTATGGATCAATTTCAGTACAGCTCAAAAGCGTAAAAAATTTCACTACGACAGTTTAACACAATTAACAAACCGCTGAGAAATTTAAATACGATAATTAATATGGACAATACACACACAATAACTAAATAACCAAAAAATAGGGGGAACGCTCGAACTAAAAGCCTATCGACGCCGCACACAAATAGTAAATACTAGAACACTTAACACAACGTTCACTTGTCACATCACACACACTAACAAAATTTACGCACGACGCGCACACATACGAGCAAAGTACATACCGTCGTGGTGCAGTGCGTGCGTCGGAAACCGCGGCAACGGTTAGCACGACAGTTCATTTGTGGTCACACCGTGGGTTCGTTTTTGATTTAATATTTATACTGTTATCTATTATTGACGAAGTGAATTTATATAAATAGTAAAATTATGAATCATAAATGACAATATTATTAGAGCTACAATTATCAATTAGTGAGAAATATTAGTTAATAAATATACATGATTTCATTTCAAACAATTAATGTTTGATGTTTATTGAAAATTTTATTTTAGTTTAAGCAACAGATTTGAAATTTGAAATAATTCATTATCGTGATATTAAAAATATAATATTTTATAAGTAATTGTATAATTTTTTTTTTTGTATTTTATTAATTATAATTATTAAATTTATAAAATGTATTGAATTTATACACTATCAATTATTTAAATGTTTAAATTTTATTTAACTACAATTAAAAAAAAAAAATTACAGATTAACATGGACGAAGAAAAACTAAGGATTTTAGAAAAATGTATTTCTTTTTTAGAATTAAAAGTTTATGGCTTAAATAATCTCAGCCGAACAGCTTTATCATCTGGAAATTTATCTGATGAAATAACTAAAGTCGAAAATACTATTAGTAATGCTTGTATAGGTCATCCTAATGCTACAGCATTACTTGGTCATGTAAAAATTTTGGATCAGTTAATGGATCCATTCTATGATGATCATCAGTTAGAAACATCAAAGAGAGAAGTTATTCTTTCAGGTGAAACTGATATTATTGAGTATGCACATCAGTTAAAAATTTTAGGACAAAATTGGCCAGCTTTAAATAATAAATCTTATGGTGAATTGGACAAATATACAAAAGATATTGAACATCTTATTGAAAATGAAAGGATACAACGAGATTTAGTAAAAGAACAAACAACGCATTTACATAAATTGTTATTTAGGTAAAAAAAATAAATATTTATTATTTGTAAATTAGGATGCAATATATGATTAATATTTTATATGAATATAGGTATGAACAGTTAATGTTACAATTTTCCTTAGCATTTGAATCATTAGAAAAGGTTATTACGGAGTTGGAATATAAAGTATTAAAGAAAACTGAGGAAGAAAATGAAATATGATTTTTTTTTTAAATTCTTTTGTTAGATATAATGATTAATTAAGATATTGTTACTTAGTAATTATAAATAAATGTATATTTCATTTCCAGAAATTAATAACATTAAATTAAGTTATGAAGTTCTGCATTTTTGTAAAACTATTTAATCTATACTTTTGAATTGTTAATAAAATAAATAAATACAATCAATATTATTTTTATTCTACTTAAAAAAAAACAAGTAGAAGTCTAATTAATAATAAACTAAGTGATTAATTACGACTCATAATATTTTTAAAAGTATCAAACATATATTGGTAATTTCTAAATGTGAATAGTATCCTAAGATCTATGATTTTCAAAAAAAAATATTGTTACTATACTGTTACTACTCTCTTAAAATTGTAACCACTTGTTTTTAAAATGGAAAAATTTATATACTGATTTATGAAAACAATTTAGTTTTAAGGTTATGCGTAAGTCTAGTTTAACATCTAAGTCTAGTTCATCTTATACATAAAAAGTGGCATAATCAAGATTCCTTAATGGGTGTGACAAGCCAAATGAATTAGAGCCCCTTAAATTTTATGTTTTTGTGATTTTTACTTATTAAAAGTAAAATTACTTCCCCCAAATGTAGCATTAAATTTAATGGAGATATGTTTGAAGTATTAATAGATTACATTTTAGATATTTGCTGTTGCTCCATGTACTATTTTCTCTTTTTTTTAAAAAACATCATGACAATCTCTCATTAAAATATTTGTTTTGATTGATTTATGTAACAATGTAATATAAACAAATTTTTGAGAACTTTAATGATTTTGTATATACATATAAAATACATATTATAGAATATTGTATTACAAATACATATTACATATTGTAAAATACATATACATTTTTTATTTGTTATAAAATACACCTAAAGTAAAAATGTGAATTATATTGTCATATTTATTGTGACCATTAACCTATAACCACCCAGTTCTCTAGTATTGGCACACTCCTAATACATAATGATAATATATAAGGTTAACTTAATGATACAATTATATTATAATTGTAACTCAATATATTTTCAATTGAAAATCATTATAGATGTTTTAATATTCAATGTTTATACTCTTTATTTTGTTGAAAATCTGTTGAATTATTAAACATTACTATATATTTTTACACTTAAGACACAAAAAATGAATTTGTTTTAAGAATCAAAAAAATATTTATTTAATAATTCATTGTTAATTATTTTTCATTATATAAATTATAACATTAAATCAATGGTAAAAAAAAATGACTAATAAGTGTACACAATATTAATTGCATAAAAGTATTAATAGAAAAAGTTAATGTTAGGAGGCAATGTACCTTTTAAATTAGCTTTTTCTACATTGAAATTGAATTCACTAAAATCTACATAAGGCAATATTTTTTTAGTTGAACTACTTGATGGATCAGTTGTAGTTGAAGTATTTGTTTCAGTTAAATTTATGGCAGTATCTAGAAACAAAAACATCTTAATTTACAAATTGCTCATAACTAAAATTAGTTTTTAAAGATAATGAACCCTACTGAACAAGTTTGCGAGAAATTTTAAATAAAAATAATTATTAGATTCAAATTTTACCTTGATCATATGAACTATTCCAACTGTGTTGCTGTTCTGTAATAGCGTTTGGCATTGCAAAATTGAAATTACGAACCACTAACATAATATTTGGTCGTATTGCACCAGCAATATTACCTTGTGCTTCATAGGTATCATGATGAATTCTAGCTATATGATCTACAACAGCTTGTGCTACACCCGTTAAAGTCGATTGCACTCTCAACTGTAATAAAGTTATTTAAAAAAAATTAAGTATATTATTCTGACATAAATTATCATAAAAGTAATTGGTGAAATGATAGCGATTTAAGCTGAGTTTAGGGTATTTAATTTAATTTGATTCAACTTCAGAAATGAGTTTTTTTATAAGATTAAAAAATTTTTTTTATAAATATAAACATAATTAATATAAAAGTAAAAAAATTCTAATTACTTGTTCTACAACCAATAATGCCAACTCTTTATTCACTTGATTAGTCCCAGTAGCTTCTTCTAGTATTTTTAAAAGATTAGGAGAAGCAATCATCATAAATCTAAAATAATAATTTAATTGAATCAAAATATTATACAGATTTTATTCATCACATTACTAAAATACTTACCTATATGAAGAATCTATTGGAACTCCACCAATAATATGGGGTTCAGCAATTATTGGTTCAGAACATGCTAGCCTAAGCTCATCATAATCTTTGTATGCTCCTTTAATCATATAATTACAAAGGCATCTTGTAGCTGTTTGATTCCCTATCTTTCTACTACCTTTGCAGTAATACAAAATAAGTAACATATTAATAGTGAAATTGTACAGAAATAAATATGATGGGTACCATTAATTTTTCCATCATTCACTTGTAATCCAAGATTTTTCAACCTAGTGACTTCATCTAAATTATTTAAATTATGATCTTCGCTTAGTTGTACAACTCTTAAAACATTGTCTTGATCAGTTTTGCACAAAAGAACTCTGCTTTCACCCACATTAGCAACAAATAAATGATCATTTTTAAGTATTGCTATAGCAGCTCCAGTACCACAAGATAATTCTTCATTCAACTCTTTTAATTTTTCTATCTAAATTATAGAAAATACATTTATGAATAGTTCATAGATTAATCATATAAATAACTTTTTTTTTTTAAATCTTTAAAGTATTATTATAGCTTAACAAAGATACTAAAAACATTACAATTAGAAATGTCACTAATCAAAGATGTTTTGGTTGTTCAAATAAATAAATAAAGTAAATGTAAATGTTTTAGTTTGTTTAGACATTTTTACAATTGATCATACTTCTATTATAAGTTTATAATTTTCTATCAATTTATAGAATGTTTTTACGATTTTTTATCAAATAAAGTCTTAATGGAAAAAATAATAAAGCTTGATTTAGAAAATTAGCATATAATACAGCTCATGTCAAGAGAATTACTTTTTGATCATTTTTTTTTAAGGAATTGGTTAGAAAATAACACCAAATAATTATACAATAATATTACAAATATAATATAATCTAATATAAACGTGTTCAAATAATTTTAGAATCCTTGCTTTTGAAGAATAAATTTATCACAAAAAATTAAATATAACTTATATGAAAATAAATTAAAAATATTAATTAGTCACAAATAAAAACTTCAAATGTTATTTCTACATACAATTTGTGGATATTGCTGATAAGCATCATAATGGGAAATAGTTTCTGGAAGCTGTAGTTGGAGACTAGCTCGTTGGAGTAGTTTATTGTCAATAGTATCGAGATAAGTTCCTTCTACAGATACAAAACTTTGTCTGTAAATGTATCAAAATATAAAAAATAAAACAAAGTCGGATATATAGACACATCAAAAATAAAATATGACTTACAAAATTAAATCTCTTGTTATTTGATCTAAATCTATAGATGAAAGATTTCCTAGTAAAATTTCAGCTGCAATACGATCCCGAGCAAGCTGAGCAGCTACTACTCCATTATGACCATTAAAAAGACCATATAACCATATAGCTCCATCATCATAGCAACATCTAAGACAAATATCTTCAGATTCAATATCTTCACGTAATTGACCTGTTTCATTATACCTTTGTCGATTTAAGTACCCAACTCCTATTAAATAAGTTTATGGTAAAGTCAAAACAATGATTATTTTTTCTTTTTGTGCATTATTTCACAAATAATTACTTTGAAAATTAGATTTTTTTGTAAGTTATATTAATGTAAATTATATTAATAGATAAGTACTTTTAGATAAGAAAAAATTACTTTAGAGTTATAAAAAAATAATGTATTAAGTTTTAAATTATTAAAATGAGTAGTGAGAAAATATTTTTTATTAGTTTTTAAAAATTTGCTTTTAATTTATAATACGTATTAAAATTTACCTGAAACTTTACAAATAGGAAGATCTTCTGTCCAACTACGAGTGTAGTTAAATAATAACTTTGTATATTCTGGACCTCCTTCTGCTATGGTAGGCATATTGAACTTTAAAGAAGAGAGATTACATCATAATAAAAATATCTGAGAAAAATATTTCGTATTTAACACAAAATAATTAAGTTTTATAAAATAAAGTTAAAAAATATATTTCCTTGAAAAGTGAAATATTAATTATTATATAAAAATTATCATTTTAAATCAATTAAAATTGATAAGAACATATGTTAATTCGCAGACGTAAATGTTTTATTATACCAGTGAAGCATTTTTAATAAATTTTAAAGGAGTTTTGAAAATTTTGTTTAGGAAAGATAGTAAAATTGTTTTTATTTTACCCCTACCCTTGAAATGAATAGACTCTTGAATTCTAGTTATTTAAATACAAATAAGTCATTAATATAGTTTGTTGTATAATTCCTTTCAAAAATTGTTTAGTTGCGTAACTGGTATAGTACACATTAGTTTAGGTCTTGACTCAGGAGGTGATAATTTGATTCGAGAACCCCCTTTAAATACTTCTCTATATTATACTATATATCTATAGTTAAGTCTCACATAATTGTAAAACAAAGGCGAAGGGCTATTTGAATCAAAAAAACACTTTTCAGAAAAATAATCTATGTACTTTCAAGTCCCTATACATCTCTTAGTGTGGAGGAGTTTGCCTCCAATAATCTGCATTCTGACAAATATCAGGAAATGACTTCCCCCTATTATTATAACTCTTGATAATAATCTATAAATAAAGTACATTAAAAAAAAATGTTGGTTATTAAGTGAAATATATATATATATATATAACATAAAATGATTGGGTTTTGATCTATGGTCTGTCGTTTTTACTAAAATGTATGCGATAATGTTTAATTGTAAGAATGATACGTTTGTGCAATAGAATAATATGTAGCCGTTATTATCAAAATTGATATAATTGCAAACGCCGGTCAGTTGTTAAATATATGGAGGTCAATTTTTGAAGATATGCGATACGTAGTCACAGACGATACATTTACCGAGTATGATAAAGTTTTAACAGTAATGATAAATAATTTCTATTCTTAACGGATTCTATAATTTTTTATAATTTATCGAATTTTATAAAAATATAACACGTAAACTATTATGATCACGCCGTAATTAGCGTTACAATTTTTAAATATGGCCCATTAATTTTAAGAAAACTTGCCTCGTGATAAACATTTTCAGTCAATCGCAAAAAAAATTACCCTTTCAAATGTTTTAATGATTCTCACAAATAAGGAGGGCTTACCTTCCTGGTCAAACATGGTCAAAAACATGATTAATGAACTTAGGATTTAATTTTTTCTATTAACCGACTTAATTTTGCCTTATCTAAAATAGAATTACCTCTAAAACTTTTCAAAAGTTTAGTTTTGATTTCATAAAAGTATGACGATTTTCTGGGCATTCCAATAATTTATTAAGTCGATTAAAATAAGAAAAATAATTTTTCTTCAGGTCATTATTTTAATCAATTTAAAAATATAATATCAATTATATTATTATATTCAAACTACATAAAACATAATAATAATATTTAGGTTAAAAAAAAGAACTGATATGCTAAATAAACACGCCAAGCAAAACAATAGGATAAAAATCTGGGCAAAAAATGGTATAATATCACATTACCTAATCGTCTATTTAAAATTTTATTTTAACTTATATTTACTTCATTTTTAATATTCTACCCAGTTCTCGAATTGGCCAAAAATAAGTAGGGGAACTTAACTTAACAATTTGAAAACTGCGTCCCTAGCATTTTGAAGACCTTTTTTTTTTTTTTACTCATTACTTTATTTAGTATTTATTAATAAATCATATTTCATTATCATAATATTTAAAAAAAAAAAAGAGGTGGTATTTTCCACCGTCCTCCTGTCACAATAAAAAAAAGTAGAGGAGCTACGTCCCCCTGCGCACCATCCCAATTCGAGCACTGATTCTACCTGTTTTAACATAAGCTATAGGGGGTATACCAGTTCAATACAATGAGGAAGAGACAAGGGATGATCGAGATAAGTGGGAAGGGAATCTTTAAGTTGATATGACTAGCAACATTAAATGTTTCTCATTAAAAAAAAACTTCGTTTTGCTGATTATATAAATATTAATATTGGAATTATATGGTTCGGGAATTTATGCATTTATGAAGTTTATTTTATTGTCATCCTAAGTACATAATAAATAGAACTTTATGTTTGTTTTTCTTAATTCTAATGAAAGTTTATTAAACACAAATTTAGCTATAAGAAGTATGGGAGGATCATTCTACTTTTGAACAAAAAATGTCCCTATAAATCTTTATAACAATGTTGAATTTTGATGAGTGGGGTATATCAGAAGTGGTTCACACAAATTTTATAAATGTATTAAGCCCAAAATCCTAGTGGCTATTCATATATGTAGTAATTAAACTTTTATTTAAATCATACTTTTTTCGAATGAAAATCTGTTTCAAATCATGGAACACTATCAATAAATGAAAAAACCCAGCACAGTGGGGTCGCGGCATAGTGGGGATGTTGCATAGTTGGGTCCAGTATAGATTTAATCTGACAGTGATTAAAATCACTATCATAAGAAACGCTTCGATGCAAATCAGTAGATAGTGTTTAATTCTAAGAAATTGGTGGATAATTACAAAAGCTACATTATCTGCTAGTTTCTTATTAATACCCTGATTAAGATAAAGTATGTCGAATGAAAAAGGGATTATTAAAAAATATTATTTCTCATAAAAAAATTGTGTTGATTCGTACACTTTTCAATGAGTTATAGCATTATAAAGTTAAAAATGTAACCAACCCAACCCAACATCAACTCCTATTTCCTTAATTATATCCAGATTAGTAATTATTTTAATTATATATTATATAATTTTTATAATTAATTATTTTCAAATTATTATTGATTTTTAATATGTTAAAAGTAATCATTTTGAACCTACTTCTTTTTGTTCTTTAAAGTGAAAGTTTTAATAAAAAAAAAATGAATTTATTACCATAACTTTTAACTCAACTTGCAAGTTTGAAATAAATATTATTAAATAGAAAAAAATGAAATTGGTAGATTATTTCAAAAACAACAATAACACTTATTCCCTTAATTTTACCCCGATTTATAACTATAATATATGAATACATAATAATTACAGTAATTAAATTGAGTATGAAAGTGGTATTCAATAATATAATATTGTAATTTTTACGGAGATATTATAAAAATAAAAAGGAGTTGTATATTCATATACTTTTAATGCGTATACAAATTTAAAGGAATTTATGCAATACTTTTTAATAAAAAAATTTTGTTACTTATGAATAAATACACTAAACAAAAGGAACTTTCATCAGAAAAAAAATATACTTTTCTAAATAAACTTTTCGTGATGTTTTCAAATGTGCAATTAAACTTTTTCTATTACTTCTAAGTTTTAATATTATTACTTATTATTAAAAAATAAGTATTTACATATAAAAAAAAATAATTAAGAACAAAAAAAATTGTATTAAATTAATACTGATTTTGATTTTTAATATGTTAAAGGTAATCATTTTGAACCTATTTTTTATTGTCTTTTAAAGTGAAAGTTTTAATGAAAAATACCTTCTCAGCTTCGCATCGAAGCTAAAAAATGAATTTGTTACCATAACTTATAGTTCAACTTGCAAGTTTGAAATTGACATTATTAAATTGAAAAAAATGAAATTTTTAAGATTAATATGCAATCTGGAAATTTTATAATTACTA
>NW_026099572.1:59979714-60048321 GCF_025091365.1 Daktulosphaira vitifoliae
GTCGGGACAAATTTTTTTTTTTCATTTAGTAGTACATAAAATAAGCTTTAATTTGATATATGTTTAAAGGACGCAGTATTTCCGGAACATTTTCAAAAATTAAGTTGAAAAAGTTAGTTTTTGTAAAAAAGTTGCTATTTTAAATCCCCCCCGTGAGCAGAATAAGTGTTAGATTTTCAAAAAAAAATGATATCAAATGAAAGAAAATTACCTAAGGTTTCAATATAAAGAAATATTATTTTGATTAGTTAATATTTGAAAAAGTTATGGCAGTTTTAAGTACAAAAAACATCGTTATAAAAGGTGATTTTTATCGCAAATATTACATTTTTTTTATAATTTCGACAGCCATTTGCACATAGAAGATAAGGTGTCGGGACAAATTTTTTTTTTTCATTTTATAGTACATAAAAAAAGCTTTAATTTGATATATGTTTAAAGGACGCAGTATTTCCGGAACATTTTCAAAAATTAAGTTGAAAAAGTTAGTTTTTGTAAAAAAGTTGCTATTTTAAATCCCCCCTGTGAGCAGAATAAGTGTTAGATTTTCAAAAAAAAATGATATCAAATGAAAGAAAATTACCTAAGGTTTCAATATAAAGAAATATTATTTTGATTAGTTAATATTTGAAAAAGTTATGGCAGTTTTAAGTACAAAAAACATCGTTATAAAAGGTGATTTTTATCGCAAATATTACATTTTTTTTATAATTTCGACAGCCATTTGCACATAGAAGATAAGGTGTCGGGACAAATTTTTTTTTTTCATTTTATAGTACATAAAAAAAGCTTTAATTTGATATATGTTTAAAGGACGCAGTATTTCCGGAACATTTTCAAAAATTAAGTTGAAAAAGTTAGTTTTTGTAAAAAAGTTGCAATTTTAAATCCCCCCTCATGAGCAGGTTAAGTGTTAAATTTTCAAAAAAATTATATCAAATGAAAGGAAAATATCTAAGGTTTTAGTTTAAAAAAAAATTATGTTGATTTGTTGATTTTTGAAAAAGTTATGGAAGTTTTAAGAAAAAAAAGTGAAAAAAATGACAAAATTTGTCGATTTTTAAATTTGTAATTTTTTTGGATATTTCCCCCATTTGCGGGGAACGAGGGAAAATTTTTAAATTTTTAAGGGTAATGTCTTCAACTAGATACAATTTGTGATCTTTTGACGTATTGTTAAAAGAAATCGGTCCAGTGAGAGCTGAGAAAAAGTAGTGACAGACACAAAAAAAAAAAAAAAAAAATAAAAAAAAAAAATAAAAAAAATAAAAAAATAAACACATCATGGTAAAATTAATACCTTCTCAGCTTCGCATCGAAGCCAAAATATTTATCGGAACAACTATACTTTGGATATAACATTTGTTAGAACAAATAATTAATTGTTAATTAGAGTAAATATTCATTGGAACAAGTAATAATTTTGGATATTAGTTATAGTACAAATATTCATTGGAACAAGAAGTTTGTGGGACAAAAAGTAGTAATCCGAAGTTTTTATAAAGTCTTTAATCAGTGTTGACAATTTAGAGAAATAATATTAATGATATGATTTTTTATAAAAGTTGCGATAATAGGTCCTAAGATGTAAATTTGATACATTAAATTCATTTTTTTGTGATAATCTTATTTTATAACTTATAACCCAATTAAGTTGTGTTCGTCTATATTAGTTCTTTAACAAATTAATAACGCCTGTATATACTGGAAATGTTGTTTGAAGTATTTGATTTGTAACTAAAAGTCGTTTACAGTTCTATGTATAAGGTAAGAATTCTAAAAATAGTGATAATTTATGACTAATTATTTAGGTGGAGTCAAAACTAGAATATAATTTTAATACTCTTTTTGTAATTTTTACAAAAGTTGCCATGTATGTTTTCTAGTGGATAATTGTAATTTAGTATTCTATTGTTTCAGAACAATCTAATGCTGTTTAGTTAGTATTGTTTTATTTACTGCCATAACAAAATGTCTGATGATGATGATAAACCTCCAGCTCCTCCAGTTCGACTCACAAGTAATAGGTATAAATAATTATTATACTTACATTCGTGTTTGTTTAATATTTATGTAATGATTTTATATATCAGTTTTAGAGTTGCACGTGGAGATTCCATTCCTAATTTAGATATAATGCGACCATTACCTAAAGAACCAGACTCAGATTATAAAAAGAAAACGGCTAAAAGTCGTGTTACTGGAAAATTAAAATCTCGAGGAAATGTTTGTGAAGATAAGCCTGAAATCTCATATCCTACAAACTTTGAACATACAATGCATGTAGGTTTTGATGCCCATACAGGGGAATTTACTGTAAGTACTAATACCAACATTTTTTTTTAACTATAGAAAAGCTATTGTCTAGTTTAATTTGTATATATTTATTGCTAATATAAGCTTATGCTTTATAGCCCTTTAAAGAAAAATTTCAATTGTATATTATATTATTTTAATGTTATAATCTATATTCAAAAATATATGCTATTTCAAAAAATAATATTCATGTAAAATTTTTTATTTAAAATACAATTTATAGAATTTATAATTTATGGTATTTAATTCTATTTATCTATAATTTAAAAATTCATTTTTACATAATGTCTTATTCTAAATATCTTGTTTATGGTTCATAACAATTAATTAAATAAAAATTAAACATATTAAAAATATTTTTCTCATATTTTGGTGCTTATTTTTATATTATGCTGCAGCACATAGTTAAAATATTAATAAAATCATGATTCATGATGAATAAGTTTTCTAGATTGTTGTGTTTTTTCTTTTTCAAGCTGCCGTATAAAGTAAGTAATGTCCACAGCTTTTATATAGTGTATATTTCATAGAATATTTTGAATTAGTAGTTTTAGCAAACAAACACAATGCTTCAAGTTTGAATTTACTGTTTAATTTTTACAGAAGAAATGTTGTATATAATTATAATTTTTAATTTTTCAAAATCATATTGAATTAATTTCAAAACTTATAATAATTTATTTAATCATTATAGATATTAATGTTTTTTTTTTTAAGTATCAAGAAAGAGTGTCTGTTTGAAAATATTTTTACAAGTTGAAAAAAATGTGACTTTATGAGTATAATTTTAAATTCTCATTAAAAGCTCGATGAATGTTCAATTTAATAAAAATAATAACATTAATTTATATAAATAATATTAATTTACTTGACAATTAGAAAATGAAAATTTTTTAATTTGAATATAAATTGAATATATTTTGTGTGGTTATTTTTTTTTTTTTATACCTTTAATGCTTATTTTTTACTAGTTTGTATTGTAAAAATTGTTTATGAAATGTATAATACTATATAGCGATAAGTATAACTGTTAAGACATGAAATTTAAAATTTATTTTAACAATACTAGAGTGTTTTAAAAATAGTTATAAATTTTATTTTGATTGTTAGTAATAACTAAGTTTTATTACTTGTTTGGAACATCAAAGTATATTATATAACATATTTATTTTAGGGAATGCCAGAAGCTTGGGCTCGCTTGTTAATAACATCTAATATTAGTAAACAAGAACAAAAGAAAAATCCTCAAGCAGTTCTAGATGTTTTGAATTGGTTTGATAACTCTAGCAAACAGTCCAAAACTTCAAAGTATATGACAACAATTACAAATATAGGTATAATTTATTATCAAATTATAGTTCATAAAAATTTAGTGAAAAATAATTTATGAATATTTCTTAATGTTAGTACAAAATAGTACTCAACCGCCTGAAGTATTGGTACGTGGTGCACATAGTGGTGGAAGTTCTTCTTATTCTGGTGTAAGTAGTAGTCAGCCATCTTCTTCAACGGGTAGTACGAGTCCATCTCTTACTACAACACCAACTACTGATGAACAAATCTCACCTCCTCCACCAGTTGCAGTACGACCTGAGCGTACTAAATCTGTTTATACTAAACCAATAGAAGAAGATGAACCAATATCAATTACACAAGAAGAACCTAAAGTTGTTTCACCAATTCCATTACATCGACCTAGTCAAACCAATGGAACTATACCAATGTTAGATAAAAATAAAAATAATACAACTACTATTAGTCGTAAAAAAATTGCTGATAATGAAATATTAGAACAACTAAAAACAATAGTAACTGTTGGTGACCCTAACAGAAAATACACAAAAATGGAAAAAATCGGACAGGGGTATTTCATTCTACACAGATTTAATAGGTGTTTGTATTTAACTATATTTGTTTTTTAGAGCTTCTGGTACCGTTTACACTGCAATTGAAACATCTACTGGAATGGAAGTTGCTATAAAACAAATGAATTTGGGACAACAGCCGAAGAAAGAGCTTATTATTAATGAAATACTAGTTATGCGAGAAAATAAACATGCTAATGTTGTTAACTACTTAGATAGTTACTTAGTGCAAGAAGAACTTTGGGTAATGATCATTTATTTTATTTTAAATCATTTTTTTAGGGTCATTGTTTCTCCAGCACCTGACTATCTTATAAATAATAATTTTTTTCATACAAATATACAGATAAAAATTTGATTTATTCCTATGAACTATAGTAAATATCAAGTTTACCGTAAAAAATAATTATTTCTTAGAGTAAATTGTTGAGTTAACTTTCAGAAATTAAATAGAGAATGAGGAATAAATTATATAAAATTTCACCTTGTTGATAACTAATTTTGTAATTTTACTTTTTGGAATAATATCATTTAAAAATTTAGAAAATTTGAAAAGTGAGGCCATGTTTAATGACACTTTATTACCTTTGATGTGAAGCTGAGAAGGTATTAATTTTACCATGATGTGTTTTTTTTTTTATGTCTGTTGTCACTTTTTCTCAGCTCTCACTGGACCGATTTACTTAAAACATATTAAAACAAAGGTTATGTCATGTACTATAAAATGAAAAATAAAATTTATTGTCTATAAACACCTTATACACCTTATTGTCTATGAGTAAATTGCCACCAAAATTAAACAAAAAATGTAATATTTGCAAAAAAAATCAGCTCCTATTGTGATGTTTTTTGTATTTAAAACTACCATAACTTATTGAAATATTAACAAAAACAAAATAATATTTTTTTATTTTGAAACCATAGGTAATTAACTTTTATTTGATATCATTTTTTTTTGAAAATCTAACAATTATTCTACTCACTGGGGGGATTTAAAATAGCAACTTTTTTACAAAAACTAACTATTTCAAATTAACTTTTGAAAATGTTCTGGAAATATTCGCAGTTTCATTTAATCTTAAATTAAAGCGTATATTATATACTTTACTTTGAAAAAAAAAAAATTCGAAATAGATATTTTCTTCTTGGTGAAAATGGCTACCGTTTGCTATTTTTGTGTTAAAATTTTAGGTTTTGTATTTTAATTTATTTTAAAATATCTTACTAGGGGAATACACTGACTTTTATGAATATTATATAATTTAATTGACATGGAATAAAGTTCATAAGACATAAGACATTAAACTTATTAAAATTGTTTTACTTTTTTAATGTCGAAAAAGTAATTTTTAAATTTGAATTAGCTTAAATTGCTAATTTTATTAATTGACAAAAGCGACGAACAGTTGCCAAATCTGTAACACTTGTGTCTTTCACGGTTGGGTACCATGTTCGAATCAGCCTGTGGCAATTAATATTTTGCATTTTTTTTAAGTTAGAAAAATTTTCAAATCATTTGATTTTTATCTCATTTAGATTCATTAACTTCAATAAATATCAAGGATCCCATTACTATAGTCTCCCCCCGCGAGAAGAAATTTCTTATTCATGTTAATATTATTTTATTATGTGGTTTTATTTGTGGCTGTGATTTATTTTTTCAACCTTTTATTAACTTTATTTTTTCAATGATACGTCAAATGATTACAATTCGTATTTAGTTGAAGATATTACCCTCAAAAATTGAAAAAAATCCCTTAATCAAATAAAAATTAGCTTAACCAGCTTTATCCATAAAAAAATATAAAAATCATTAATTTCTAATAATTTTAAAGTATTTATTGTTGAATTAGATTGCATCGAATTGTTTCTTATGATAGTGAATTTAATCACTGTCAGATTAAATCTATACTGGACACAATTATGCCACATTCCTACTGTGCCACGATCCCACTGTGCTGGGTTTTTTTATTTAAAACTGCCATAACTTATTGAAAAATGTATGGATCAATACAACTTTTATTTTTTAATAAAAATATTAAGTATTAGCCTATCATTTGATCATATTTTTTATTTATCTGACCCATTTTGTCCACAAGGAGGATTCAAAATGACAACTTTTTCATAAAAATTAACTTTTGAAAGTGTATCTGAAATATTGACACTTTTATATATATCTTAAATTAAAGCTAATATAATATACTTTATTATGACAAAAAAAAAAAAATTCTAACTTTATTTTGTCTTCACGGTTAAAATAGCTACTGTATGCTATTTTTGTGTCAAAATTCTTGATTCTATCATTTACATTTTTAACTTTATATTTCTATAACTTTTTGAAAAATGTATGAACCAATGTAATTTTTTTTATGTAAATACTTGTTTTTTTAAATCTGACCATTTCCCTTTATACAAGGGATGTTACAACTTAATACACATGAATAGAAACTAGATCATTTTAAACTTAATTTTTGAAAATGTTCCAGAAATACTGACACTTTTATACATATCTTAAATTAAAGGTTATTTAATATACTTTAGTATGAAAAAAAAAAATTTCGAACTTTAGATTGTCTTCATGATGAAAATGGTTACCATTTTCAAAAATATGCTATTTTTGTGTTAAAATTCTTGGTTTTGTATTTTATTTTATTTAATAATAACTTATAAGGGGAGTACACAGATTTTTTAAACTTTATTTGTGTGTTACTACCAGTCTATATATTCCAAATTTTTTGGTAACATGTTGATATATTAATCATAAAGCTAAAAAAAATTATTTTTAGTTTCAAAATTCAATTTAACAAAAAATGTATACAATTATAATCAAATTTTATAATAAGCTTAATTAAGTAGATTTTTTATACAATATTTTGTTTGGTTTTTTTAGTTAAATTAAATCTTTAAAATTAATCAAGTTATTTTAAGAATATTTTAATTATTGGTGATAGAATAAATATTATTGCTGATTTGATATCAGCATGAAAAATTGAATAATAAAAGTACATTTTTGACTCGGATGAACATTTTTTGTAGACCATTTATTTATAATTAACAACAAATTGTTATCTAAAAAGATTTGTGTCAAGCCCTTCATTGTTATACATGTTTACTATCAAAGTAATAACTACTTTATAATTTTTTATAAATTCTCCGGAAAAATTACAATATTAAATTATTAAATATCAATCTCATACTAATTTAATTGCTATAATAAATATTTATTTATATATTATACTTCTAAATCAAAAAACTATTAATCAGGAATTATAAAGGAAATAGGAATTCATTTTGCTTTTAGTTTAATCCACCAACCTTTTAAAATTAAACACTATCTACAGATTTGCATCTAAGTGTTTCTTATGATAGTGATTTTAATCAATGTCAAATATCATCTAAACTTGTCCTCAACCTCACCACGTCCACACTGTCGCAATCCTATTGTGCTACCATTTTTTAGTTTTAAATTAATAATATTTTTAACATAGTATTAATTTTAAATAATATTAGCCACAAGTGATCAATTTTTATTATATTGTTTTTATTGATAATCTTTTGTTTAGCTTAATAGAATTTTAGTAGTTATTTTTGATTATTATTTTTAATATATCTTATAAACTTTTATTATAACTTCTTTGTAGAATAGTGGTAATTAGTATAAACTAGTAGTATTTAGTAGTAAGGGTGTGATAAATTAGTTGTAATTTGTAGTTTCTGTAATCTATAATTTAAAAATTTTAAATTATTGTAAAATAATTAAAAAATATATAGTGCTCTATAACTATTAACTTCTAACTTTGTACAGATATTTTATGAATATGAATTTTGTTTTTAAGCATCGTTTTGGCTTTTAACTTTTCAACTCATAACTAATATTTTTTAGTATCTGAGTGTTTTTACCATTACCATTACCATATTGTGCACCCCTTACATCTATAACTAATAATTATATTATCTTAAAAAGTAATAATACTAAATTGGTTATTGATCAGTCAACATTTCATTTACTCTATTCTCATAAAAAATAGTAAATAATAATATTAGGTTCCCATTTAATTTTTGAAGGTATGTAGTGTGGGTAGATTGCACATATACCAATACGAGTTATAACCTAACCGATACTACACTCATTGTAATAAATGCTCTATTGGAAAAAAAATATTTAGAACAAAATAATTTAATCATTTTTTTCTATTATATTAACAAGTTAAAAATAGTTATTTCCATGTAATTAAAATATATATATTTTATTACATTTTTTGAAAATAATATTTTTTTTTTACAATTATTGGAAATTTTCCATAGTTTGTAATAAAATAATTGTTTATTAGATTTGGATTATCGTCTATATGTTAGGATTGTTCTTAGTTTTCAACTTAATAAATTTTATGTTATAGGCTCAACATTTATTGTTAGGTTTACTGACAAAATAATTCTGATAAAATGCAATCCATACATTAATAACCCCAAATTATAATTGTAAATACATTTGAATTATTATGACATAATGGTATTTTCATGTATATAATAACTAAGGCTTAGGAATTAATGTATTTTTAAATTTTTTTTGGTTTACTTAAGATAACTTAACTCCATGAAAATTTATTATAGGCATTACAGTATTGTAGAAACATTTTTAAAACAGGAATATCCCCTGTGCACCCTATAACAAAATTTATTAAATATATTATTTAGTATTAAGAAAAACAATTATGTATATTTAATAATAGATTGACTTAGGATGAATAAAATAATTTTTTTAAATGCATTAATTCCCTAGACTTGGTACTCACCTTCATCTTGTATAATTTTATGAAATTATTTTACAAAATAAATAAAAACAGGTTGTTATGGAATATTTGCCTGGAGGTAGTTTGACAGATGTTGTTACTGAAACTTGTATGGATGAAGGTCAAATTGCATCTGTTTGTCGAGAAGTACTCCAGGCCCTTCAATTTTTACATTTTAATCAAGTGATACATAGAGACATCAAGTCTGATAATATTTTACTTGGATTGGATGGTAGTGTAAAATTGAGTATGTTTCCAGTATTTATCTTAAGAATATCTTTTTCAACAAGACATGGTAACTAAATAAATTGTATCATTTATTTAGCTGATTTTGGGTTTTGTGCCCAAATTTCACCTGAGCAATCAAAGCGTACAACTATGGTTGGAACCCCATATTGGATGGCACCTGAAGTTGTAACTCGAAAACAATATGGACCTAAAGTTGACATTTGGTCTTTAGGTATAATGGCCATTGAAATGATTGAAGGAGAACCTCCTTATTTAAATGAAAATCCTTTAAGAGTATGTGTAGTATATAATTTTATCATTACAACTTTCGTAATATAATACTAAATGATTAATTAACTACGCCTAACACAATATTATCTTAAAATATACAAAAAAAATTTACCTATTTTCTTTTCAATAATGTGAATTTAATATGCTATGAATTAAAAAAATAAATCCTGTTCTACTCTTCCCCCTTTATCCTTTAAACCTATATCAACTCAAATTTTTTAAATGGAAATATATGAATTTAACTAGTTTAATATTGGATTATGATCTAATTAAAAAAAAAACTGGCTGTTAATAACTTTTGAACCATTACTTTTGAAAAATGCCTAATATTTAAATAAACAGACTCGTGTCTCATTTTTAGCTTACTTTTTAAAATTTTAATATCTCCAAAAATACTAGTCCAAAAGTAGTAATCGATCAGTCATATTTTTAACTAGATAATTTACTGTGATGTGTGCCAGATAAATATACAATTCCCCATTTAAAAAACTTAAGTTGATATTAATAGATATCTGTTAAAGTGGTAAGAGAAGAGGGTAGAAATAAATTTTTATGTTTAATAGTATATAGAATTTTAAAAGCTTTTTAAAAAAAATGTATTTTTAAAGATATTATGTTGTAATAACGATTATGCATAGTTAATTACTTCTTCAGTAAACTATTTTATATTTTATTTCTTATTTACTTATTTTAATTTTTAGGCATTATATTTAATTGCAACTAACGGTAAACCAGAAATAAAAGAAAAAGAAAAGTTATCTCCAATATTTCAAGACTTTTTAGATCAGTGCCTTGAAGTAGAAGTTGAAGAAAGAGCGTCAGCTTCAGAACTTCTAAAAGTAAGATTAACTATTAAATTGATTAACTATTAACTATTAAATTGATTTTTTTTTTTAATTGGCTATATTTATAATTTTTTTTAAATTATTGCTGAGGTTTTGAATCTTTCAAGAATGAAATTATTCTATAAATACTGTAAAAGTTTTTAACATTTTTATACCTTGGCTGGAGGGGGATAGGTGTGGACGACAAATGTCTAAATATAAGTATGTTCAAGCCACACCTTACTTTCAGTCTATTTTTTAAAATCGTAATAACTTCCAGAATAATGGGTCTGGCTAGCTTTAAAAGAATCACTCTATATTTGTATTTTTTATAAGAATATTTGTTTTTAATAAAATGTGTTATTATGAACATTAATAGTTTTCTCTAATTTTTTCATATGAATAGCCAATAAACTTATTCGGTGATAATTTTTTCTGGAGATATTTATGAATCAATTATTATAGAACATATCATATTTTATCTAAAACAAAATGTATAATAATGATAACCTTTAACATTCTATATTTTTGGAGTGTTTATAATTATTAGGTTTTACTAATTGGTAAAAAAAAATAGTTGATACATCTAATGTGTAGTATGTAACAATCATTTTAATACTTTATTGTATTATCTATTTAAATATTATAGGTTGATATTCTCTTATTCCAAAATTAAATTAAATTTTAAAGAACTTCAACTACTTATTCATGATTAAATTTATAATAGTATATATATAACATGGTATAAAGAATGGTTTTAAAGATTTTTCTATTGAAGTAAATGGAGAGCTTTATAAAATAAGTAGATAACTCCATTTTCTCAAAAATTTTAAGGAAGTTTAAAAAATAAATTATTATATGAATAATTTACTACTAGAAAATTAAAAAAAATAGCAATTTTTAAATATTTTTTTGTTATTATTTCTTTCTCAAATTTACATATTTGTTACTTTTATCTTAATTGAATAAAATAATTTGTCAAAACTAAAAAAATTAATAAAAAAGAATCATCTTGTTTTTGTACTAAGTTATTAAAATATTAATATTTTTTCATTAATTTATTATATTTTAAGATATTTATATATTTGATTTGTCTATGTTATTGTTTATTTATTTTACAGCACCCATTTTTGAAACTTTCAAGGCCTTTAGCTAGTCTTACTCCATTGATAATGGCTGCTAAACAAGCTGCTAAAGGTCATTGATACCACAATTTAATTACATAAAATATTTTGTCAAATCAAAGACCAGTCATATTTCTTCATTGAACAATAAACAACAAACCGGTCAACATTCTGGCTTTTCTTATTATAATATTATTATTATTTATAACTATGTTACAATTATTAACAATTATTATTAGTTATGATCAGAAATAATGAATAAACGTATATTCTGTTATTTTACATATCTTCTCCTTTGGTGCTTCATTGTTTCTTTTTTCATACTTCAACAATATGTACTAATATTGTATTGTAGCTTCTTTTTGTTGGTCAATTTTATTAAATTATAGTATACCATACTATCAGTTTGACATTATTTCTGGTAAATTAATAATAATGTGTGCAAGAAATTTAAAATAATTATTTTTTATTTATTTATTTTTTATTTTAGTAATTGTTTGTGAGTTTTATCAATTTTTTACTTGTTATATCAATAGTAGTTACTTTTTTTTTATTATTTTTCATCTAATCAAAGTTTTATTATATATACTCCATACTGAAATCTTCTATGTAATATATTTTAGATTTATTCAATTTTTAAAAATGGCCTTATTTATGTCCATATACATCATTTAATGTAATAAGTAAACCGGACGTTTGATAACAGAAGGACATTAAGAGTGATTTAATTAATACTACAGATGTAAAACTTTGTGCACTGGTTAATTATATCCTAAAATCAAATAGTTATTAACACGTTATGATGCTCAAGAGGTCAAAAGCGAACTGCCATTTAGATTATTCTTATTTTTTGAATATTATAATTAGAGGGACAAAAGGAGAATATAATGGGAAAAATTACAATACTATTAAGAAAGTATTTTAGTAGTCTAAAGTTCTTAAAAATATATTTATTTATTTATTTAAATATTTAAACAGGAACTTACGTATTATGACATAAATTTACTTTATCATAATGGTTATTATAACAATGCACTCATAAATTATAATTACAATTTTAGTTTTATTTCATATTTTTTTAAGATACAGTTGAATTATTTCGATACGTGATAATTTTAAGCGTAAATATGACTTAATATTTGATAGTCATAAAAAAAAATCCTTTACTGTTAAGTTTATAATATAATTTGTAAAAACAAAAGAATTAAGAGCACAAAAGCTCCCGAATTAACCTTATATTGATAATCTAAATTTTTAAAAAAAAAAAGTATTCCTAAAAATTGGATATATAAAAAATATGGCTGTAATCGTAGCTTTGTTAAATTGGCGAATAAAGTGCTTAGGATGTGCGTAATATGGCCTCACAAACTGAGTGAATATGTTTATTCACTTTAGCTTATAATAAATAAGAGTTATTTCTGATCTAAAAAACTCCAACAAAATTGTTTTGAAATATTTACAAATCAATATATTAATATATAATGTTAATGCTAATACAATAATAGTAGTATAAAATCTAGAAGAGTCACTTTTTGTATTTTTATAGTATACGTAAATTTGTGTCTTCTTTATTAGGCGATATATAAATTGTATCCAAATATTAGATTTGTAAGGATGGGTTAAGTCGTTTTAAACCAATAAACATTGTCGGTTTATACCACCCACCTCATTAACTTGATGAATAGAAAAACTGTTTACATTGACACGATTTAAACTTATTCCAATAATCTTTTAAGAGCTTATTTTTATCTAACCGTTTTTAATTCTTATCACATAATTGTAACCACTTGCTTTCTCAGTGGTGTCTTCTAATAATTATTTGTTAAAACTATAGCTTAAAGATTATTTTTGACTATTAAATTTTAACAATTATAGTATATTTATAATTATATTATAAAGGTATTTTATGTCATCTCGACACATTACCAATGCAAGAACCCAATATTTTGCGGGGTACTTTACAATAAAGCGATAAGTTTAGAAGAACAGTAATTTAAATAAAAAATTATTTTTTGATTAAATATAAAGTATATTATTTCTCAGAACGTAGTAGCGGCACTGGATCAATGCACTGTCTACAAGGTAATATTTTTAGCATTACTTAGCGTTTATTATTAATACCTAGTGTTTTAAAAATCCAATTAAAATAATTAAGTTGGGTACCTACAATTATTCCTGATAATGTTTTATAAATTCAGCTATACATCATACTACGAAATGGAGGAAAGTAATTTATTATTTCAAAAAGAAATTTTGAAACATTTTTTAAATTTAAATTTTGATGATCTTTGTTTGTATTATGAGAAAAAAATGGTCATCAATTCATTTATGGGGACTGTTCTAATTTGACCCTGATTTTAAGTACTATTAAAAAAGTAATTATCATTAAGCGGCTAATTTTGTTTATTGGAAAATCGCGTCTTAATTCGTTTTATGTAATTGTAATTTTTAGTTGCGAATAAAAAAAAAAAGGATGAAATTGTTTATAATACAAATTACAGTCTTTCGACTATTTCTATTTTAGTATGAAAATTACACAAAATCTCAAACGATAATTGTTTTAAATTAAAACACAAAATAAACATTTTATAATATTCAATAAAATTGTTAATTTTAAGATCATTAATTAATGTTGAATAATAATTATCATTGTTTGTAATGTTTACACCAACCGTATATTTATTGAAATAAAAAATTCTATCAAATTAAAACTCTATGATTAGAGTAAATTAAAATAGTTTAGTCTTGTCAAAAACGTTAATTTGTTGAAAGGTATTCTTCGTCTTTGAGAACAAAATGGACATCTTTGGGTTCCATTAAAAATAGTTGCAAATACTAATAATATGGTGTATCAGTTGGTATTCTAAACGCCATGATTATATCTCTGTCGAGTTTTAAAACTATATTCTAATTATGCCAAACTTTAACAATTTTTATTTTTTGAGTTTTATGTTAGTTATTGATTATATCATATAAGTTCTAGATTAAGCTGCATCCGGTATTAAATGTCATTTTTGACCAATAAAGAACTCCGATACAAATATTTTTAACTTGATTACGATATACAACATTTACGTAAGTGCCAGCATTGTTTGTTAAAATTTATTTAAAAAACAATAGTGAGGAAAAAAGTGTGTCATAAAAACGCTAGGCCTTTATCAAATATCTTATTTGAGTTACCCTGGAGCTAGTGTTGCTGCTTACCCAATGCAGCGGAACTATCGTGATATTGTGCTAAAAAATATAATTTTATCATATTTAATTCATCATTTTTTTTAATTTTAAGAATTTTTTTTGAGTTATAACATATTAAATGTACATTCAATGGAAGAAAATAGAGAATCTTCTAACCACAATTAGTAAAGATGACATGCGATGTGTGTGGGCACATAAGCTTGTTGAACTAATAATGGTTTTGCCTATTAGAATAGAATAATAAGAAATAAAAATAAAAGGCCGATGTATATAATATTTTAACGCTAATTGATAATACTACGGATCATCTGTTGATGAAATTATATTGGCGCAGACCGTCGCACTGATTAAACGTTTGCAGCAGTTACTAATTCATTGACGGTCCGATTGTAGTATCCGTTGTATATGGACGGCGTTAAACTTGCCGTGGCGCTTCAGTGCGTTTTCATAATTTTGTCTTTTACCTTAACTGAAGCGGCGCAACATCGTAAGTCAACAGTAACAAAGGCTCGTAAGCCAATTTTAGCCGATCAACCGAAACAACAAAATACTAACCACACTAACGAAGATTATGATGTTGGAAATTATGACGAATACGATGAAAAAGAACATAAAAATTCGGGTAAATAAATTACATCTTTATCTATATAGACGAATAAAGATGGGCATCATAGTTGTTAAAATGAAACAGAACAATTTAAATGTAGGATTAATTAAAAATTTTAATTAAAACATAAGAATTGGTCTTGGAGTCTCAGGGCCATCTAGGCATTTACCAAGGTAGTCCTACTCTTTATTTTATAAAATATATAATCGTTAGTAAATTATTGTAGTAATTTATTATCAAAATGGTCCTATAAAGCTTTCGGACCAAAGCAGCTGTTTATTTAGACAAAAAAAAACCGTCCTTTAAATAACTCCACCTAAAATGTATGCTGTTAAATTATAACGATAACTATTAAATTGTCGTTATAGTGTATATTATACTACAAAGTGGAGACATATTTATGGGGGAGTATTAGAAGAATGCAAGTTCTCATGAAATTCATGCAACAATCCAATTTTTACTAAAAAAAATACTTTTAGAAGGATTTTAAGTAAAAAAAGACATTTATTGAATATTAATTGAAAAAAAAAAATTAAAAATTCCTTCAACCCTCGTAATTTTTGAAAAAAAATTAAAAATTTATCACTGGTGAATGAACAAAATCAATGAATTTTAATTAAAAAAATATTTAATCTGATGTTAAAAAATTAATGTTAGTAACTTTTATAACAAAGATAATATATAAAATAAGTCCTACTACAATATTACAATTTTGGATAAAATATCATTTTCAACATAAGATAATAAATCAAAATTTTCGTGTTAGTTAATTAAAAATATTTTTACATTATTATTATAAAGGAAAAAAAATGATTAACTTTATAAGTATGATATCAATATATAAATTAATAAAGAGTTTTAAGATATGCAAAATTCCTAACTATTAATACTGGCGAAATCACCTTACACACTTACTTCAAAGTATATTATATTTAAAGTAAGAAGAGAAAATGTATATAAAAAACTATGAAAATTTCATTTTTACAATGGATTTAATATTTTTTTCTTAAATTTATGTATTGCAGAAGAAGCGATAAATGGTTTATCTTCTTCATTGAACACAGATCACAAGTCAACGTCACCGTCACCGAATGAAGATTATCCGACAGAACCAGATAGGCCATATGATAGTTCTGAAAAACAAAAAATTTCGAATAGTGAACCCCCAAAAGAAGATGATTTTGATGAAGATTCAAATAACACTACTATAAGTCAAGCCGAAGGCCATCAGGTGGCAACAGAAAGATTTGGTATTCAACCTGATAATTGGACAATAACCACAGAGGGACGTTCTGAAATACCGAATTTAGTCGAAAGACATGATGAACAACCAGTAATTATTCAATCTGTCACAGAAAAGTCTTATGAAAGCACAGAAAGTTCGGATTATCTTGAAAAACGCGTTTCGGTTGTATCAAATGAATACGGAATTTATAATGATAACGTCACTCGAAAACCTTACGTTCATACCTCCACACATTTAGTTCAAGACCATACATCAGAAGAACAATATTACACAGAATCTCCAATTATAACTACTTCAATCTATGGGGAACAATCAACAAAAAATGAAAATTACGGAGGGCATGATGTAATCAAAGTTCAAGAAAAATCTGAACAAGACTTTCAAGAATTATCGAGTAAGTTGATTTTTAATTGTATTATAACTGTTTTAAATTTTGATATTCATCCAGATTCAATTCATTCAACTCTATTTTTAAGAGTTCTAAATGTACTTTAGATTACATTTATTTAAAAGATTTTTTTCGATAATTTTTATTTTTAATAGTTGATTAACGCCAGTCTGCTTTGAAGAATGGACTGATGTATCCTGGAGAATTAATAATTACAATGGTTTCTGTACTCGGGGACATAATGCATAGTGTCGTTGAAAATAATGCCTTGTAACCCATTTGACAAAATATTTACACTTAAAAGCTGAAACACAATTTTATGAAATATCAGATAATATTTAATATCGTTTTCTATTTACAAATGTTATAAAATAAACTTTTGATATTCACCCGTATGGTTGAAAAAGGCTTTTAAATTAGTTTACCGTCTTAATTAAATCAACAAATTTTTTAACTTTTAAACTATTTTTAAGAATTTTTTTGTAGAGTAAATAAACGCTTAACTATGATTCATGAAATAACATTAAAAATATAAAGAAGATGTATAGGACGATTCACTTATCATGAACTACTTAATTAATTAAAAACTAAAAATAATATTTATCATTTTTTTATTTGCTTCTTTTAGTTCAATGTTTCTTTCAATTTTTCAATCATAAAGTTTTTTTATGTTCATACCTCATACCTTATAAAGGTGTCAACTTCAATTTTTCTAATGCAATTTTAAATTTAGGACTAAAATTTTAACATTATAATGTGAAAGTTTCTTGATTAATGTATTAGCTGAAGTTCTAAATCAAATTTTAAATATCTTTTAATATTCCAAATATTTTTTTTTACAGTTGTATTAATTCTCCATTATATTTTAAAAATTCTTCAGGAGTAACATTTTTTAATTCAATTGTACACTATTTAAAATGTACTATAACTTTAGGATAACCTCTAAATTTGGCCTTAAATTAATATCTTTTAAAAGATAATTTTAATATTTTTACTATATTACTATTCAATTTAATTAAAATAAAAATCATTGTAATTTTATAGGTACGTCTACTCCAGTATACTATTCTCCTCCAATAACTCGAGTATGTATTAACATATGCTTATTAAATATAATTTCAATCTATTAACTGACTTTTATTAAATTTAAATTTATATGGGATGCAATATGTCGGTACCAAATTCTCCATATGGTGAAATCGAGTTACCCTCATTAAAACTATGTTTAATATTCTTACTAATTAATTATTTGCGAGTTATAAATTTAACCATAATTTGTATTTAGTAAATTTATTGAAAAGTATTATACAATTAAATACTTTTTAACTCTTTAGTATTCATTTCAAGCACAACATCATTTTCAAAACTGAGGGTAACACTAATTAATCTATTAAACGACGTGTCAATTAATAGGTAACAGATAAAGCTAGCTAAGCAAAAACTATAAAAATAGATGTTTAATACTGCGAAGAATAATAGGAGCGTAAAAATTTTTCTATAAGTTCCATCACTCAAAGCACCAAAAAATATAGAAAAGATATGAATTTTTCTATTCGTCAAAAAACAACTCAAGAAATATTAACCATAGCTAATGAATTTCAAACATCACAATAAGAAATCGTTATTTGAAAATGTATAAATATTTTTTGAACATTTTTATAGAAAATAGTTTTGGACATTCTTGCAGTATTAATGATTGTCTACGGTGGAAAAATAATCTTAAACTATTTTATATAAAGAGAGTTCGAAACCCTACTCATTTACATTTATATTTATAGATACATTTATAAACATTACGTTGTTAATTTCTTTATTGTTTTTTTAGTTCTACATTTATGAATGAATATATATAGAACTAAACTATCATCAAAAAGCTCTGCTTCCTTCGTGCATCAGAAATCAGACGCGCATTTTATTCTTTAATATTATGTATCACACTAAATTAATAAAGTTTAAATTAATAAAGTAAAGGAATTTTTATGTTTAACATTAATTTTTTTTGTTAAAACTAACAATATTATGTTTAACATTTATAAGGAGTTCAAAATATAGTAGCAAGGTAAGTAAGTAGCAAGCGGCTACTTTCTTCAAAATAGGATTTTTTTTAAATAAAACGTTAGAAGAGAATATGTATATACACATGTTTATTGCGTTATAAATTTTTTAAACAATATTTTTTTATTGCCATTATATATTTATGATTTTTTATTTTACGTTTCTTGATCACGTATTGATAAAAATTAATGATGTAAACGATTTTATTATAACGTTTTTCTTTTCTGAATTAAAAGAATACCACTAACTACACAATATTTCGACTTAAAACAACTTAAATTTAATTAATTTCAAGTTATTTCAATATAACTTAAGCAGGACTATTAATTTATTTATAACTTTTTTGGTTTGGGTTGGTGATTTCAATACAAATATGTTAATAAGGTCTCCGAAAAATCAATAAAATTAGATGTTTTAACATGTTAGGAAATAGTGAAACTACCCCTCTGAATATTTTTATGAAATTATATCAATGGTATCAAGTGAAACTAATTAAGAACTCATTATTTTGTTCCCGTAACATGTTATATTTAATTTAGCATTTGTTTGATAAATATAACTATATTAATAATATTATATTATTATAGATAAAAATTATCTAAATTAATGTTTTAAGTGAATATGAAAGATATTAATATTTTTCATATTGTATAGGGTGAACCAGGTTTTCAAGGAGAACGAGGAAAACAAGGACCAACTGGTGAAAGAGGTGTACCTGGTATACCAGGCGTTCCTGGTAATGATTAAAATAATAATTTTCTTTTGACATTAGTATCACGTGATAAATACTCAAAACATTTTTTTCTAATGAAATGTATCTTTATGTATATGTTTTTCTTTATCAGTGATGTGATTGCGATATTTGTAAGAAAATTTTTTACTTTTCCCCTGTAATATTAATACTTTGTATTTTCACCATGATATTATTTTTTTTCTGAAGAGCATCTATTTCTCTACTTTTTAATTACATTTTTACTTTTTATTTTGTTCAAATAATCAATTTTTTTTTAATATTTGTTCATAATTCAGGAATGCCTGGGCCTCCTGGACCAGTTCCTGATGTAAGTACTTATTATCAACAATTAGCTCAGGCACATGGAAGTCGAGATAAAGGACCAATAATAAATGAATATCCTCCAGAACCATTTCATACTATGCAGGCTCATATTGGACCAGTTGGATTAAGAGGTCCTCCTGGTCCTCCAGGACCACCCGGACCTCAAGGCTTTCAAGTAAGATAATACAACATTGTAAATAATTATTTATTTTAATTTCAAAAATAAAATTTATTTTTATGGGGTTTATTGCAAAATTAATTTATAAGGATTTTTTTTATTCGTAAAGCTTCTATTCAAATATATATTGTCCAACGATGTTCTGACATTTTACCATACGAAAAGTTAGTGAATTTGTGTAGAATATCGTGGAACACTGTATAATTGTGTATAAAAATATAAAATATTTATAGAATATATCCGTATTGTAATAAATTAATAACTTTAAAAGGGCCCTCGTGGAGATTCAGGAGATAATGGTCCACCAGGTCCTCCAGGTCCTGTTGGCCCCCGTGGTATTCCTGGATTACCTGGAAGAGATGTAAGTATGGACAAAAAATATTAAACAAAAATTTAATTTTCTTTTTTATGATACAGGGAGAAAGAGGACATGATGCTGAACCGGGACAACCAGGAACTATTGGCCCTCCTGGTCCAAGAGGATTACCAGGAATGCCTGGCTTAACTGGTGCAAAGGTCAGTATTTTGAAATTATTAGTATTAAAAGTTATATTCATTGGTGGTATCGCAACATGGACACTATCTAGTAGTGAACCTTATTTGGGTCTTAAACAGAGTTATAGAAGTTTCCTATTATATGGTATATCTATTTGTATTTAATCAATGGTTTAATAAAACATACTTTAAACATGCTAACTTACAGCTAATCAAAAAGGAATATATCTCCTTTATTTTTTTTTATGAAATGTGCTCTAAATATAACTGAAAATATTTTTGTTGATCAAGTCATCTCCTACTGAGGCTTGCCTCCTTTTGTACGTATGAAATAATAATAATTTATACATTTTAATAGTAATTATAATTAATTGAGATTATATTTTATGTGTGCAATTTTAAAATCAGATAAAACATTTTTTTTTAATATTCGTGAAACAATAAAAAAAGATAAAATTTTTAATGAGGTTATATGAGGAAAACAATTTTCGATGATTAATTATAATATTGTCAGTTGTTAAATATTTGTACAAACATGCAATATAAAGTTACCTTTATAAAATACAAAAAAATAATGTTCCAGCTGATTTTGAGACTATACGCCTCATTTAACAAATCTATTAATTCATTAATCGAAATTGATTAAGTTAAATACTTTTTGATTTTAGGGCCATAGAGGATATCCAGGTGTGGATGGTGTCAAAGGCGAACAAGGTAAATAAATATTAATCAAAAGTTACGCAAAACTACTTTTTTCTTATTAAATTACAGTAAAACCTCGTTAATATGCTCCCAAAGGGAAAATTGTATTAAGCAGGTTCCGTTTGGTACAATTTTAAAACTTTTTAACAGAATTGAAAACAAAAATATTACGATAAAAATTTAGCAATTTGTAATACTAGTAAAAAAAAAAAACACTATATATATATATAAAATTTAATGAATATATGTATTAAGTGAAGATAAGTTAATAGTTCATTTTTTTTATCGACGTAATAGGAGGGATTATTTTAATGTAAAAAGTTTCAAGGATCTAGAAAAAAAGTTTATTATATGAGATTTCTTATAAATCCGGATATTTTTAACGCTAAAATATACACCCAAAGAAAAACCACAATCAATTTTAATAGAGAAATTTTATCAAGGGTTTATGATAATGTTTTATTAATACGAACAAAATAATTATTCTTATAAATAATTATTGTTCAAGACAAGAAAAAAAATTATCATATTGATAAATATATCATAGATTCAATAGTAATGATATATTTATCAAATTGAACAATGAATTTATTATATAGATCGAGGTTTTTCTCTGGGTGTATATGGATACCTAATACCATAAAAATTTCGCATAAAATACAGGATCGCATATTAACAAAGTTTAAATTAAAGTTTTACTGTAATTATTTTTATTCAAATTTTTAAATATTTTTTTAAATTATATTAATTATTAATGTAAGTATGAGTAATATAATTTAATATTCAATTGTATTAAGTATTTTGTATTTGATATCAATTTGAAATTTTTTGTTGGTCAAAAATAAAGATTTTTTTTCAGCTACACCTAAAAATATTTCTGACTTAAAACACATAGAATATTCATAATCACAAGAACATAAATTTAAATAACATTACATACATTTTTACCGGAGTTTTATTGGCTATGACGCCTCCAAAAGTAGATAAGCAACTGTTTTGTAGACATCCCACTGTTAATACTTACGTAATATTATATAATTTTATGACAAGTTAAAATAAACCATTAGACTCATCCTTTTTAGCTTCAATGCAAAGCTAAAATTTATTTACCATAATATATATATTTTTTAACTGTCACGTATTTTTCTCGACTCCTACTAAACCAATTATTTTCAACGACCTGTCATTAGATCACATATTGTACTTAGTTGAAAGCATTACCCACACAATTTGAAAAAATTTCCTCGCTTCCCGTAAACTGGATAATTCTAACAAAAATACGATGTTTAGCTTCAATGCGAAGCTGAGATGGTATTAATTTTACCATGATGTGTTTATTTTATTTTTTTTGTGTCTATCACTACTTTTTCTCAGCTCTTACTGGAACGATTTTTTTCAATGATTCGCCAAAAGATCAAAAATCGTATCTAGTTAAAGAAATTGCCCTTAAAAATTGAAAAAAATTCCCTCGTTTCCCATAAATGGGGGAAATCACCAAAAAAATTACAATTTTAAAAACTAGTTATTTTCAACATTTAAAACACCATAATTTAGTAATTTTTCAAAATACTCTTTCCACCTTTTTTCCATCCAGAACAATATCAATTGATCGACTTAAACTCGCTTATATAGAAAACAACGCACTTGAACATAACACAGACACAACAAGTACAGCAGTTTCAGCACAACCAAGGTAAACTCGATCAGGACGAAAAGTACATTTCTCAAAGTATCTGACTACAAATTATATCATATAAAACAATATTATTAACTATTTATTATAAGCACTCCGTGTACTGAGGGGGAGTAATGTAGCGACCATTGAACGATCGAGAATCTTCGGTACAGATAGTCAACACTAAATGCATATAGCGCGAATGTTCTCGATTGCCCATAAAAGAATATTCTAGAACACTACACACTATAAAACAGCGCGAGATCAGTCAATCAATTAGTCACTCATAAGTTAGTTCGCCACAAGTAGACAGTTAGTACATGTAATGCATGCATATATTGTTAATAATCTAAAAGTGTTTAAATAATAAACCGTTTTTATCATTTTTCTCTTTTTTACGTAAATCGGCGTTTTTTTTTATAGTTTAGTCAATAATACGCGAAACACCAAATTGAAAATAGAAAAAATTTTCCTCATTCTGAGTAAATGGCGCAAATCCCCCCAAAATAATGATTTTTAAAATCTGTCAATTTTGAAATTTTTTTCTGAAAACTGCAATAACTTATTTAAAAATTAATGAATCGACATCATTTTTTTAGCTTCCATATGCGAAGCTGAGAAGGTATTAATTTTACTATGATGTATTTTTTTTGTTTGGCGTGTCTTACCATTTTTTCTCGGTTCTCACCGAACCGATTTCTTTCAACGATACGTCTAAAGATCACAAATCGTATCTAGTCGAAGACATTAACCTCAAAAATTGAAAAAATTTTCCTCGTTCCCCGTAAATGGGGGAAACCTCCAAAAAAATTACAAATTTAAAAATCGTTAATTTTTTCAATTTTTTTTATTAAAACTGCCATAACATTTTTAAAAATGAACAAATCAATATAATTTTTCTTTTATAAATGCTTGATGTCTTTACTTATCATTTGGTATAGTTTTTTTGTAAATCTGACACTTTAACTGCCCACAGGGGGGGATTTAAAATGACAACTTTTTCAACTTAACTTTTGAAAATGTGTCCGGAAGGTCTGACACTTTTATATATATCTTAAATTGAAGTTTATGTAATATACTTTAATTAAAAAAAAAAAAATTGACCTCTGGACTTGTCTTCATGGTGAACACGGCTACCGAATGCTATTTTTGTGTGAAAATTCTCGATTTTATAATTTACATTTTTTACTTTAAAGTGCTATAACTTTTTGAAAAATATATGAATCAATACAATTTTTTATGAGAAATAATATTTTTTAATAATCTCTTTTTTATTTTACATACTTTATCTTAATCAAGATATTAATAAGGAACTAGCTAATCATGTAGCTTTTGGAATAATACACCAATTTTTTTAAAATTAAACACAATCTAAAGATTTTCATTAAAGCGTTTATTTTTGATAGTGATTTTAATCACTATCAGATATCATTATACTTGATCCAACTATATCACGGCACCACTGTGCCACGACCCCCCTGTGCTGGGTTTTTTTCAATTGGGTATATATATAATGAACTAGTTTATTTATTTATTAACAATCTAATTAAAAAAAATGACTGAAGAATTACAAATTTTGGATCAATATTTCAAAAATTATTAACAGTTTAGTTTTAAAGGCGTTGAGGAATGTGTTCTGCTGCTATTTTTATCGCTAGTCAATTTAACTAAATGTACCCTTAACTCACCTTTAAAATTCTTCTTTTTCAGTTCATCGTTTTTTTGGTTACTGGGATTGTACGATTAGGAACTTTTGTGTCAGTACATATTATTTTTAGATCATCTTTTTGAATTGGGCGATTTAAATCAAATGTATATTCTCTTATTTTTTTTCTTGTATTAATTTCTTTTGTTATATTGCTTTTTGCAGCACTTTTTATTAATTTTTCAAACATCAAGACTTTATTAGTCACGTTTACCGAGTGCGTATTTTCCATTATTTGTATACAGTATATATAAATAAAAGTATTGAACTAAATATATATTTCAACACTAATAACTATAGAAGTATGAAAAATTTGATTAATCGAAAATTTAAGAACACGCAAGTGAATTAAGTCTGCAAGAAATTTCCATGTACATTTAGCAAATGTAAATAAATGTTTATCTATAGAAACAAAATAGTTGTTTGTATATTGTTTATAAAACATGAAAATGTGTTGAGCCTGTATATTATAATAAAATATAATAAAAATAAAATAAAGGTTAAAGTTTTTAAATATGTATTTAGTCAGCACAGTAAATATTTGATGTTAATTATTAAAATATCAATAATAATTTCGCAACACTTCATTCAGTTTTCAAAAAATTATTTCAATATATTGTGAAAACTAAAAATACTAGCATGAACTGTTTATGACACGACCGTAAATTTTTGAGTAATTTCTCTTTATTACTGGGATTAAGAAGAATTAAAAAATGTATGGTGTTCTTGGTATTAACTCGTTACGTTTTGTGTTTTTTTATATATCGTGAGTAAAATCGATCTAGTGGGAGCGGAGGTTTCATATAGATAGATACACACAATAAAATTAGAATAGTAAAACCTATTTATTTACTCTTAAAGCTCTTAAAGCTCTATTAGCTTATTAACGACTATGCTAATCGTTACCTTAAAAATGTATTTTTCCCAATTTTTTACTTTAAGTATAGTAAATAATAAAATAGCAATACATAGCATTGTAATTTTGAAGTATATTTTTAAATTCAATATGCAAATTTTATAAAATGTAAAGAAATGTTTTAATGAGAAAAATTCAATTTAAGGTCCTATTGGTGAAAAAGGTTCAATTGGATCTCCTGGTCAACCTGGAATTATTGGATCAGTTGTAAGTAATATTAAAAAAAAGTTATTTATTAAGATTGAATTAGTTTAGTGATATGTTTTATGTTTTATGATTTAAGGGCCCAATTGGTCCTAGAGGAGAACGTGGACGAGAAGGCGCTCCGGGACCGGCTGGAATCCGAGGTATTCATTTCAATAATTACGTTTGCAATTAATTTCAATAAACTTATTTTATATTGCTATGAAATTAATTGAATTTGAAAATGTATTTTTTTTATTAAACTTCATTCAATTATAACTCTTTACTAATATAAATATCCAAAAACGCATATGAGATCATCTCCAAAATATTTTTCTCTTTCGTTTTTATAATAGATGTTATTGCTCTAAGTGCAATACTTAGTGTATAAAATGCATTTTAAAAAGACATGTTTTTGCGCTCTAAATTTGGCTGTATGACGTCCTCTTAATGCTTGTCTAGTATAAGAGATAATTTAATATTATAGGTGCTGATGGTTTGCCTGGAGCAATCGGTCCACCAGGAAATATTGGAAAACCAGGTCCTCCCGGATTTCCTGGTTCGGTATGTTATTATATTTTTCAATAAAAGTAATTCAAGCCAAAAAGCTATATTATACTAAAATAATTACTTTAATACAACTAAATTTATATTAAAAACATTGGCGTAAATTTATAAAAAAATGTTGAGGGATTAAATTACCACCTTATACATTTTATTTGTGTAAGAATACATATAATTTTATAATACTTTTTTAGAGGACGACAAGCGCCAAATTTCCACCTTTCAGTCTATTTTTATAGACTTTTAAACAAATTTGAATAAGAAATTTTCTATTATAATTATTCTTTTATTCCCTTGTAATATGCATGCTAAGTGGTCCATAATGTTTCGATAAAGTTAATAACGTTTCAAAGTTTTTTATTGTTCAACTCATGCACTGTAAATTTTAATTTCGATTTTTTTAAAAATAGATACATTTTTAATTTTTATCAAATATTTAATCTTCAGATTTAAAAAAAACATACATAGGAGATAAACCTAAAAATGAATAATAGTTGATATAAATTATATTGTACATGTATATTAAACATTTATTGATAAATACTTGAAAAATGTTTATATAGGTTGGCGCAAAAGGCGATTTGGGTTTACCTGGACCAAAAGTAAGTTTTTAGTTGTTGTCTTAAGGTCGATTCACACTATACGGAATGTCAACGTCACGTCATAGATCGTCACATCAAAATATCTAACCATGTATTTATATCGTATTGTTCACATACACCGGCCACGTTATGTAACGTCAACACCACGTAAATAAATAGTTAAATATTTTGACGTAACGCTGCCGATCTGTAACGTGACGTTGACGTGTTCCGTTTAGTGTGAATCGACCTAAAAACTCTTAATATTCATAACATTATAAAATACTGTTCTGATAATAACTTGTATATATATTTGCCATTATTTATAGGGTAGCATTGGTATACAAGGTCCAAGGGGTGAATCTGGTAAACCAGGTGAATCTGGAGAAGCAGGTATATTATACATGTGTTATAGTTAAACTTAATATCTGATAAACAATTTAAAATTGAATAAATTAAAAAATGTGTTATGATGTTATATATTTTTTAAATTTAATTAAAATGTATCATAATACATAATTTTAATGTGGTTAATATGATGTAAACAGTTATTATTACTTAAAACTGAACATAATTAATTTATTAAATTTAAAATACTAGTTTTATTTTTTTTAGGTCTCCCTGGATCACCAGGTAAAGATGGATTACCCGGAGAAAAGGGAAGTCCAGGTTTGTAAATAAAGTTTATTTAGTATGCTACAAAATAATTAAAAATCTTAACATATACCATATGGTTGAAAAAATGTTTTATATTCAATAATCTGTTTTTGTAAGGAAGGGCTGTATTATTATTTTTAAATCAATCTAAATTAATTGATTTTATTATATTGTTGGAAATAAACTGAAAACACATTTTGCTAATTTTAGGTGCAAGTGGTCCAATTGGGCCATCTGGATTTCCAGGCCCTCGAGGTCCTCCAGGAGAACCAGGAAGCATAGGACCTCCAGGTGTAAAAGGAATTGATGTAAGTGTATAAAACTTAACAGGAAATATTCGCATAATTCAATTTCCTTTAAATTTTGTAGGGAATGCATGGCGAAAGAGGTTATAAAGGTGAATCAGGAATTAAGGGCGAGATTGGTAAGGATCGAATTTTAATTATACATTGTAAATTTTATTGCTAATTAGCTTAAACATCTTAAAGGAGCTCCGGGGCCAAGAGGTTTGCCGGGAATGGACGGTCCAGAAGGAAAAAGAGGACGAAAAGGTAATATTTTACCTATGGTTCTTAAGTAAAGAGGTCTAATTATATAAAAAAAAAAGTTAAAAATAAATTGAAATTCTTTTTGTAAAGTGATTAATAACTAATAAACTTGTGCTATTGTCAATATTGTTTGATATAAACTGTGACTACCATAATGTATAATTGAGTTAATAAAAGTTTTATGGAGAGTTAAATATATTTTAATGTAAAACTGACAAATTTATCTTCGATGAGAAGGTATTAATTTTACTATGATGTGATTTACTTTGCGTCTGTTACCACTTAGCTTTCGCTGGACCGATTTTGATGAACAATATATCAATCGTACAAATCGTATCTAGTCAAAGACATTACGCTCGAAAATTCTCCTCGTTCCCCGTAAATGGGGGAAATCTTCAAAAAAATTACAATTTTAAAAATTAATACATTTAACCGTTTGTTGAATGTTATTTATTGCATTTGTTTTTTAATTCTTTTTGAGGCGGAAAAAAATTCAAAATTCGTTTAACTTTTATCTCATTTATATTAAATAACTGCAATTATATTTTTTCTATTGCCTTTTTTTTTTAGACTGTTGCTAATTTATAAAAACGATTATTTAAATTAAAAAATTTATATTTATTTTTAAATATAATCCGTACAAAATTTCGGTTCAAAATGTCAAGTTTTACCTATTTTTTGGTTCTTTAAAGTTGATTTTTATAAAAGTTTAAAATTTAAAAATGTTGAAAATTTATTTTTTTTTATGTTGAACTGCAAGTTTAAAATTGATACAAAATTTTATGAAGATCTAAAAATGTTTTTGTTTATATTAACATATGGTCAGAATATTATATAATTACTATTAACAGTAAATTTATGAAAAGAGCTCAAAAATTCGTTAAAATCACTTATTATATTTTTTGTCTCTATATCGTAATGAATCATTTCAATAGAAATATAAATAGCTTCTAGTAACTCTATATAAACTTTCTCAAAATTATTTTCTTTATTGTTTTTAATTTACACTAAACTAAAGCAATATTCATGTTTTTGTATTTGCACATTTTATATTCTGACATGGATTTTGATTTTTGCATTTGTAATTTTCACGAGCCATCGCAAATTAAAGTGCCGACACTAAACCTACCCGATAATGTCACAAATTACTTTATCTAAAATGTATATATTAGTACATAAGCAATAAAACTAATCTAATTCTTTTTAGGATCCGAAGGACCACGTGGACTGCCTGGAATGCAAGGGGAACGAGGTCTTCCAGGTAAATTATATGATTTTGTATATGATTTCAATAAAAAATGAACCAGTTATAATATTCTTATTGTATAAAAACCATACATAACATTTTAATTCTCAGTGTGTGATATACTGATGCGTATTATTATTAATCAGCTATTAATAATGTAATATAACTTAAATCCGTATTAAAACAGTATTTATTATCTTATTCCGTATTAATGAAGTCATCTAAAATATTCAAGTAATTTATTATTATTCTATCTTTCAATCAAAATTGAATTCGCAAAAATGTTAAATAAATAATGATATCTATGATACCTAGTAAATTTGACTAAAATTTACAGTTGAAAAATATATTGCACACGGTATATGGCACATCTCTAAAACTGTTGTAATTCAAAAATAATTGTGCTTGTTCTAGAAATCTGAAAATCACCCAGCAGATACTTAAATGTTATTTATTATTATGTTGTTAATTTTAAAAAATCAAAATTTGAGTCGTAATCTTTTTAATTTTTAAAAACATAAAAATCTATACTTAAAATGTATTTTGTTTTTTAGTTTTTTTACTTTTCATAATCTGTAATTTTTTTCTAATTCTTTATTCTCTAATATTCAGGAGAGCGTGGTTTGCCTGGACCAGATGGAGTTCCTGGTAATAAAGGTACATATTTACGATATTTTTGTTGAAAATGAAAATTAATTATAAATTTTAAAATATCATGTTCTTTAAGTAACTTAGAAAAAAAATCTGAAATATTCCAAATCAATTTTAAATCATCTGTATTTTATATTAAAAAATTTTTTTTATTATATTGAAGAGCAGGAACAATATAAATAATAAGTCAATATAATATATTTTATATTTTAAAATACTATAATGGTCAATAATTATAATTATTGATGATAAGTTATTTTTTTTATTAATTTAGGTATTATCTTTTTTAGTAATCTATTTTTCTCAATTAATCAAAAATTATGTAAAATTATGCATTGTTTCAGGTTCACAAGGAGATAGGGGTTCAGAAGGTCCTCCTGGAACGAAAGGTTTGTATATCTTTTATGAATGTAAATCATGTTTTGTAATATCAACAAAAGACAATCTTGCTTGTTTAAAATATGGCTTTGTATTCAAAATGTCTGTTGTATTTTAATAACATAATGGTTACGCTGAAAAACATATTAATTTTTAATAACTTTTTGTAAGCTTTAATTTATATATATATTATATTATAGGAGCTGTGGGCGATACAGGTAGACAAGGAATGCCAGGTAAAAAACATTACATGAAATAAATATAAAAATTTGAGCAATTTATAAATATAAAATTTTAATTTTGTCTAAAGGTCTTCAAGGCTTAAGTGGACCTATCGGGAAATCAGGACCGCCAGGAAAACCAGGTCCTATTGGCGAAAGGGGTATACCTGGTGCTGATGGAAAGGTAATTTTGTATAGTACTTTTTTGGGGATTTGATATTTATTAAATAATTATTAAAAAATAACTCAAAATATTTGGCGAATCAAAAGTTATTAATGTTATCAGAATATAGTAAGATCTTAACATAGTTTTTATGTTTTTTCATTTATGTAGCTAAAATATAATAACTAGTAACTTAAATTTGTGCTCGTACTTATTTTACTTAATTTTTGTATTAAATAATTTAATTTAAATTATTTGATACTACGAAATTCATAGAATAAAACATATTTAAAAAATTTGTCGTAGTTACCAGATTCAAAAATTATTAACAATGACCAAGTTATGGCCATTTTCAATAATCATTTTATTAAAAATTATCATTTCAGATAAATTATTATTATTAATTTCCCGTATCAGAGATACACTGAGATATAGATAGGTCTAGAAATTCAATTGTTGGTCGCTGTGGGTAAGGAAGAGTACTCTTAACAATACTTACGGTAGATCTGTCTGTTGTAAGAGGTGGATAAAAGGCCTGAAGGTGGGAAGTACCATCTTTAATTTTAGTTACAGGTGGATGCTACAACTTTTATCATATTTTAGAAATGGAGTTTCGCTGAGTAAAATTACTGTCGGACGTATTTATCCCCCCATTTGGATGTCCAAATTGGAACAACAATGCAGAAAATCAGCTTCATAATATAAGAACTAGAAATGTACAAATAATGAAACAAGAAGGAAAATTAAAGAATTTAAGATAGAAATTAAAAATTAAACATAGATATTTTACGATTATGATAGATGAGATGGTCAAATAATAGTGATTTTTGTAATGATAACTATAGAATTATTCATTCACACATTATTAATAGAAAAAACTTTGGAATTATCTTGAATAAAAATTAAGAAATCGCGAGTTACAATTTTGTGATGTACTGCTAGTCAAATGCAAATCCACTATTAATAACATTATACTAATACAAGTGTATATGTTTACTTGTAGGTTAGATGTTAAAGAAATCGTAGAAGTATACGCAGGCATATAAGAATTAATGAAACGTACAAACTCTAATTATAACATAATAACTATGGGAAATTTCAATGCTATTATTAGAGTAGGAAAAGAGGGTAGGGCAGTTAGATAGTTTGGATTAAGAAAAAGAAATGGAAGAGGAGGATACTAAAGAATTCTGTATTGACTGAGGTCTAATAACAAACACTCATTTTCAAAATCATAACAAAAGGAGGTACACTTGGAAAATGCCTGATTATATTACACGATATCAAATAGATTATATAATAGTTAAAAATAGATTCATAAACCAAGTAAAATTTAACAAGTTGTTTCCGATATATACAATGTAAATAACTACAACAATAACAATTTCAAACCGACAATTTACAAGTTATTCAATAGTTAGTCTCTACATTGACGTCCCCGATCAGCGCCTCCAACTGATTCCTTAGCACCGACCACGCCAAGCACCATGTGTGTTCTGCATTATCCTATATCCCCACTTAGCTCTAGCATTTTTCGTAGAATGCTTTTTTAATACTGACCAAAATATTCGTGATAACAAAACAGTTGGGACAGATGGAAATCTTTTGACCCATGCCTCCTCGGCAATAAATTAGCCGCCTAGTTCACTCCTCATTGATGTCCACGACCAATTGCCGCTTCCATTTTCGAACTGTATCCTTTCTAATTTCTGTCCTTTGTTGGTTAAAAGTGTCATACCTACATAGCTGTAGACTTTCTCTTGGTTTCTCTCTTAGTTTTTACTGAAGAGATCCGGTTTTTAACTACTCTCCACCAACCTATTCTCGATGGATGGTGTCTTATCTCCGCTAAAGATATCCTCCTCCAATCAATTTTTTAATGGAGAATCAGAGCCTATAACCGAAGGCATCATCAGTGTTAAAAGCTTACTTCCGCTATTCGCTCTTTCTGATGTATAGGAGGTTTCTGCGACCAACTGTTAATTTTTGGGATTTCTGCACCCAAAATTGGGCAAAATTACCTTAAAGAGATTTTAGACCCCTAAGTGGTGACGTACTACTTAGACTATCAAAAAAAAATTATTGGTGAAAACTCAGAAATTCTGTGACCACTCGTTACCGAGAAATTGGCTGTCTGATTGAGTCAAGGTCATTACTATAATAAATGATTGAATTTAACAACACTGAGTGCATTTATTCTAAAAGAATAATATTATTTACAATAATAAGAACAGTAATTAAAATAAATGTAACAATATGTTCAGTTATATGCAAAATCTTCCGTTTGTTAAAATCAACGTGATAGTTGAAAAGATAATCTCATACCGGCACCCAAAAGACCGGTTCACGCTGCCCATCGGCTACCCTGCATAGCATGACTTGTCGGACGTGAAAATGAAGCGCGATCGCCATCCAGCAGTAACACTAGAAATATGATGCGACCGCGACAAGTCTAAAATTAAGGGTTTGTGTTCCAAAAAATTACTTTCTGATAGTAATTTGCAGCAGTACTACCAGATAAATGCTTCTGGTCTGACCAACTTCAAAAAATATTGAGTACGCTGGTCGCTTTTAAATTTTACGGGGTGTGGGCTAAGCTGAAAAATAACAACATATATGTGACTCGACTCGCGGTTCGGTGAGACCTGAGAAAAAGTGGTAACAGACACACACACAGAAAAAAAAAAACATCATAGTAAAACCAATACCTTCTCAGCATCGCATCGAAGCTGAAACCCTCATACATTTCACACAAAAACCGAAAAATAACAGGAGCGATTAGAACACGTCTTTCAATAATACGAGGGACGTCCAGAAAGTAAAGATACAAGCCTCCCTACGGCCACAGTGAATTTTTTTTTCGAGCATTGGCACTACTGAAACTTTTGGTGACATGTCGCGAACAAGTTCAGACCAGTACGGTTTTAGTACGTTACGTTTTTTGTTCGTGAGAGGTTTTCACGATGGGCGAGTCATCGCGCGCTACCGCCACCTCTATTACTGAATATTCAAAGTGTGATCCGTTTTCTCGCTCAAGAAGGAATCATTCCCACTGAAATTCATCGTCGACTTGTCAAAGCATATAGACCAGATGTTATGAATCGCCAAAACGTCACCAAATGGGTACGAGAATTTCGAGAAGGAAGAAAGAGTGTGCATGATGAGGAGAGGAGCGGCCGGCCGTCTTTGGTGACCGACGATTTCATCCAAAAAGTCGAACAATTCATCCGTGAAGATCGTCGTTTGACTCTCGACGAACTTCTCGAGAAGTGCCCAGGCGTTTCTCGATCTGTTCTGCACGAAGTAATCTCGAATCGACTTGATTACAGGAAACTGAGTGCTCGTTGGGTCCCAAAAATGCTCATAGAAGAACACAAACAGAACAGGATTGAGGCAGGAAGAATTTTTTTGGAACGTCATGACGAACAAGGAGAGGAATTTTTGGACAGTATAGTGACAGGAGATGAAACTTGGATTTCTTACACGACGCCAGAAACTAAAAGACAATCAATGCAGTGGCGCCATACACATTCTCCCAGTGCCAAAAAATTCCGAACAACTCTTTCAGACCGGAAAGTCATGGCATCCGTTTTTTGGGACAGGAAGGGAGTTATCCTAGTCGATTACATGGTCCGTGGCACTACCATTAATGCACAAGCATATTGTGAAACCTTTAAAAAATTAAGAAGTGCCATAAAGAACAAAAGACGGGGAATGCTGACAAAAGGAGTGTGTCTTCTTCATGATAACGCTCGCTCCCATACTGCTCGAGCAACACAAGAATTACTGCAGCAATTTGGTTGGGACATTTTGTTCCACCCACCTCACAGTCCTGACTTGGCCCCCAGCGATTACCATCTCTTCACCAAGTTGAAGGAAGCTTTGGGAGGGAAAAGATTCGACGACGATGAGGACCTCAAACATTACACGACCACATGGCTACAGGAGGTGACGCGAACGGAATACGACGCCTGTATACAAAAACTCATCCCACGTTAGCAAAAGTGTTTGGAACTTAATGGCGATTATGTCGAAAAATGATTAGATATATACCTTTAATGCTATGTAATTTTTTTTTAATAAAACGGTTTAGTATATTTTTGGTAAGCCTTGTATCTTTACTTTCTGGACGTCCCTCGTATTATCACTTCTATACTTAACAACAGTAAACTAAAAATTCAATGTATGAAAAACGCAATTAGTAGTGTAGCAGATGTTACATTAAGTAAAAGAAAAAAAGAAACAATGAAGAAAGAAGATAATTTAAAAAACACAAGACTAAAAGAGCCCAAAGGTATAAACAATTAAGAAATCAAGTACATGGAGGAGTTAAGAAAGTTAAAGAAACTTGGTTAGAGAAACAATGTTAGGAAATTGAAGCACTTTTTAAAAATAACAAAACAGACGAAACTTATCGTAAGATTTTAAGTGGTTGGAAAAAAAACAAAATGGCAAAACTATACAGAACAAAGATGATAAACTGATAATTTATAATGTCTAAATGATATATAGATGGAAAGATTGCTTAGAAGAACAATATTATGAAGAAAATCTAATGAACTGGAAGGTAAGGGAAGAACAAATATTGATGATCATATTAAGATCAGAATTTAATACACTATTGAGAGAACTCAAACAAAAGAAGAACCAGGAATTGATTATATACCGGCAGAATTACTTCAAATAGTAGTCAACTAGTAAAAAATGCTTTATACAATCTCACTCAAGACATATATGAAAAGGGAGAAGTTTTGTTGTTTATTGTAATAGCATAATTGTGAATATTTTCAAATAACACAAAGTAAATTCAATATGTGATCGATTAATAAGCTCTCTTTAGCATTAAAAATTCTAACAAATATTATTGATGGACGTGTACAGAAAAATATAGAAAATAAGTTTGATAAAACGAAAAAAAATAAACAAGATGTAATGTAAATAGTAGTCAAGGAATGTTTACTACTTAGATTCTATTAGGAAGAGAAAATGGAAAATGGTGGGATATACACTAACAATCCAGAGAACTCCACAGCACAATATAGAGGGCATATTTATAGGAAAAAGACTACATGAACTAACTCGTAATACAATTATTGAACAGATCAAGAAATATGCAGAAGTTAAAGTTATAAGGCACAAAAAAAAATAGCGAGTTACTATAAAAAATAGAGAAGAAGAGTTACCAATCTATGGGTTGCAAAGAAAAAAAAATTTTATTTTAAGTATCATTATTGTTTGTTCCTGTTACAGATACATGGCGATAGATAGGTCTAGCATTTTAGCTACCCCCTCCCCCCCCTCCGAAAAACGCATTATAATAACTGCTCATTAAAACAGCCATTTGTCAAACCTATCTATTTATGATAAACACTATTGAATAGTTTTAACTACGACGTATAATCGATAATCTTTAATAAACTATCGAATAATCAACCGAATGTCATTATACATGACTTAATAGTTTTAGATTATTGAACTACTGGATAAAATATTTGATAGTTTTCATTCGAATAAAAACCACCGTATGTTATATTTGATAGTTCGTTAGTCAAAAGTATACAGTCGTGCAAATTTTTATTCAAATAATATATTTATTATTTTATTTAGTTGTTTTAATACACTTAATATACTGAATGGTTAGTAATCACAACATTCTTGGTAATAGTTCAACAGTCGGTATTGCCATAGCCGCCGTGCCGGATAAGCCTTTGGAGGCTTCTAGGTAAATAAAATCTCAGCTCCCTTACAAATATTTTTCTAATTATTTATGTTATATTAAATATGTAGTTACACCAAACAATAACTTTAACATACTATTGTATAATGTTTTCCCTAAAAAACTGTTATATAAAATAAGACACAACTTTTTAGATGTTTACCAATACTTTTTAATATTTAGATAAGTATAATTAGGTTCGGTATATTGATAAATAAAAAATTTTTAAAAAACAATATTTTTTCATTTGATAACTATATGAGATATAAATATAAAGTAGAAGTTGAAATTTTTTTATTTGAGTTTTTCTGTAGGTTGGTGAACCCGGAACACCTGGATTACAAGGATTACCAGGTCCAATTGGACCACCAGGCGATAAAGGTCTTACAGTAAGTTATCTATTCTTTATTAATTTTATTTAATATTATTTTATTTTTTAATTTACACTCACTAGGGAGAACAAGGGACAGCTGGTGAAATAGGACCGCCCGGACCTACCGGTGAGTTCATAAAACAAACAATAGTTATCATAAAAAATGGTTAATATTACATAATACCTTCCGAAAAATAACATATAACTCATATAATATTGTAATTTGATGTAAAATTATTCAATAAAATAACAAATTAATAATTGCCAATAAATTAACAAAAGAACCATATTATTTACCAATAAATCAATAAATAATAAAAAAATCTAGAGATTATCTACACTATTTAAAAATTATAAAATATAATCCTGATTACTATTACAATTTAATATTTTCATTGCGTGTTTAAATTTCTGAAGGTAGGCTTTCCAAATCTTACTCAGTTATATGGTTAAATTGCCTATTTTTTTCGCCGTCTTTGGAATTATTTTATCACTCCCGTAAATAACTATTTAGATGATAATTTTAATTATTTATTACACTAATTAATGTTGAAAAATTAATTTTATGAGGAATGAAAATAAAATTTATTCTATTCATTTATAATATCTTTAACTATTGAATTATATTTGATGAAATTATTAATACTTTCGAAACTTCACTAAGTCAAGTTTATATTATTTATAGATATATCAATTATTAATTATATAAATAAATAATAAAAGAAAACTAAAACGTATTGACTATGTTTTATTTTAGGTCCAAGAGGTGATCCTGGGAAAGAAGGACCCCCGGGAAGTCCAGGTTAGGTTATTTAATTAAATTTTTATTTATATGATAATCATAGATTTAACCTTTAATCAATATATTTTGTACAGGTTTAGTAGGCAAACCTGGGTTGGATGGTGAACGAGGAACAACCGGACCTCCAGGAATAATGGGATTACTAGTTTGTTTTAATTTATATTAATTAATATACATCTATTGTAAACGAATTAATATGACAATCAAGTATTTTTAGGGTGTACCAGGAGTTCCGGGTAATCCAGGCCCTCCAGGCAAAGACGGAGAACCAGGTATGAATAATTATCTTATATATCAATATTATCTCAAACATAAATATTTTATATATAGGTCAACAGGGTCATTCTGGAAAACCCGGAGAACCAGGAGCTCGTGGTGAACGAGGATTTCCAGGTTAGGATGTTTTTTGTTGTAATGCAATGCTTATATTAATAGTTATGGTCCAAAATATAAAATTTTATATATTATAAAAATGGTTTTTGATTTTTTTATAAACAGGAGATCGTGGACCAAGTGGTCATCCTGGCTTACAAGGTGTCAAAGGCGAATCAGGGGTTGCAGGTCCAGATGGACCAACGGTTTGTGATTCAATAGTTCATTATTATTTAATAATTCTAAATTTTTAATTGAAAATTCTTTATTTTAGGGATTACCTGGGATAAAAGGAGATAAAGGCCATTCAGGATCGCCAGGATTAATGGTATGTTTTTAATTTAAATATAAATAAAAGGGAAATGTATAAGAATATTCTTATTTTTTGTGCTAACGTAGGGTTTACCAGGAATAAGAGGTGATCAAGGAATTTCCGGATCTAAAGGAGAAAGAGGTATATATCTACCCACATATACAGAATGTATTTTGAAAAATGTTTCTAAACTCAATGAAATTTTTAACAGAGTAAAGTTGTATAGGATCTAATGTGTATTTTATAGTTAGTTTATAAGGTCTAGCAAAGATTACATTGAATTTAGATTAAACCTGTCTGTATAAACAAAATTAAAAAAAATTGAATTTTAGATTTTGTCTATTATTACATAAAACAATTATAATAATAAGGATCACCAATATACTTTTTTAGAGCCTAGGGCTATGCATAAATAAGAAACAAAAAAAAGTCTCTTTTAATAAAAAAATTATATAAAGGGCTCAGCAAAAATGTTTTTATATAGGTTTCCGCAATATTTAACACTGACACTGATAATAACTATTGTTTATATCTCATTTAAAATAAAATATAGACATTTTTTTTATATTTAAATATTTTTTCAGGTACTACGGGTGCTCAAGGTCCTTCTGGATCACCAGGTAACTTTTTAAGGAATTTTCTAAATAATCTTATTAAAGTTTTCCCTTTCTAATTAAAAAAAATCAGAGTAATCTTTTTTAAATATATTTATTTAATAACATTGAAAACTTTATTGGTATCAGAGTATACTCTGGTATTGTGTACCATAGTATATTAAAATTATAAACTGTTGATATAATAATGAACAAATTATAAAGATTTTATATAATTATGGTCCACAGATTTTAATACAAAAAATATTGTTATTAGCCAACTTAAAAGTACATTTTTTTTTATAACACTTAGAATTATAGAAAACATATTTTAGAATTACCAAAACTTAATGGAATTGTAGTATATGTTTTTTTAGAACATTACTACCCCTGTACTGTTAATTGTATATTAATAACAAAAATGTATATGTAAAAAATTAGATCAAGTTTACAATGTCATTAAGAACGAATAAACAAAAATTCTATAGTATTTGTGGAGCTAATAGTATACATTAAAATATAAAAGGGAGTTAGGGACATATAGTTTTTTGAAATGTTTGGTAAGTAAAATAATTTTATATTTTTTATGTCTATACAATCGATCTATAACAATATAATGTTATTTAATAATTTGTGATAAATTTTAATTATAATTAAAATAATCGAATAATAATGTACATCTATTATTTAGTGGTATAACTATAAATAACCACTCATAAAGCTTATGAGTCATATTATGAAAATTTGGTAAAAGGTAATAGTTAAGAGTGTAAGAAATGAGACATCGGTATCTATAAACCAGTTTGGATTTATGCCTGGTAAGTCAACAATGGAGCCAGTATTTTGTGTGAGGCAATTAATAGGAAAGTTTAGGGAAAAGAAGAAAAAGCTGTGTATGGTATTTATAGATTTGGAGAAAGCGTATGACAGAGTACCGAGAGAGAGTTTAAAGTGGGCATTAATGAGAAAAGGAGTCCCGAAAAGGTACATTAATATAATAGAAGATATGTATGATGGCACTTGTACCAGGGTAAAAAGCGTAGGAGGAATATCAGAAGGTTTTCGGGTAAGAGTTGGAGTGCACCAAGGTTCTGTTTTAAGCCCTTACTTATTCTCTATAGTGATGGATGAAATTACTAGAGAAATACAAGGAGAGGTGCCGTGGTGAATGTTGTTTGCTGACGATATAGTGTTAATAGGAGAAAATAGGGATGAAATTAATCAAAGGCTAGAGGTGTGGAGATCAGTTCTTGAAGAAAAGGGTATAAGAATAAGTAGAAGTAAGACAGAGTATATAGATTACGAGTTTGACAAAGGAGAACACGAGGTAGGTGAATTGAGGAGGTCAGTGACAATAGGCGAAGACGTGATTGGAGAGGTTGAGAGTTTTAAGTATTTAGGGTCAGTTGTGCAAAAGAGTGTTGGTATTGACAAGGATGTAAGACACAGAATTAAGTGCGGGTGGTTGAAGTGGAAAGAAGCGTCTGGCGTCTTATGCGATAAAAGAATTCCAATGAGGCTGAAAGGTAAATTCTATAAAACTGTAATAAGGCCAGCTATGATGTATGGTTCAGAGTGTTGGGCGGTTGATAAGAAAGTAGAGTAGAGAATGAGTGTAGCAGAGATGAGAATGCTTAGATGGATAAGTGGAGTGACTAGAAAAGATAGAATGAGGAACGAGCATATAAGAGGGAGTATAGGTGTAGCGTCAATCGTGGATAAGATGAGAGAAAATAGACTTCGATGGTCATGTTATGAGGAGAGAAGAATCGGAAGCTGTAAGAACAGTTATAGTAATGAATGTTGAAGGAAGAAGAAGTAGAGGAGGACCAAAAAAGAGATGGAGGGATGCTATTGAATGCGATTTGAGGACAGCTGATGTGAGCGTAAATGATGTTGGAGATCGTATCAAGTGGAAGTTTAGGATAAGGGTAGCCGACCCCAAGTTGGGATTAAGGCGAGGATGAAGAAGAAGAACTATAAATAACTACGAACATTTCTGTTACTAGAATGAGGAATTTTATTTACTCTAAATTGAAAAAAGAACAAAAAACGTAAAAAATTATTTTTAATTTATGATAGTGGCTGTTTTGGTTTATTTTGTTATTTCTCTATATTATATGATCATAATCAAATTTAGTACACACTTGTATAAAATATAGAAATTTTAAAAAGCAATCTACATGAAAATGTTTACGTTTATTAGAACCTAATCTAGTCTAAAATGTATTATTGGAAATAATATTCACATGGAATTTAAAAGTTTGTTTAGAGTCGAAGGTTATACCCAAATAATTAATTTCATTTATTTAGTTATGAAATCATCATTTATTGTGTAATTATAGTGGTTATTATTTTTATTTAATATAAAAGATACTGTTTTACATTTGCTATTATCATACACTATTCTTTAAATGTGTTTAAATCGTTTTGAAGAAGAAGACAATCATTAAGATTAGGGATTTTTTTTTAATAATTTCAAGTCTTCTGCTAACAATAAGTATAGAATATTTTAATTTATTAGTAACATCATTTATTAAAATCAAATACAATAAAGGAGATGAATAATCTCCTTGTGGAATCCTTGAAGTAACATAAAATTGTTTGAAATATAATTATTAATATCTTATTGTTTTATTAGTATTTCTTCTTGATTATATAATGTACTTACGTTTGTATTTTTATTAAAACTCATGGAAATTTAGGCGTACCCGGAGAACGAGGCTTGCAAGGATTTATTGGTCCAGTAGGTCCCCCAGGTGAACCCGCTGAAAGAGGTGAACCAGGAGCACCGGGACCTCCAGGGGAGCTAGGTGCCCCAGGTTTGTACCAATTTATAAAATTTTTTTTTTTTTTTTAATTAAAGATTTGTAGGTAATCATTTTAGTAATTACATGACAGTAACAATTTAAAATTTAGTAGTATCTAAATAACTAAAAAATTCCCCTTCCCAAAATAGTATTATTTAAAAGAAAATTTAAGATCCAATTCCATTATTATCTTCTATGTCAAACGATTTCATTTAAAACCATTTTTATTCTGTAGGCGCCCCTGGCGATAGGGGATTGATTGGACCACAAGGAGTTCAAGGTTTTCCTGGTGCACCAGGATTAGTTGGTAATGTAATATGATTAAATAATATTAAAAAACATATAAAATACTATAATATAAATATGTTGTTGTTTTTATAAAAATAGGTGTTGCCGGTTCAAAAGGAGATAGAGGTGACTCAGGTAAGTTAATTATAAATAACTTTAGACAGTTTAAAATATTATTTTTATTTTATATAGGCTTGAAAGGAGAACAAGGAAATCCTGGACATCCTGGTAAACCAGGAGAAGCCGGTGTACCTGGACCCGTTGGTGAAATGGGGCCTAAAGGTAATTTTTCATTAAAAAAAAAAAACAATATTATAAATTTTACTAAAAAAAAAATATATATATAAAGCTCGTAATTTTATTGAAACATCATCAAATTTTTATTTTAAAAATAATTTTTAATATGTTAAAATTGTATGCTAGGAATTCGTGGAGAACAAGGTATCAAAGGAGATATGGGCTTAATTGGGCTTCCAGGGAGAATAGGGGAACGAGGTCCACCAGTAAGTATTAATACTCTTAAAAATATGGACTCTTTTAAGTTTTAATTTTTTAAAACTATTTACTTCTCTTGTGTTTTAAATATTTCAAAACCATTATTTTATTAAAATTTAAGATGGTTAATTTTTACTGTTAATTTAAGGGATATCCTGGACCAACAGGACAACCAGGAACACCAGGTATTTATAAAAATCTGAATTATTGGAATAATATTGTTTTTAGTTATGCACTACTCATATCAATTGAAATATCTTATAATTTTAATATAGTAATGAATAATTTCAATTATAATATAATTATGTACATTTTTTTATGTTATTTAAGAAAGCAAGTAAATTATTAAGTTTTATTAACAAATAGAGAGATGGTATTCATATATTATATATTTTGAATTACTTTAATGTAATATTTTAAAATGTTTATTTAAATTATAAACAAATAGAAAGATCAATGATTGAATACCAATAGGAAAGATAAAACTTTAGAAAAATTATAAACAGCTCTCATGAATGAAAAAAAACAATAAATATTTTTTGCTTGAAGAATTGATATACAGAATATTCAAAAAGTAAGGAAACAGATCAACTGATACAACGAGAACAATAGATTCCTGTTTCCTTACTTACTGAATACCCTAGATTCCATATAATATGATTTTTTAGGGTTGATCGGACCTAAAGGATGGGTAGGAGAACCTGGAAAACAAGGATTATCAGGTGCTATTGGAGCACCAGGCTTACGTGGGCCTGAAGGTGAGTAATTTTAATTCTAAACTCTATAAATATTGCACAACATTATATTTTACAGGACCAAAAGGAGAAACCGGTAGTGATGGAACACCAGGACCTGTTGGCCCAGCAGGACCTCAAGGACCACCAGGAGAAAGGTAATATGTATATTATATATTATATTATATATATATATATATATATATATTAGAGTGGTCCTTATTTATAGAGATCAATTTAGTTTTTAAACATTTGATAGCGAGTAATCAAAACTTTGTTTTATGTATTAAAAAATTAATTTTGAGAAAGTTTGATTGTAATAAGTCAACCCCTTCTCGTGTCTTTCAAATCTACAATTAAATTTTTCTCATTACCACTATTTTTGGTATTATTAATAATTAGTTAAAAACGAGTATTAACATATAAAAATATATAAGTTAAAATGAAATTCAGTAATACAACAACTGACAAAATCATAGGTGAAACTGGAATGGAATATTTTTGAATATTAGTATATTATAAAATACTATAAGGATATAACTATACGGAATAAAGTTCTAAATATTTCAATTGTATCATCTATTTAAGCGCCAAGAGTTACACAGAAATAATTAATATTTCCATTGAATGATTTATCACGATTAAATATAAAAAATATACTAAGTGATTTTAACAAAATTTTGAGTTTTCCTTATAAATATTAAGTTAATAGTAATTACATAAGTTCCTGAACACATATCAATCTAAAAAATACAATTTTTTATTCCTCATAAAATGTTCTATTTAATGATATAAATTCTAAACTTTCAAATTGAGCTTAAAATAGAGTTTACAAATTCAACATTTTTTAATTATATACTTTCATAAAAATCAACTTTAAAGGATCAAAAAAATTAATTCAAAATGACATTTTGAATAGAAATTTTGCACGGATTATTTTTAACATATTAAAAATCAATAACTGGATAAAAATAATTTTGTGATATGATTTTTCTGTGTAAATCAGTATAAAAACAAATTTTATACTCCTATTAATTTGGAGATATTTAATTTAAAAAAGTTCGAGTTGAGCGTATAAAACAGTTTTATATTCGATGCAACCACCGTACATTATATGAATTTCTTGTTAAAAAAGACAATTTAAGATAGTTCTAAAATTCAAAGTAGCTTTTCTTAACTTTGAGAAGGTAAAATAATCAAAATAAGTATAAATAAGTCATCGGGACACATTTTTTTTTCAATTTATAGTACTTAATATAAGCTTTAATTTAACATATATTTAATAGACGCAGTATTTCCGATACATTTTCAAAAGTTTAGCTGAAAAAGTTGACTTTTGTAAAAAATTTGCTATTTGAATATCCCATGTGGGTAGGTAAACGTTCAAAATTTCAAAAAAGTGATATCAAATAAAATGGAAAGACTTAAGGTGTTTATTTAAAAAAAATATTTTGATTTGTTGTATTTAAAAAAGTGAAAAAAATGTCGAAAATAACTAGTTTTTAAAATTGTGATTTTTTTGGTGATTTCACCCATTTACAAGGAACGAGGGAAATTTTTAATAATTCAAGTGGTAAGTTTTTTTTTTTTTAAACTGATGGACATCGTTTTTGTATTTGTGTTTTTATATTGTCGTCTTCAAGTTCGACATAGTCTAGTAACCTTTTAGCCATTAGTTCTTTTACTTCATTATTAATCCTGTCAAACACGAGAAACAAACTTTTTTCTCTCCTAAATACCATAAATGGTAAATAAATTTTTTGACAGTCAATTTAACCACTTACTTATTATCGAACTTATAATTTTCAAGTCTCTTTTAAAATAAAATATCATTATTTATTAATGAAAATAACGGGGGTTGTCCTTTTTTTACAATTTTAGGTTGTTTAACAATTTTCTATTTTGGTGTATTTTCAAAAGACTTAAAAGTAAAAACATTACAAACAAATTAAATTTCCTTGAACAATAAATTTTGTCAGTTTCTTTCAAATTGACATGAAACTATTAACTTTATAAAAAAACATTATAAGGAACCTACAATAATATGTAGTAGAATCATAATTTTTTTCATCCTGTATTTACTACATATTATTGTAAAGTTCTTTGAATCAAACAATATTTTCCTTACCAAAAATTAAAAATTTTCTATAGTTACCGAGAAAATGAGTGTCTTATCCTTAATGAATCACTCTGTATAAATATATAACTAATTTCATTATAAATATCTCAATTTATGTAATATATAAATAAAAAGAATAATAAAAAGCTGTTTTTTAAGCTAATTAAGCGTGATAAGTAATCACAAAAATTATTACTATAATAATTTTTGTGATAGCGAATTTTAAAACATAATATTTATTTAAAGTAAAATAATAAATATCAGAGTCTGTAAACCACCTTGTCTCTGATATCATTAAATAATGTTATTAATATTCCAAGTATTCATTATAAAAAAATAGTTACTGATTAAATAACAAAATTTGATTTAAATTTCAGAGGTTTGCCTGGAGTCCCAGGAAGCCAAGGTCCTTTAGGAATGAGAGGTCCACAAGGAAGCCCTGTAAGTTTTATAAATTAAAAAAAAAACAAATGCTATTCTTAAAATTTAATATGACAAAATTAAATATTGTTTACTCTTTATAATTCTAATTATTAAATTATTTTTTATGTGGTAGGGTGAAAAAGGTACACCAGGAAAATCAGGATCTGATGGCTTACAGGTACTAAGAAAAATAAACTATTTTATAATAGATTCGTAATAAAAATGTTTTTGTTTTCCAAATTATAATTTTTCTGTAGGGATTACAAGGATTAGCAGGACCTCCTGGTTCACCAGGACCTCAAGGTAATAATATAATAGTTACTCATTATTAATTTATAAAATGTTAATAAATAACAAATAATTAATTTTGCTGATTAAATTTATTTTATCAATAAAATTTATTGTGAAAAAAAACTACAATTTGTTATTTAATAAAATATTTAAAAATTATTTAAGAAACATTTATTTTAAAAAAGGGGACTCCTTTTTAAATTGATTTCTTTTAGAATTTTTCTATTTTATAATACTAAGAAAGTATATTATTGAAGTATTTTGTAAATAGGAGAAAAAGGCCAAGATGGTGCGACAGGTTTGCCTGGATCTTCAGGAATTCCAGGAAGACAAGGAGACAAAGGTAATTTTTATTTCATAACCAAATAAATTTGACTACATGTGAACTCCTATAAAAATGATCCTTCTACTAGACTATTCCGATGAAGGAGAAAAATAATTATATTTTTTTCTGCAAAATATTGAGTACCACCCCGTACCTAAGGTCCTTTGGGTCATCCTTACGTTTAGATCACAGATAAGATTTTTCGCAAATAATATTATTTAACAATCAGTATAAAAAAAATATAGTTAACATTTAATTAAAAAGAATAAAATGTAATAATATATATATATATATAATAAATATATGGTTGACATTTGAGTCCAAGATCTTCACAATAATATAATAATAATTCAATTTTCTCACTGCCATTTTAAATAAACAAAATAATTTTGTATATGTTTATTTTATATAAATATGTGTGTGTATCACAGTTATTGCAATGCGAATACTCAAAATAGTATCAAAACAACAACTATGCACATTGACTTAATAAAAACAGATTTCAACGAAATTTTCAGTGTACCTTTGGAATGTATCTGTGAGGACTTAGTAAAAATTTCAGGTTTCTAAAATCGAAAAACGAGGGCGGCAATGAGAGTTTTTGATAAAATTTTTAAACGCTCACGGATTACTAAAAAAAAATTTTTAATTTTCGCAAACAATTTTCTCAGAATAACGTCTCTAAGCTCTTTCATTAAGGCGTCTTAGTACAGACCTGTTTTCAGGGATTGCATAGAGGCAATTTCGCGGTTTTTATGTGTTACGTAGTGTTGTTGTGTAAGAAGTAAATGATTATTAGTGTGAGAGTTCATTATTGGAAGCATTTCCGTCATAATATAGTCGATAAATAAACCGCTTTTGTGTATCTACCTTTGATGCAATACAAAGATTTTGATTTAATAACGATGCACGTTTATTTTATGCAGTATAAAAACCTTAATTTAGCACCAGCCCCACCGCAAATACTTCCATACTTATGACATTCACATCGATTATTTCAAAGTTGTAAAATTATAAAAAAACTTTAATATGAATTATAAAAATTCAATTTACAAAATTACATTATTTACACAGCATAATTACACGGTATAATGTTTATATCTTATAAGTCTGTTTTTATAGGAAGTCCTTTGACAAAATGAGAGTCAATTATCTCTGGTAATCGAAAAATTAATGTAGAACTTCTCTAAAAGTAGCCATATTTTACTCCATTCTTAATTTTTTTTTTTACAAAAAAGGTTGATAACATAGTGCGCGACTGAAGAAAACATGTTATTGGGTCAGATTTAAAGGGAAATTAATAACAATTTAGTGTTGAATACATAAAAGAAATATATAATTTTTTGATTTTTTGATGTATTGTTTAACAATAATAGTCCAGTAGGTATAGATAAAAATAGATATGAACAGATACAAACAAAAAACAAATCATAGTAAAACTAATATCTTCTTAGTTTTCTATGGAAGCTAAGAATCTGTATAAAAATTTAAACGTACCTTCACCAGATTTTTTTTTGGCGCCACTTATTCCAATGTTGATACATCACCCCTATTCTTTATTATTTTTTTTTTTTGATAGCGGTATTATTTTACGATTTCCCATTTCTTTAGCGACACTTAAATATTATCAAACAACAATAAAATTTGTTCTGTATTATGCAATGATAGCTTTGTCGGTCATTTGATAATAGCAAATAATCTAATATCAAAATAAAGGTGTAATATCAAGTGTGTATTAATTTGTAACTATTATTAGGTAGTCGGTATGCCCTTCGCAGCTATGGTCAATAAAATAGTTGTTGCAGATAACGCACATACGCGCACGAGTATATCAAATTTAACAGCTACTGTGTTATAAACATACTTAGAACACACAAAACTGATTTTATTCCATCAGTACAACGAAACTGCTGATGGAATAAGAATTCTGGAAACAGATCTGAATTTAGTATTGTATCACTTAAGTATCATCAGGCCACTTTTTTTTAATTGTAATTCTTTTAACGTATAAATATAAAATTTTGAAAAACTATAACTTTCAAAAAATTTTTTTACCCCTTAAGTACAGTTTACATTTAATGTAAACTGTACTTAAGGGGTAAAAAAATCATAATTTCAAAAAAGTAACGTGATACTGAATTCAGATCTGTTTTCAGAGTTCTTATTTCATCAGTAATTCCGTCGTACAAATGGAACATAGACGGGTTGTTTTTGTCTACAAAACGGTCAGTACCCAAACGCCTTAAAAAACATTTTGAAAGTCGAATATTGTTAAATAATTTTTCCAAAATAAACATTATATTTTTTACTATATTAAAAAACAGTTAATACTAACTCTTCTAGTAGTTTACATTATTTATATGTGTATAAATTAACACATATTATCGATGTCTGTAGTAGAGTGAGGGAAATTGGACGAATTTTTTAATTTTTCCTATGTATTATTTTATTCCAGCTAATTTCAAAATAATCCCTGCAAAATTTAAAATCAATCCGATATTACTAATATATCTGTGTCGGTGATGGATCTACATTTAAGAGACCGGGGTTCTTACTAAAAATCGAGGTCCCTTAAAATTTTTTTGTATAAGTCCTATGGCAACTAATTATTTTCATTTAAGATTTTTTTTTCAATTATTGAACAATTTTTTTTTTTTTTTATCCAATGAATGTTTTATAAAACTGATGTTTACAATACGAAGCGACACGCGTAAAACAATATCATAGTAAAATTAATACATCCTTCGCTTTATATTAAAACTAAAATGAGGATAATTTTGAAAGAAAAAATGAAATCATACAATAGAGCACATTCGTATTTTTTTAAATATTATAAAAACATAAAGACTTCTAAAAACCTAAACATTTTAGGTCTGAGTACAATGCACCGCATGCATCTCCGAATATCTGACATTGGTTTGTATAGGAGTTCACATTAAGTGGTGTAATAAATCAAAAAGAAAGAGGAAAGCGGTTAAGGAATAAATTATATTTACTTGTATTTTATTTTAAGGGAAATGTGAAAGGCTAGAAAAGTGTTGAAATAATAGTAATAAAATATAAATAAAAAAAGGATTTAGAATGATAGTAAACAGTGACTGAACATATAAGGGTAATAGTTAAATAAATAAAATAAACATATATGTTAATGACAAAATAGTAGATTGATCTCGGGAGTTAAACAATATTAAATGCATAAAGTTAAATATCGTCACAAAATTTTAAAATTTATCTGAATTATTTATATGGAATACATTTTTTAAGTTCGATGAGAAGCTGAGAAGGTGTAAATTTTACTATGATGTGTTTTTTTTTGGTTTGAAAGCATAAATTAAATTTTCACTTACCTTATATTTTAAGTCACATAACGATATTTTAAACAATCCAACGTTGATTCCGTGTATTAAATGCACTGCACCTATTTTTCACATAACGTGTTGTATAATCAATATAGCTATTTAGAAAAATGATTTAATTTTAAATAATACGATCTTGTTAAACAAAATCTATGACTAATTGTTGTATGTAAAATATTCTAAACACTTGATATTTTTATTAGAGATATGTTTTTTATAATGTACCCGCATTTTATTTTTGTTAAATAAATATCTTTTATTGAGTGGTCAACATCAATATTTTTTGAAGCTTCCTTTGGCGTGGTCAAAACAAGATTCAAAAATATTTATATTTATGAAAAAATGTTATCAAAGTGGTATTGTGATGACCCAAAATGTCCCGGCGCTCATGCCTTGCGGCACAATAATCATTGAGATGAAAATTAAATATTAAAAAAAAAAATCTTAATAAGTTTTTCTATGCTGTCTGCCGTTGCGATATTCGTTAGAACAACGAGAATAGCTACCAATTAAGAAAAGCTCATATATATTTAACATTAAAATAATAAAGTTGGGTTAAGTCTATTATAAAAATAAAATTATTTAAAAAAAAATTGTTGTTTAAGATTTTAATGGACATTTATTTTCATGATAAGAATAATAAAACATAATTATTTAATGAACAAATAAAATTAAAAAAAATAGATTCACCATAACAAAATTCACTTTAAATTTATTTTAAGTTTCATTTAATTTGAAAAATATTCAAATTAAAGTTCAATTATAGTTCAAATTAAATAAAAATACAAAGTTCCAGAGAATAAAAACTTTACTTAAAATTCTCACTATCACAGATTTTATGTATTTTGAAATTACCGCAAGAACTGGATTTAATAGAAAAAATGGGTTCATATAGTCAGAAGAGGGTAATGTAGCGTGATTTTGGAAACTGTCGATCTTAGTTAATTGTTAAATATAATTGGCTGAACTTAATTGAGGCTCTGCGCATAAGCGTCACTTTAAATCTATACAATTATCAAATTTTATCCTCTAGTTAACTGGTTATTTTGTGTTTCAATGAAGGTTATGCTGTTTTGGCGATCTTGTAAATTTATAATATGTGAAATACGTGTAAAAATGACAGCATCATATATGCTAATAAATACAAGTGATAACATTTTACAGTCGGTGTAGGTATGTACAGTATAACTGTGTATGAGTTTATTTAATTTCTTTTTCGTTTAACGTTTTAATGTTACTACGTTATGGCGTAAAATTGTATAAATTATTACGTTTAACATTTAAGGATTTGAATCATTATTCACTACCACAAACGGTTTTTAATAAGAGAAAATTACTACTTTTTTCTTATTTAGAATATTTTTAAACACAACGTTTGAAAATAATTTATGTTTGTTTTAATAAGAATTGTTTTACGTTATATTTTGTATTATGCTTAACGGTATTTTATGTTTATTAATATCACATATTTTTAGTTAATTGTTTTTTTATTACATTTGGACAAAATTGTATGTTTTAAACGTTATTCATATCATTCTCTTAGTCTATTGTAATTCTAAAACAAAAAAATGGTTATTTGTGGTTAATTAGGATTCCACCCTACAATAATTACTTAAAAATTAAGTGTAGTTAATATATGAGAATATCTTTTTATTCATTTTTTAAATCAAAGCCATGTAAACTTTTTTAAAAACAGAAAGTTTTGATTAAGTTTAATTTATAGAAAAATAAAATAACGTTATAATAGAAAAAAAACTATTTTTTTTTATATTTAAGCTCTGGTATACATCAGTTTTTGCTGAATAAAATTATGTAAATCTGTGAATTTTCAAAATTAGTTAAAATATCTAGTTATTGTACCAGTTTTTATACTTAACTCGACAATTTAACATTATTTATTTGTTTATTTTTATTTTTTTTTATAAAAACGTGATATTTTTCAGGTCCCCCAGGAGCTCCAGGGAATTTAGGCAATCCAGGACCACCCGGAATGCTAGTATGTTAGATTTTATAAAAAAAATAAACCATTATTATTGCTTTTTAAACAAATTTGATGATCGTCTAATAATAAAATACTTTATTATTTGCCTTTATACGTTTTTGTTTATCTGTATAATAGGGTCCACAAGGCTTACCAGGTCCAACTGGTAATGTAGGTGAACGAGGTTTACGAGGTGAACCTGGACCTCAAGGTGTTGAAGGTCCTCCTGTAAGTAATAAATTTTGGAATAATAGTATAAAATTTAATGGACGTCTATAAAATAATAGGGCGAACGAGGTAAACCAGGACCTTCTGGTACGCAAGGTCCTAAAGGAGATCGTGGTGATGTAGGACTAGAAGGAATAAAAGGTGAAGCTTAAAACTTTTAAAATCTTCTTTGAATATTTTTTTAACAAATAATTGTAAGTAATATAAATATTATAGGCCACCGAGGACTAACAGGTCTTCAAGGATTACCAGGATCTCCCGGCCCTGCTGGCGAAAAAGGTTAGTTTAAATAAAAAACACTTTTTTTAAATAAAAATTTACAACTATATTTTTTAACAGGTGATATAGGTTACCCAGGACCTCAGGGATCTGTAGGAGAACAAGGACCAAAAGGTAAAAAAAAAAATCTTCTTATATATTCTCGCCTTTATCCCTACTACTTAGAGTTGGCCACACGTATCCTAAACATTCACTTGACACGATCACCCACATTATCTACACACACATCAGCTGTCCTTATATTCATTGTATTGGTCTTACCCGAGTTTATTATTTTTTAACCCTCACCTATTTTCCTTGCTTTCTTTTAGTTACTTGCACACAATAAATAATAACTTTTTTTCTTTTAAATATTTCTAATTAATTATCTACTTGCATCAGTTAATGTTCCAACACTCCACGTACCTATTCTTATTTTGTAATTATCTTTCTCATCTATACACGAGTACAGACTAGAATTGAGTGATTATGATATTACACCGTTGACACTACAAACGTGTGGTAGGCCTGTACACTTAATTGTTGCAACAGCTACCGCACAAGTTGACCGGCTAGTATCAAACACTTTATTCTTGAGGCCTTCTCCGTTTCTAATTACTTTATTTTCTCTCACCTATTGTCCACGCGTGAATCCGAGATAGGACAATCTGCTTAAGTTTTGTTCAGGACTTCTCATACTTTTTTACAAAATTTTAATTTGAACATATACTTAATAGAACGACAGAATCTTATAATCATATTCCCTGTAGAAGAAGATAAGAATACTTCCATAGCCCCTATGCTAGTCGTTAGAGGCGACTAATGAGGTTGCGTCAGGTCGACAGCCGGCGTAAATTTTAAAATAGGAGGAAATTAATCAAAGGCTAGAAGTGTGGAGATCAGCTCTTGAAGAAAAAAATTTAAGAATATGTAATAGTAAGACAGAGTATATAGAGTACGAGTTTGACAAAGGAAAACACGAGGTAGGTGAAATGAAGAGATCAATGACAATAAGAGAGTTAGTGATAGGAGAGGTGGAATGTTTTAAGTATTTAGGATCAGTGGTGCAGATGAACAGTGGTATTGACGAGGATGTAAAATACAGGAATAAGTGCGGGTGGTTGAAGTGGAGACAAGCGTCTGGTGTGTTATGCGATAAAAAAAATTCCAATGAGGCTGAAAGGTAAATTCTATAAGACTAGCTATGATGTATGATTCAGAGTGTTTGGTGGTTGACAAAAAAGTAAAGCAGAGAATGAGTGTAGCAGAGATGGAATACTTAGATGGACGCATAGTATGACTAAAGAAAATAGGAAAGGAATGAACAACAATTAAGGGGGAGTATGGGTGTAGCATCAATCGTGGGTAAGATGAGAAAAAATACTTAGATGGATATATTAGAAGATATAAATACTAGAAGTAATGAGCCATGGTAATGAAAGAAACATAACATGGTCTTTTTTTTAAAATAACACATTAATAGGTAGTATTTTTTATAAACTATTCAATAAGTTTCGTGTTTTAATTATTTGCTCTAACATAAATGATAACTAAACATTGAACAAAAAATAGTAATACATTTCAGAATAGTAAAATTAAGTAAATATACAAATACTCAAATTTTGGAAAAAAAAATCATGCTGAATTTCAGTTACGATTAAAGTAACAGTTCTTCAGATTTCGATTTTTAGCCCCGATTTAAAATATAAAAAGAAAATTATGGAAGCAATATTTAAATCATTAAATTAATTTAGGAAGCTCAGGAGAAGATGGAAATCCAGGACTACCTGGTACACCTGGGACACATGGCCAAAGAGGTAAGTATTCATCATACTATTAATTCAATTTGTTTTATTATGTTAATTTTTTTTTTTTGACAGGATTACCAGGTGAACGTGGTAACGACGGAGCTCCAGGATCACCTGGATTACCGGGACCTCCTGGGCCACCAGGTGAAGCTTTAGCTTATGATATGGCTGCTTTAACAGCTCTTTTAACACAGGGTCATAATAAAGTAAAACGTTGATAAACTGTAGTGAACTTCAAATAATTTAAAAATTAAATTTAGGGACCTAACGATTCTCCAAATCAGGATCAACCTGGTGAAATGACTGAAAGTGAAAGACGTAAATTAATCTTAAGTACTTATAAAAAATTGAAAACTTCATTTGAAAAATTCAAAAAGCCGACTGGTGAAAAAGACTATCCAGCCAAAACATGTAAAGATCTCTTTGCTGCTTATCCAGAACTTGAGAGCGGTAAGTATATTTAATTTTCACTCAATATGTTTTACTATTATAATAGATATAGATATCATATAAACAGCGCAGAGTAAAATTAAAACTAAAATTTATTAAAATAGCTCTAGCATTTCGACCATTAGCTAATAAAAAAAAAACCAAGCAGTTTAGCAGTAGTGAAGTTGTGGCACAGTTGGGACAAGTATAGATGATATCTGACAATAATTAAAATCGACATCGTAAAAAACTCTTATATAAAAATCTATAGGTTTTAATTTTGTGATAAAATTATTAAATTATTCCAAAAGCAACTTCACTCCTCTTTTTTTTATTATAATTTAATTACTAGTTTATGATTTATAAGTATAATACAAGAATAAATATTTATTATAGTAATTAGTTTTAGTATGAAATTGATATTCAATAAATTAATATTGTAACTTTTACGTAGAAATTATAAAAAAATGATTAAATAGCTGTATATTTCGTTACCTCTTTCGCAAACGTGCTACAAAATTAAAGGGCTTGGTGCAACTACTAGAAGAGTTCAATTTTTCAGAAAATAATTTATTTAATGAGTTATTCTTTTAAATTTTTAAAATTGAGAGAATTTTTCTAATTATCGGCGACTATGGTTTCAACTAGATTAAAATCAGATTCTTCTGATGTATTATAAACAGATATAAAAAAATGTACACCATCACAAAACTAACTCCTTCTCAACTTTATTACTTGTCGGAGTATTTTTTTTTTTTTTTAAGTTGTAGTATATTACATAGTTTTAATTTAACATTTGTTTGGAGCTCGTAGTATTTCTGAATAATATTTAAAGATTAAGATGAAAACATTAATTTTTCATGCAATAGTAAATATTTTAAATCCCACCGATAAGCAAGTTAAAGGTCAGATTTTTAATGAAAGGAAAGAAATACGTCAAACATATTTATAAATAAATTACTTCTATTCATTTATTTAAAAAAAAAAGTGTAAAAATGGTAATTTTAATTTAAAAAACTTAAAAATTTGGAAATGTAGATTCCAAAAATGCAATTGTTGATATTCCCTATTTATGGGGAACGAGGAAATTTTTTTCAGATTTTGGAGATGTCAAGTTCATCTAGATACAATTTGTGATCTTTTGAGGTATCGATAAGCACTATCAGTCTAGTAAGTGCTGAGAATTTGTGTGCATAGACACATACACATAAAAAAAACAAATTTTAGTAATATTAGTACCTTCTCATCTTCACATCGAAGTTTAAAATATAATAAAAAATTTTTTTAATGAATTTCGATTTGTAAGATGTATAAGAACTTTTTTAAAAGATAAAGATATGCTTTCTCTAAATATAGAATCAATGTTTTAAACATTCCTGAAATAAAGATTTTTTTTAGGAGAATACTGGATAGATCCAAATGAAGGTGACACTCGTGATGCTGTTTTAGTAAAATGTGATATGATAACAAAAAGCACATGCATAGTACCTCAACCTGATCACGTAGGACCAATAGACTTTAAAATTAAAGAGTTTGATTCTGAAATTTGGCTATCCGAACTTGAAAACATGAAAGTACAAACTAATAAAAAGAAATATTTTTAAAATCTTAAAAAAATATATTATTTACTGCAGATATCATACAAAGCAGATGGTAATCAAATAGGATTTCTACAAATTTTGTCTGTATCAGCTACTCAAAATATTACATATCATTGTAAAAACTCTGTTGGGTATTTCGATAATGAAACTAAAACATACAAGAAAGGATTAAAGTTGATTGGATGGAATGATGCAGAAATTATGCCAAGAGGTAATCAAAAATTAAGGTACACAGCAATGGAGGATCAATGTAAGGTTGGTGAATTTTATTAAAATTTAAAGTAATCAAATGCATTAAAAAAAATCTCAATTAAAACTTTTTAGATAAGGAATGATCAATGGGGTAAAACCACAATTTCATACACAACCGATCGTCCAGTCAGATTACCATTAGCTGATATTATCCTCAGAGATTTTAATAAATTAGGACAGAGTTTTAGCATTCACATAGGACCAGTATGTTTTGTATAACTTTTTTAGTTAACTGTATTAATTAACAAAAATTTTTAAAACAGTTTGTTTCCCCAGAAAATATGTATTACTTGAAATTTATTTTATCTAAAATACACATGTTATATTTAAAAAAGTGATGGTGGGAAATTAACAATTTTAAAATTTGGTCAAAATTATAATAAAAAATTGAACATATATTTATTTATAAGTTTGTAACATTATAAAAAAGGTACTTTTTTTATGACAGTGGAGATTTGGAATATCCATTTAGAAAGATATATTTAATCTGACATTTGTTAATTTTTTCCAAAAAATTACTTATGCAACAATTACATATGTTATAATAAGAAATAGCTTTTTTTTTTTTTTTTTTTTTTACATTATATACAAATATATGTGAATTCATTTTTAGATATCTTAAAAATAATAATTTTAAATTTGTATTTAAAAACTATACATACATAGAAAAAATGAATTGAAAAAAAATAATTTGACTAAAATAATATAGCAAATAAATAAACATTTGTGAATATATAAATTTAAGTAGGTAAATTTGTTCATTTGTTATATAAATAATAGGAAAATGGTACAATAATATTATATTTCTAAACAAATAAAACATTTAGAACAATAAAAATTGTTTTATTAAGCAAAGGCAGATCATTATTACAAATATTTGACACATCATAAGTAGACATTCAGTTAAATATTTATAGTTTACAACCACAACCAAAATTTTAAATTTAAGTCAGTAAATACTATTCAGGAACATAAGAAGTATAAAACAAAAATAATTGATTGTGAAAAAGAAAATTTTATCAATCCTCAGTTTTAATATGTTCAAATGAGAAATGTTAATTATAAAATAATATTTATTAATGACTCTGATTACAATAATATAACATAGAAATAAAACAGAATATCATTTTTTAGTACAAGTAAATTTTATACATAGAAAAATAATAAATAACTTTGTACCGAGTGAACTTATGATAAAATGTTAACTAGTGGAATGGAAAAATAAAAAATAAATATTGTAGATGGTCTGCCTTTGTTAATTTATCAGCACATTTAGATGCAATTTAAAAAGTATTTAATCACTTTGGCTTAATACGGCTATGTACAATATAATGAATACATAAATTAATTTAATAGGTTTGACCATAATGATATTAGTACCCAATTTATATGGTCTTACATCAACTATGGTTTAGGGTTGTCAAATTGATGACATCTAAAAAATAAATTATAACTGTGATTACAAAATTGTTTTTCCCATTAATTATAAGTACAATAAAATAATACATTTACTTACTATCACACTTTATGTTGTGGCTGATGCCTCATTGGAAATGCATTGCGGCGATCTGAATGTCCATGTACTGGAGGAGCAGAAGCTAAAAACATTTTATGAAGCTAAATATCATTATTACACTAATAGTGTAGCGACCAAAACATACGCAACGAATATTCTCGAATGTTCTCGTTATCAAAAACCTTCGAGAAACTTCGATAACGCCATAAGATAACCTACGCGGGTATAGAATATTCTAGAATTAGCGAGAGCCTTATCGGAGCTATATATATATCGGAAGAATCAGTCAGTTCAGTTAGTTCAGTTCAGACTGTCTAGTCCGCGATACGCTACACGACCGCTACACCCCGCCGCTGTTGTCATCGTGTATTATGTTTACTTCGATTATTTTATTTTTCCTTACTGTATATACATATATTTTCTTTTAGTGTTTATACGTCTATTTTAGTGTTATAATTTTGTTTAATAAAAGTCTACCGCCATTTAAATAATTGTGTGTTGTAAGATATAACCCACAAATTGGTGACCTCGACGTGATGGCGCAGACAGACGAAACAATTGCTCGAGTAGCCGTCAAGATACCGGATTTCATTTCGTCAGATCCCGAACTTTGGTTTGCTATGGTCGAAGGAAGTTTCGCCAGCGCGGGAGTCACTGTTGACAGTACAAAATTCGGGTATGTAGTTGGAGCATTACCGCCAAAATACGCAGTGGAAGTCAAGGACATAATTATGACGCCGCCCTCAGACAGTAAGTACGCCAAAATTAAACAAGAGTTGATAAGACGTCTTAGTGCCTCCCAAGAGGAGAAAACACGCCAACTTTTAGAACGCGTTGAGATTGGAGACCGTAAACCATCACAATTTTTACGCCATCTCCAAAGTCTGGCCGACTCTTCTGTTCCGGAAACGTTATTGAAGACACTTTGGATGGGCCGTTTACCGAAAAGTATACAGGTAGCGTTGGCAATAGTGAAAGATAGTAAGCTTGAAGATCTCGCTGTCCATGCGGACAACATCGCAGACGCATCGGGTCCTTTACTACCACAAATAGCAGAAATGTCGAGAAGTGACACTTTTGAAGCCATGTTGAATCTTAAGATTTCTCAACTTAGTCTAAATATTAATCAGGAGATTGCAGCGTTGAGAAGTGAAGTGGCTGCGTTAAATACTCGCCCCTCGCGTACTCCGGACTCAAGACCAAATACTTACCGTCCAAGGTCACGATCTCGAAGCCGCACTCATCATGGCGCAGACGGAATATGCTGGTATCATTGGCGTTATGGATCCCAATCGAAAAAATGCAAGGAACCTTGTAACTATAAATCGGGAAACGGGACGGGTCATCACTGATGACGGCCAGTGAGCCCGGTCAGTTTCCACGCCGTCTTTTCATCACAGACCGAACTTCCCAAACTCAATTTCTCATCGATACGGGCGCCGACTTGTGTGTTTATCCACGTAGTGCTGTTCCAGGCCACCGCGTAAAAACCGATTACGTCCTATCAGCCGCCAATGGCACGCCTATAAACACCTACGGCACTATCACGCTCAGCCTAAACTTCGGACTTCGTCGAGATTTCACTTGGAGATTTGTGATTGCGGAAGTATCCAAGCCCATCATTGGTGTTGACTTTTTAAGTTTTTACAATCTTTTGGTAGACGTGCGCAATCAATGTCTATTAGACGGACTTACACAACTCACCACTCGTGGTCACGCCGTCAAGTGCTCAATACCATCTATTAAGGTCGTCGTGGGAGAGACGAAATACGACGGTTTACTACGGGAATTTCCAGAGATCACTCGACCGTTTGGGACCCTGAAGGATATCAAACACAGCACTAAACACTTTATCCCGACGACACAAGGACCCCCGGTATCTTGTAAACCACGACGCTTAGCACCTGATAAGCTTAAGGCAGCAAAAAAAGAGTTTGAAGCTATGATCCAACTAGGCATTATCCGACCATCCCAAGGACCTTGGTCATCACCATTACATCTAGTACCAAAGAACAAAACAGATGCATGGCGTCCTTGTGGGGATTACCGCGCTCTAAATGCCCGGACTATCCCAGATCGGTACCCTGTTCGTCATATACAGGACTTCGCGCACTTTCTCCACGGTAAAACGATTTTTTCAACTATCGACTTGGTTCGAGCGTATAATCAAATCCCTGTAGCTGAAGAAGACGTCCCTAAAACTGCAATTGTGACACCATTTGGACTTTACGAATTCCTCTTTATGTCTTTTGGACTTCGAAACGCAGCACAATCGTTCCAACGATTTATTGACGAAGTACTCCGTGGACTTGATTTTTGTTTCAGTTACATTGACGACATACTCGTGGCATCTGTTTCTGAAGAAGAACACATCAAACATTTACAGATCATTTTTGAGCGACTACGCGAATACTCTCTGGTTCTCAATCCTAAAAAATGCGTTTTTGGACAACCAGAAGTAAAGTTTTTGGGCTACATGATTTCTAAAGAAGGAACACGTCCTCTACCTGATAGAGTCGCTGACATATTGAGCTACAAGAGGCCAACGTCAGCTAAGGGTCTACGACAGTTCTTAGGTATGTTAAACTTCTATCGTCGTTTTATACCTAGAGCTTCAGATGCACAATCACCACTAAGTGATCTCTTAGTACCTAATCTAAAAGGTAAAGCACCTATTAATTGGACACCAGAAGCAATTTCAGCGTTCGAGAAATGCAAGGAGGAACTCGCCACAGCCACGCTTCTCGCGCACCCATGTGACAACGCTCGACTGGCTATTGTAAGCGACGCTTCAAACACAGCGGTTGGCGCAACTCTCCAACAGTTCATCAATGACGAGTGGCAACCCCTCGCCTTCTTTTCCAAGAAACTCACGGCGACTGAGACAAAATACGGAGCTTACGATCGAGAACTTCTTGCGATCTATCTCGCTGTCAAACATTTTCGGCATATGGTGGAAGGACGCGAGTTTGTTATATACACCGATCACAAACCTATCACTTTCGCATTTCAACAGAAATCGGATAAGTGCACACCACGACAATTCAGACACTTGGACTTTATTTCACAATTCACCACGGATATTAGGTACGTTCCTGGTAAACAGAATATCGTGGCTGATACCCTATCACGCGTGGACGCATTATCAGACACGTTAGACTACACTGCTTTAGCAATGTCACAACAGGGAGACGACGAATTGAAAAAGTATGCACAAGAAAACACCGGATTGCGACTTAAGCAAGTGGAATTACCAGGCACGAATGTCTTAGTGTTCTGCGACACATCAACTTCAATCGCCAGACCTTTTGTTACAAAGCCTTTTCGACGAACAGTTTTCAATACCATACATCGCCTTGCACATCCAGGAGTTAAAGCCACAGTGAAGCTTGTAAAACAGCGGTTTGTGTGGCCAGGAATTGACGCAGATTGCAGACATTGGGCACGGGCATGTGTCGAATGTCAACGAGCCAAAATCACGCGACATGTCACAGCACCCCTTGGGTCATTTTCTCTACCGTCTCGAAGATTTGAGCATGTTCATTTAGATTTAATAATTATGCCTTATTCCGAAGGATTTCGTTACTGCCTCACGTGCATCGATAGATTTACTCGATGGCCTGAAGTAGTTCCATTGGAAAATCAAGAAGCGGAAACTGTAGCACGAGCCTTCTATACACATTGGATTGCAAGATTTGGTACCCCTCTTCGTATCACAACAGATCAAGGAAGACAATTCGAGTCATGCCTTTTCAAGCAACTTAATTACCTGACTGGTACGAACCATCTTAGAACTACGGCCTATCATCCTTCAGCAAATGGCATGGTGGAACGATCCCATCGGCAGCTTAAAGCCGCTATTAAATGTCATCAGAATAATCGATGGACAGAAACTCTTCCGACAGTCTTATTGGGTATCCGAGCAGCTTGGCGTGACGATCTTAAATCCACCTCGGCAGAATTAGTCTATGGAGAGCCACTTAGACTCCCTGGTGAATTCCTCACGTCAAATAATAATACCGCCAAGTGCGACGACGCAGCTGAGTTTATCAAAGACCTTCGACATCACATTCAGCAGATCCGACCAGTCAATGGTACACGACATGGCGAGAAGAAAAATTTCGTTTTCAAGGATCTAGCAACCACAGAGTACGTATTCATTCGACATGATGGGCCCAAAAACGGAATTCAAATGCCCTATGATGGTCCCTATCGAGTCATAAGTAGGAACGAAAAAACTTTTGTTATTGATATTAATAAGAAGAAAGTTACAGTTACTATAGATAGACTTAAACCAGCATACATCATGGCAGATGAATACTCTAAGGAAAATATTCCGAAAAAGATCCAGACACATACACCCATTACCATTCCCAGGGAGGATCAAAGGACACGTTCCGGAAGAAGAGTCCATTTTCCAGACCGTCTTCAAGTAGGCTCCGCTTGACTCCGTCACTGGTAGGGGAGTGATGTAGCGACCAAAACATACGCAACGAATATTCTCGAATGTTCTCGTTATCAAAAACCTTCGAGAAACTTCGATAACGCCATAAGATAACCTACGCGGGTATAGAATATTCTAGAATTAGCGAGAGCCTTATCGGAGCTATATATATATCGGAAGAATCAGTCAGTTCAGTTAGTTCAGTTCAGACTGTCTAGTCCGCGATACGCTACACGACCGCTACACCCCGCCGCTGTTGTCATCGTGTATTATGTTTACTTCGATTATTTTATTTTTCCTTACTGTATATACATATATTTTCTTTTAGTGTTTATACGTCTATTTTAGTGTTATAATTTTGTTTAATAAAAGTCTACCGCCATTTAAATAATTGTGTGTTGTAAGATATAACCCACAATAGTAAAAAATATAGACATTTTATTAATTCTATTATTATTATTTTAAATTATTAAATAACTAAAACTTTAATTTCTATAAACATTTAAAAATGTTCATGTTACTAAAAATAAATTATTTTGAACATAGTGATAATTTAATTAATTAATGAGTGTATTAAAAATTACCTCTTGGTGCATAATAATGACCTCTACCTTCCCCATAACCATGAGCTGGCACTCTGCTAGATCTATGTTGTGATATATGTGGTTGATGGCGCTAGATAAAAAAATAAATAATTATTCTTGAATTCTACCATATTAATAATTAAGTACAAACCATTCTTCTTAGTGTTGTAATAGGTCGCCGGAGTGTTTCACTGAATCTTCTAGCAGGAGGTTTCTTTGGATTTGAAGAAGGTGTGTGTACTGCACAACATTTTATAAATATCCCCATTATGATTACAAATAAAAGTCCCATTAGCATGCATGCCCACCAATTTTCCTGTAATACAAAGGAAAGAATGCTATATATTTTAATTTGTACAAATTTTATTTCAAATAATGTGTTTAGTCACCAATGCCCATTGTTGAAGAGTTTGTAGAGTTTGTTTGTTAAGTAACATATTTTTCAATCGTGCTAATGGTCCTTCTGCATCTACTGCACGACATTTGTAAAACACATCACAATAACCCTAGAGAACATAGTTTTATTTGGTTTTCATTAATAAATTAATAAAACAATAATAATAAGTACCTGAAAATTATCACAAGGTGATCCTGGTCTTAAACTAATGCCACCAGGTGGTAAATTTACTGCAGCAGCAAATTCACTGGTTGACCTACAAGTCTGAGAATCTGTACCATTCATACAAGCTAGTTCGCATAACTTACGCTTATCAATATTAGGTATGATTTGTGATGTCAGAAAACATTCATTAAGTCCCCATTCTAGACAAATGGATCCAGTACATTCACCATTTATACAAAGCTATTACACAAATATAAACAGTAAAATTAATAATGGAACTAATATCAAAAAAAGTAGTTATTAACCTGAGTTCCTTCATTGCAACGAGTTTTATTGGGTTTTGGTGGTGGTACTGGACATTCTGGTGAAGTCCCATCACAAAATGAATCCCAACTACAATCACTTTCTCCGCGACAATTTACTGATCGACTAGATGGTATAAAACGACATGTATCAGCATAACAACAAGGACCTTGCGAAGGACTAAAATTGAATTGAATTAAAAAAAAAATTATTTAAATAATATGTTTTATAAGGGATTCAAATAAATAGTTTTTAAATAAATGTTAATACCTGCATTCTGTCTGAGCTCTTCTAGCACATCCTTTAGCAGAAATATTACGGAATCTATCTCGATCTGATACTTGTCTGGGGTAACAACATTTGTCATCGCATTCTTCATTATCATATCCACAATCACATTCCTCGCCATCTTCAACAATTTTGTTACCACAAAATGCTCCTTCACTAGCTAATATTATAAAAAACTTAATAAATAACCATTAATAATATGAAGCATTTTTAATTAAATTACCTTTAAAACAATTCCTTTTCTTGTTATCTTGTATCGCATCTAATACACTACTGATATTAGCAATACTACATGTTGAGAATTTACTATTGTTTGGACGATCACCACTTGTAGCTGATGCAAACATAATGTAATTTCCACTTAAACCACCAGGACGACATTCAGATGGGTAATCATGCTGGAATTAATGATAGTATTAATAACATAAACAGTTTAAGCGTTTAATTTTATAAACATACAGGTGATCCAAAATTATGTCCAATTTCATGAGCCAAAGTTAATTGGGAAACTTTAGGAGGAACTCTACTATTATAATTGACAAATGTTATAATTCCAGTATTAAGACTTCGTTTAGTAGATTGATATAAGCCTCCAATAGTTTCTGTATAAGTCTTGTACTTTTCACATATTCCACCAGATGCTCCTAGTTAAAAATCATAGATATTTTAAACTTCAAGTTAGTTGAATAAAATATGTATTGATAATATTAATTATTCCTTGTAATATTTACCAGATGCGCTTGCAACCCAAGCTAAGCCCAACGTTCCTCCTGTAAAATCTCTGTATGTAAACACATATGCTAAACAAAAATCTTCATGATTTCCCAAAGAGTGCAAATTTAAAAAGTTGCTAACATCAATATTTTCCATACAGAATGGGTTTTGTTCACCTGACCATTTATGATCACAAGGCTCATCATCATCAATCTAAAAATTTTTATTAAAGAAATTATAGAAATTAAATCAATTTGATAAATTATCAAAACTTTTCAGAATCTTAAATTTAAAACAGAATATTTTCTATACAATATTATAAACATGTGTTAGAAATATATATAAATTCAATCAGATTCTACAGCAAGTAAAATAACATTTTTATAAAACACATTTTTACTCATTTTTCATTTTATTAGCATGAAGTATTCAAAAAGTAAGAATATTCGATTATTTTAATTTTTAAAAAATTTTATTGAGTAAAATGTACAGTTCTTTTATCGGAAAAAATTTCAGCTATTTTTCTACAAAATATCCTTTATGATTTATTAAAGTTCTATGCAAATTTTATCTACTTATATAATTTTTCAGAAAGGTGAGAGATGCAAGGCTAAAATTTCTTTAGTAAGGGCTAGCGAATCAGTTTAATTAGTGTAACTTGTGTAAATTTTCAATACCCTAAGATTTCTGATATTGTTTTGTATTAGAGTTATTAGAGTCCTTGAAATTTGTGGAAACTTTATCGGATAAAATTAAGGGCCTTTCACTCTTTTGATTGTTATGAATATTTGTTCTGCCATTTTTAAATAAACGACACCATTTAAAATGTTAGTTTGATTCATAACATATCACCATAAACATTTTTTTTCATTTTTTTCATGAACAAACTTTTAAACGGTGTTTTTTTTTCTGCTTAAAAAAATTGAATAACCTCCTACACCTTGCTCTTGGCAAGATTTTGTGCCCACATAATTTATAAAAAATGGACACGAAAAAATTAATTTTTGTTCTAAAAACTTGTGTTTATGCTCATTGTGCTTTGGAACATACGCTGTCACAAAGTGAAATCACCCTATAAAAAAAAAAAATTAAAATCTCTATGAACTTGAGAGTGGCAGTACTCTTATTTTCTGAATATTCCTCAAAATTAGGACAAAAAATTACAGATTTTAAATATATATTTTAAGTAAATTTGTCTTAAAAATATAAATTTTTTTTTTTAGCAACCTATTTTATTTATTTACTTATTTACTTACTAAAAAAAATTTTTTTTTTAAATAATTTTATCTAATTATTTTTGTTGAATTTATTTTTTGAACTATGTAAATTTAAGGGTACATTAATTTAAGTTAAAATTCTTTATTCTAAGAGTTCTATTGTTGTAATAGTCAATTCTATATAAAAAAAAAAAAATTAGATCTTCCAATAGTTAAAAAAAATATATGGTTAATACATTTTTCTGATCTTGTACCAATTACTTGATAGTTAGAAAACTAGTTTTTAGTTTTAAATAATATAATATGAACACTTTGAAATAATAGTTACTCTATGTGAAAAATATTTGACAAATTTGTAAGAGTACATAAAGTACAAGTTTTTCATCAATCAGAGTACTTATATTATATAATAGTCAACATATATACATATCAATATTCAGTAAATATTGTCAAAAACTATATTATTAAACAAAACAAAAATCTACTGCACAGTAACATATTTTTAATACATTGATGTTTGTATAATAATGATAATGAAGAAAAAAATTACCTTAATTCGTTGGACTTCAAATTTAATATTTCTATGTTCAATACGTCCATCAAATTTTGTATCTCTATAAATATAATTAACAGCAGTAACATGATGAGCTATAAGGGATAATATTTCTTCTCTTGTTTTAGTTTTATCATAACCCACCTAATACATATAAAATATTCATTTAATATGTTTAAAATTTACAGAATAAAAAATTACTTGTTCTTTTATGTGTTTCCATAAAAGAGGATCCGTTTGTATGAAAAGTGAACAAGTATTTCTTTCTTCTTTGGGTTTAGTTGCTCTTTTAATTCTAACTGGCCCATGATGTTTTTCAGATGCTGCTTGACGAGTGTATTTATAAGCAGGCCTTTCTTCATTTAAATGTTGTTGTTGATCTACATTCCATATATCACCGGAGTATTGAATATTTTCCATACTATGCTTAATAGATCCAGTTACACCACAACCACTGAAGTGACCTAAAAAAGTTGTATTTAATAAGAATTTATTCTTTATCAAAATATTCAATAATTACTAGTAGAATTATGATAGGGATTTTCAACATCATTATCCTTATAAATAATTGAATGAAAATCTGTGTCATTTTGAAGCAAACCATGAGGATGCATATATTTTCTAGATTTTTCAATGAAATAAATTCCTTTCTTAGGAGATATAATTTTTCCTTCAAAAATACCATCAATTATAGAACCGAACACAGCACTACGATCTTCATCTATTAATAAACAAAATATATAACTTTAAAACTGAAAAAGAATATTATGTGCAATAATAAAATTTTGTTATCTGGATTGTTACTTCTTTTATTATAAGTGTCTAGTAATGAATTAAGTTAAATATTGTCAAAATTGATGAATTTATAGAGGATATTTGAAAAATTTATATTGGGCTCATTCAAAAGAACTTCTAATATCATAATTTAGAAGAAATAAAGTTTTATTGATACTTCATTGAAACTTTTCATTTTTTTGTTTACTGAATCTTTATTTAAGGGACTTATTATTTTAATTTTACTGTGTCAATGATTAATAATCAATGCCTGATACAGATGAAAATTATTAGTAGTATTATTTATTAATTATATAATAATAATATTTTTCCGTATTTTATTAAATTTTGAAAACATTGAACAAATTAATATACATTTAAATTAAAAACTATTTATACTATAATTTCTAACTAAACCACTATGTTAAAAAATTAGTTAAACTTGCATTCAATGAGATATTAGATTATTAATTGATGTTATCTTTACATCAAAATGTCTTTCAAAGAAAAATAAATTGTTTTGGTTTTAAAATATAAATAAACATTTTAACCTTAAACAAATAATTTGTTTATAATCATAATGAAACAATTTTTAATACACAACTCAAAACACAGTCAAATTGTAATTCAAATACACCATACATTAATAATTTGACCTAAATCAGTAAAATTTTGAAATAAAACTTAAAAGAAAAAACCCAGCACAGTGGGGTGGCAAATTTTTTTTTTTTTATTTTATAGTACATAAAATAAGCTTTAATTTGATATATCTTTAAAGGACACAGTATTTCAGGAACATTTTCAAAAATTAATTTGAAAAAGTTAGTTTTTGTAAAAAAGTTACTATTTTAAATCCCCTTTGTGAGCAGAATAAGTGTTAGATATTCAAAAAAAATGATATCAAACGAAAGGAAATTACCAAAGGATTCAATATAAAAAAATTTTATGTTGATTTGTTAATATTTGAAAAAGTTATGGCAGTTTTAAGTACAAAAAACATCCTTATAGAAGGTGATTTTTATCGCAAATATTACATTTTTTTTTAAATTTCGACAGAAATTTGCACATAGTAGTTAAGGTGTCGGGACAAATTTTTTTTTATTATTTAAAATAGCAACTTTTTTACAAAAACTAACTTTTTCAACTTAATTTTTGAAAATGTTCTGGAAATACTGCGTCCTTTAAACATATATCAAATTAAAGCTTATTTTATGTACTATAAAATGAAAAAAAAAA
>NW_026099572.1:60048582-60077702 GCF_025091365.1 Daktulosphaira vitifoliae
AAAAAAAAAAAAAAAACAAAACATATCATAGTAAAATTAATACCTTCTCAGCTTCTCATCGAAGCTAAAATATATAAAAACACTTTTAATAGATGTTTATAATTGTAAATGGTTTACCATTTTTCTGATATTACATTATCTCTCATTAAAATTAAGAAAACTTACTTGATAGTAAAATTATCAATATTATAATACAGATAACTGCAATAATTTGATGTTTTGATCTTTAAATAATAAGGGAGATTTAAATATTTTATCAAACAGTAAAACATTTAAAAAATATAAATATATATATATAAATATATAATGATCAGTTTCATATCCTTCTATTTCTAAAACTTAACATGTTACAGAGGGTGGTGCCCCTCTCTCACATGTTAGGGAGTCAAAGATATTTCTTGGCTAGGCCATTGATGGACAGGACGATTTATATGGCTGGCTTGCACCAGAGACCAGACATCACTAAAAAATTACAAGAAAAATATTGTTGACACCCTGTAGATAACCCGATGTACCAAAACATACGTTTCTATTAGGCCAAGCCAACCCTTTAAAAATAAATTATTATAAATATATTCATTTAAAAAGTTATATATAACAACAATTTTTTTTATATATTTTATGTATAAAATTCAATCTAAGAACAACCAAGATTACATTCATTTAAAAGCTTCAATTAATATAGTTTTAAATCATAAGTAACTAAATAATCATGGCAAGAATATTTATGATACACTTATTAAAATGTAACTTACCTACAATATGTCCATGGTAAATATGGGATGTATCTACATGATCTGGATGTAAATGTTTACCACTGCTATCTAAAACTTCAATTGAATTTGAGAATGTTTCTAAGTCTCGACGTAATCGTAATTGAAAATGATGACCATGTGCTTTAAATGCTAAATTTACACTACTATCTGAACTTATTACTGATCGTTTGGCTCTATTATGACTATAAGCCAAATGTTCAGGATCATAATCAACAGGCTCATAATGAGCTACATATTGATTGAGACGCTTGCCTGTGAAAAATAATTACATTAATTACGAAACATATTAAAAATTAAATCTAAACAAACCTTGGATATTGTTAACAGCTATAAGGAGCACAACAACCATTGAGTAAAATGAATACATATTTTTAAAGATTAAAAAAAAAATTGATCACAGGCATAAAAATAAACATAAATAATTGTCACATTAATGAAATAGTCACTGTAATAATTAAACAGGAAGTAATGTAATCAGATTTTTTTTATTTCAAAAAAATCATTTTTAACAACATTTTTCGAATTTCCATTTTCACAGATCTGTCAGGAAGTATTCTTTGTTTTTTATTTGAGGCTCACAATTTAGTGATTTAAGCGATAATAGTACAATTAAGATATAGATAAAACAGACCGGTGCTGCCAACACTCAATCGAACACAAATATTTAGCTTTTATTAAACTCCAATCAAAATAAAATTGATTTAAATTATACATTTTTATTATTATAATTTTATTAATAAATTTATAGTTTTGAATTCTACATATTTGGTAAACAAAAAATTCTACACTATTTATTATATTGATTTTTTATTCTTTATCACTAGTTATATGAAATAAAAACACTGTTAAATCGTTTAAGTTGATTGTAATTCATTGGCCACATTAGCTGATGAGCTGATGCAATATTTTTCACACACACCATAGTACCCACATTTTTTTTAGAATTTACAGTTTTGGAATTCCAAATTTTACTTTTTTTTTGCCATTGTTAAACTATAGTTGTGTAACTAAATTTGTCAAAAAATGACTGAAGAGGAAACTGTAAGTAAATCTTCAATAATTAAGTACCTTGATAAGTATTTTTGTCGTGTTTTCACTCTAATGTTAAAAAAAAAACAATCTCCGTCTATTTATTATTTTAAGTTATACCAAACTGTAGGTTTATTAAAATGAAATCTATTATTGTGGTATTATATAAAATAATTATGTATAGAAATATTTTTGTTAAAAATTGTAGACTATCTACTAACACAATTTTATCAAATAAACAAATGTTCATTAATGTTACCAACTTTTGCATTTACTTATGTATTTTGAATTTAAATTGGACAGTATTTACTAACTATTTGTAATTTTATTATGAAACTCTTTAAATATATGTACAACTAATAAACTGATTTCAAAATATATTTGTGGTATAAGTAGTTACTTAATATTTCTTACTTTTAGTAGATTACAGTTTAATTATAATAATACATTTTTTAATAAATTTCGATTTATAATTTTAGTTGTTTGACCCATCTATTAAAAAGAAGAAGAAGAAGAAGAAGTTTGATCTTGATAGTGCTTTAGCAGCTGAAGGTGGTTCTGATGGGCAAAATGAACAAAGCTTAGATAAGGAAAACCAAGATCCTGTTCCAGACCCTGATGAATTTGATGGTATTTAGTTATTTTAAATTTTGACAAGGTATTCATTATTATTAAGTAATTTCAAATATAGATGGAAATTTAGATCTTGATAACTTTGGCAAAAAAAAGAAAAAGAAAAAAAAGGTTACAATTAATTTAGATGATTTAGAAAATGCTTTACCTGATAGTTCATCTGCAATGGAAAATGGTGATGGTCAAGGAGATGCTATGGATGTATATCATACAAATTTTTTTTCTAATTATTATTGAAATGTTATTTTAACAATTATTTTCTTTGTAGGATGATTTTGATTTAGATATGGACTTTTCAAAAACAAAAAAAAAAAAAAAAAAAAAGAAGGATATTGATGAATTAGTAGCTGAAGAAACTGATAAAAAGGGTGATAAACTTGATGACAGTAAGTCTTATTTGAATTATTTCTAGTAGCATTGACAATATAAATAGTTTTATATGTTATCTTTTAATATACATGCTTTCACGATGGTAAACGGAATTTGGACAATGGTAAGGTCAAATATGAATCAAGTTTATAAGAAATTTTGTCTACAGTTGATTGATTTATTCCATAAATCCTTGCTAAAAATAATGTGGCAACTATAATAAATAAAATATTTTAAATTATTCAATTTAATTTAGCTAATTCCAAATTAATATAATAGATTATTTTTGTCAAAAGTTGTTATCTCAAATTTTACACAATCTTAAACCTATTTGCAATTCCCTAAAAATTGCCATTATCTTCAATAAGGTTTTACTCTCGATAATTCAAAATAAAATTAATCATATTTTATTATCTTGAATATACAAACAGGTTATTAGTATAGTGAGAATTGAAAATTTTTTAGTTGGTATATATAAAATAGGATAAAATGATTATTGGTTAAGCTATGAAACCTAAGTGTTTTAAAGGAATAAAATCTTTACCAGTTGATTATAGGTCAAATAATAAAAAAACTAACTGTACCGCTCATAATTAATATTGAATTAAATTCTACTAAGTTACACTTTTTACTACCAAATATAACATCTATACTGTTAAAAAAATAATGGGAATTTTTAAATTTTTACAAGTTTGGAGAGTTCAATTATTAAAAAAAAATGTTATAACGTTATTACATAATTTCTTGAAGTATGATCAAATTTTCAGCTGTTCTCATTTTTTACTTTGTCAGTAGCAGCCGTTAAAGTTAAACATGTTTTTATGAGCTTGTCAATTTTCGTTTGTTAAAAAAAATGGTTTAAAAAATTTGTTTTCAATTTTGTGTAAAAAATGAAATCAAGTGTATCAAAGTGTGTGAAATGTAAACAAAAGCCCATGGTGAGTCTGCCATGAGTAAAACAAGAGTTTACGAGTGGTATAAACATTTCCAATATAGCCGTGAAGACGTTGAATATGATGAATACCCAGCACATCAACAACCGATGAAAACATGAAAAAAGTGAAAGACTTGGTTATGAACAATTATTTAAAACACAATCAGAGAAGTTGCTGAAGATGTTGGAATATCAATTGGCTCAGGCCATGAAATTTTTTCGAATGTTATGGATATGAAATGCGTTGCAGCAAAATTTATTTTTGAATTTTGAATATAAAATCGGCAGTGAATGGATGTTGCTTAGAAGTGACTTCATGAAGTCAACAACGATAAAGAATTATTTAAACATGTTATAACAGGTGATGTAACATAGGTTTATGGGCCATAAAAGGCTCAACAAGTGCGACCGAACGTGATGGTTATGCTCACTGTGTTTTTCGATTTTAATAGCATAGTGTATCATGAATTCTTGCCAGGAGGTTATACGATCAAAAAGGAGTACTACTTACAAATTCAATGCTGTTTACGTCAAGCAAACCAAAAAAAACTCTTTTGAAGGCGACAACATAAATGTAGACGAATAAATAAAAAAATATTTCAAAAAACAAAAATTCCCATTGTTTTCTGAACACACCTCGTACATCTATTCATTAAGGTATTAACGGTAAATTTTATTGAAGCATCAAAAGATAAGGAAGACAATGCAGAAAATGTATTATCAACTTTAGAAAACATTTAAGTAAACAAAAACAAACTTTGCTAATAGAATAAAAAAACAAATTCTGTATTTTAAAATTTATCCTTTTTTTTAAATTTTAATGAAATTTGATATTTTAAACTTTTTTTCTGTTCTCTTTGAGATTTGACAAGGGTCTACTATATGCATATATTCTTTTTATTTATCAAAATGAAAAATTGTATTCTAGATGTTGTAATAATATATTATTAAAGTGTTGATTGTTGTTGATAATTAATAATTATTAATTGTGATTATGCAATATTTATACTTTTATTATTATTTAAAAACTAGCAACTGATGGTGAAAGTCACACATGGTTTGGTTCTGATCGTGATTATACGTATGATGAATTATTGACCAGAGTATTTGAAATAATGCGAGAAAAAAATCCAGACATGGTTGCTGGTAAGAAACAAAAATTTGTCATGAGACCACCTCAAGTTGTGCGAATAGGTACCAAAAAAACATCATTTGCTAATTTTACTGAAATTTGCAAAACGTAAGAAATGATTTTCAATATTTATTCTTTGTAATACAGCTCTAATTATAAATCTAATTTCTTAATTTATAGATTACATCGTCAACCTAAACATTTATTAGATTTCTTATTAGCTGAATTAGGTACTAGTGGTTCAGTTGATGGTAATAGTCAACTAATTATTAAAGGACGTTTCCAGCAAAAACAAATTGAAAATGTGCTCAGGAGATATATTAAAGAATATGTTACTTGTCATACATGTCGTTCACCTGACACAATATTACAAAAAGATACTCGTCTATTTTTCTTACAGTGTGAAACATGTGGTTCACGTTGTTCTGTTGCTAGTATCAAATCTGGTTTCCAGGTAAGTACAAAAAATATTTTAACTCGTAAAACTAATGGAAGTTTAAACATTTATCTGATTATTTATTATACAGGCTGTTACTGGAAAACGTGCAGCGATCAGAGCGAAAACAGCATAGTTATTATAAATTGTATTCACGTTCATATTATATTAGATCAGAAAAATAAATTTCAAATTTATACAGCTATTAAAAATGTTTTTATTATTCAATTCTTATAATAAACTATTTAATTAAAATTTTCACAATAATATAAGTAGTTATATTTGTAAGATATATTGTATTATTTGTCAGTATTATAATGATTTTACTATTAAAATCATTCTCCATGTGAAAATTAAAAATTTGTTAATATAAAATCAATTATTTTTCTTTGAAATTTATGCAATAAATTCTAGACCCCACTAAGAAAATATGCTTTTCCAAAGTTTTTAATATTTATATTAATAAAATTAAATTTAAAACTTAGCAAAGCCTATTTTAATCAGTTATGGATAGCTTTTGTGATCTACTATACAGAGTGTTCAGCAAGTAAGAAACGAGGTCGGTTTTTACAAACAATGGGAACAATAGGAACCAGTTTCCTTATTTACTGAACACTGTATAATTAATGTTCTAAGGAATTATGTAAGTGATTGAATTTAGATGAAAAGAAATAATTTATTGAAATTGAATATACCATTTGCTTAATTAAGTTTTTTTTTATTAATAATAAGGTCAACACACCATTACAGTGAACATTTTGAAAAATTAGCTCATTAATAATAATATAATAATCACTAATTTATAAAACCTGATGTTTACCTTGTGTTAATTATCTGTTCATAAAATTCATTGGAAAAAATTGAATTAAATTTTTAATTGAATATAGTGAAACATGAAATAATATTAAGTATAATAATTATCGGTAATTTTAAGAAATTTTTACACTTTAAACAAAGGATGTTACCAATATATTTTTGTTCCTAATACATGATTATGATCATTATTTTTATAAAACCTCTAAACATGATCTCCTAAAATTTTAGGAAGAATAAATTAGAACATTTTTTTCAAAAAGATATTCCGATAACTTTCCGATATAGTATCATAAAATTATCCAAATTTAACAACAAAGTATAATACTCTTACTTAAAAAAATTTAGTTTAGTAATGACTACATCTGTTTATGTGCACATGAAAAAATGAAAAAAAAAATCCAGTACAATAGGGGCGCTGATTAGTTAAAGATAAGCAAAGATAATATCTGACAATTATTAACATCACTATCGTAACAAAATACTTCGATGTGAATCTGTTAGGTTTTTTCAACAGATTAATTTTAATACATTTTGAAGTACAATATTTTTAAAAATTTCGATTTTTTTTACTTTAACGCAAATTTTTCATAAAAACAATTACCGGACATTTTTTTTAAATACTAAAATACATTTCAACATTTTTATATATAATCTAAATAGGTTACAAGTCAGACCTTATTATCTCTAGTATACCTATTAAAATTTTAGATTCAGTGTTTTTAAAAAAATGTATATGTTTTTGAAACTTAAAAATACTGTTTTTTACAGTATCATAATTTTTGTTCTTTGTAGAAATATGCAAACAACTTGTATAAAATTTAACATAGACTAAATGTAAATGCTAGAAACATAATAACATACAATGTCACTATTATGGAAGGCCAATACGTTGACATTTTTTATCGACTTTACTCGAGATATAGCCCTCTTGCATTCACAGTGCGATACTAATATTATTAGTGTAACTTAAGTAGTTAAGTATTTTTACTTCGTAATAAATTTTGTCCTTCAATAATTTGTTTTTGTGTTTTATCAGTTTTTACTCAATAATAGTTTTGAAAGATATTGTTTTCAAAAGCTCACAATATCGGCGTGCAAGAGTTAAAAATAAAAAATTGTGTATAAACCATACCACTAGATATCGCATCGTGTACTCGTAGGACCCCCCCCCACCTTATGATTGGTGCAATTTTACTGGACCCTCGCGCCCAACATATTCACTTTTTGTATCCAGACGCCGGTTTTTAAAGCACGTACGTAGTGTTCAATATTCAGCTTATAATTTCTCATTGTAATTTGAATGTAGTAATAACCTCATTATTTCACATCATTTTCCTAGATTAAAAAGAAAATAGAAGCTGTTATTTGTAAAATATTTGTATCAAGTTCATTGAAATAGAAAAATGGAACATCGGGTTAAAAGCTTCTTAGTGATTTTGACATTAGCTACTCTTGCACAATACTATGCTCAAGAGACGTCAAAACCCAATGAAAATCCTTCTTCACCAGCAGTGAGTATAATATGAAAAACTAACATAATTTCAACATTGATAAGTACGAATATTTTATTTCGTTTTTAATTATTAACTATGAATTATTTCCTCTAGTTAATAAATTATTAATTATGTTTGTGTAATTATATTATATTAATTATCAACATGCTTACATTTTACTTTTATAATTTTATAAATGACAAAAACATTTTTAGACTCCTAATCAATTATAATGGTTAAGTTTTATTTTGTGATTGTTATTTTTATTAATATATTTAGACAAAATACTAATGAATTTTTTCAACAATTTGGGTAATAATCAGTCTTATTTTTGTAAACATGTTATTTTTTGATCAATATTTTACCGATATACCTATTTGGTTAAAATATATGTTCTCAAATTCAAGTACTATATTTTAATCGTAGAAATATGTGATAACTTAGCATGCGTAAATGATGGGGTAAGCTGTTATGGGCTTAGCAAAAGATAATTCGTCGAATTACCTTTTAATTAGATAATACTCTTATCGGACTAACTTACTAAAATTTAACCCATGTAATGTTTAAAATAGTTTTTCATTCATACAAATCTAAAAACTTTCCGTTTTATTAATATCTTTATTTTAATAACAGCTTCATACAAAAAAAATAATTAAAAAGACATTAAAACTCCATAATATATTCACTTTTGAATAATAATTTTGTATAGCATTTTTAGGTTTGCGTGTTTTAAGTACTTTATTGTAAATTTGTTTTTTTCTATTTTACTTTATATTACATATCCGTTTTAATTAAAAAGCGTTACATTAGAATTGAAATTGGATTAAAAATTATTGTCGGCGCTTAGTAAATGAATTTATTGAGTGTTGAACATTTGTCAGTTTGAATGTATAGCATTTAAAAATAAAATAGGCTGATTTGTCGATGATTCATATACTGCAAACAATACTGTAAAATGAACACCTGTTAGTTGTTTGTATGAATTTAAATCGAAAAACAACCTATCTACGAACGAGTTTTAAAATAATTTGAAGTAATATAGGAATTTTGAATTTTATTTTTTACAAACAAATAATTTTAAATATACAGAATATTGTTTTACTTGTAATAACCAAAATATATTAAATATAATGAACTTTTAATTGAAAAATGAGCCCTTTCAAATTATTAAGATATGAATTTATCTAAATTTTGTTAATTATGATTTTATTGTTTAGAGATTCTGGTTTAATTACTGTACCTAAATTTGTATTCTGTGGTAGCGGTGTAGTAAAGAGATGAGAGGTATAGTCAATATTTCACCAACAGGGAAATTGACTTAGTGAGATAATTTTGTATCCCTAGAGTACAGGAATTAGTTCTGCCTTATTTATATATAACAAAAAAAATTGTAGTATTTTCATTAAAAATATATCAATGTTTCTTTTGATATTTTATTTATTTTACTTGTAGTTATTAATTAATACTTGTTCTCTCATGATTTATGATGGGTATTTATTATGAAGTCTATTTTCTATCAATTTTATGATATCTAATGTGTAATACCCTACGAATGTTGTTGAATGCATTAATTTCGTGACTTAGGTATATAAAATTGTTAGCGTTAAATATTGTTTTTATTCACGCTAATTGCATATGCACTAAGTATAGTATATTGATTAAATACGCTAAATTTATTAATGATAGTCAAAGGCATATTTATGGGGAAGGTATATGGAGTCCTCCTATGGGTGTAAAATAATAGAAGCGAAAGTAGTGGAGGGGTGAATTTTCTCATTACTCTATGTTCTAAAAGCTATCTGGACCCCTATACAATATTTCTAAATACGCTACTGAAAATCGTTTTGCTGTATATTAGATCAGAAACATATTTCATTAAATAGTTTATACCTCTTTTTCTTAAAATTACATTTTTTAGCTTCGATGTTATTAGTTTAGATTGATTTTGTTCAGTAATATGTCACAAGATCACAAAGCGTATCTTGTTAAGGCTATTAGTGCTAAATTTTCAAAAATTCCTCTCGGTCCCAATAATAAAAATATTTGTAATGTTAATATTTTTAGTTTTCACTTTATATTGTAATAATAAACTGGATAAATTATTACAAAATTTTTGTTAATAATACATTAAACTTTTGTCTCGCCGACAAAGTACTTTTTTTGCAATTCAATCATTAACTTAGGATATTTTTTTATTTCAATTTTTGATAATGTTCCAAAAATCTGACTTTCTTAAACTTACATTAAATTAAAGCTAATACATTGTATTTTAAGATTAAAAAAGAAAAACTATTCGAAATCATGATTTCTGGGAGTTTACTGGATATTAAAGTTAAAAATCTTACAATTTTCGGTAAAATTAGTCAATTTTAAAATATTTTACTTAGTAACGGAATGCATAAATCATACTAAATTATTTCAAAATAAAGCTGGTGTAATGTATTATATGATTACAAAAAGTAAAACGTTCCAATGATTTATTCTCTATGAATAATTAAAGTTATAAGACATGTAATTTTTGGTAGAAACGTTAAATTTTTTTTATTATGTTTCAATTACGCATCGACATATGTGTTTTAGACATAAATTTTAATTACTCTTAAATATCAATCAATACTAATCTTAAAAATGCCTGAACTTTACTTTATTGGATCTTTATTTTTTATAATTGAATCATGTTTACTCATTTAGTACTCATAGTTATTTTTACAATAATTCCTTTCAATTTAGATTAAGAAATTTATAATATATTATACTATATGTAAGCTATAGTATTGGACTCAAAATGCTTGTATCTCAACAACAACTAGTTCAAAATAACACAATTTGCAGATGTTAATAAATATCAGTATAAACAGTTGTTTTTGTAATTTTTCAAAAAAAAACTTTAAGAAATAAGACGTGTAATAATAATGCGTCTTATTTTTTAGTTATTTTCATTCATAATTATTGAGACACATACATATCAATTTACTGAATAAAAAAAAAAAAAAAAAATATTTCTCACTGACAGAAATTAAATTTTTACCTTTAAAAAGATTATAAGTAAACTAATAGAGAAATCTTTTTTTCATGTTTTTATTATTTTAATCTTGATTATATTTTAAAAAATAATGAATATTTGTCTTATAGGAACATAAATTAGTTATCTTCCTTAAACTAAATTAAAAAAATAAAACTTTCAAGTATAAGATGTACAGTTTTATTAATTATTAATATTTCAATATTTTAAGCGTCAATTATTACTTAAAAGTTAAAATCATTGAATATTACAAATGTTATTAAAAAATATGTGGGCATTATTATATTTTTATTTTTTTATTGAGGTTTGTTCTTCCCCATTATTGACAATATCGTGTCAAAGGTTTAAGGTCACTTTTAAAATGTATGAACCTAACCTTATATCCTTTATTCATGTGATATTATAATAAACTATTTATAAAAAACCGATTTTATCGTATTCTAAAATTCCATATTATAAGGTGTACAATGAAAATCAATACATTCTGTCACCTGTCAATTTTATCGAAACATTTTATATGTAAAAGTTATGTAAATAAAAACTATGTTAGGGGAAAATACAACTAATATGTCTAGAGTATTATTATTTCGGTCAGAAGGTCAGTGAGTTTATTCGTTAATAAAAATAATTAAGTGAAAATGTATAGGTATTTACCTATACAAATGTATTTACCAAACACATTTCGATTTCAACATAATGAAAGTTTGCACATTTTAATTATAAAAAATTCATTTCTATAAAATCATAAAAACTAGCGGAGTGTAAATTTGACCAAAATGTTATTGTTTTATTTGACAAAGTTCTACAGTTTATATATACCTAAATATTTATATGAATGAATAACCTTAACCTTTAAACAAATAAATTATATTTATGTAATTTTTCTTTTTACTAATCAATTATAAATTGACTAAATTAATTTTTATAGATATATTTAGAGAAGGAAATCATTAAATTTATTATATATTTTCGTTTGACTTATATGAAGCCTCCAAGTTATTGTTTTGAGAGAAATAACCATAGATCAATTTTCATTTTATATTGTAATATCGTAATCTTTAAACAGATGTTAAAACTTAAGGGATCATACGGGAGTAAAAATTACACAGAAGTCATATTTCAGTGTTCAAACAGAAATATCTGAACTGTTTTAAGCTTTAGTATAATATGGTTTTTAACTGTCCTACATGTCATTTGTTACATTGCTGGTATTGTTTCACGTGACCCAACAGTATCGTTATCGGCTTGCCACAGCATTACTCATCCTATGAGTCAAACAAAAGTACTTTTTTCTCAACAATATGCATAAATGTTACTTATTTACATGCTTTATTTTTAGTCGCTATAAGAATAATATATTCATATTCCACAATTGACATGAAAAAGCCAAATATTATTTACACGATGTGTTCGTCAAAAAACGTTGTTTTTCGTTTGTTTATAACGAATTTTTTCAAGTTTCAATGTGTTAAGTATAGAAAATTAACGAAAATAAATTCAACGTTCACTAATTTTGTAATAATTGAATTTATTAATAAATGACTATTTTGCATTCATCATCACATATTAAATTCGGTTTTAATGAGATGATTTATTCCTATAAACTTAAAATTATGTTTTGTTTAAACATTTAATCATCGCGCATAGGTTAAATAATTAAAGAAAATATCATTTGAAAAATTAGTATTAATTGATTTACAGTACTATATAAGCTTATTGAAATTTATAAATCAATATTTTTGTTTGAAGGCCTTTAATTTGCTACGACTGAATAATTTTTGAGTTATTTTTTAAATATAATTATTAAAATTCGTACCACATATCATTGGTTTTGTAATCTTTTAATTAGTTTTGTTATTCAGGGTCAGTTTTGAGCCTCAATATTATTTTATTATAGACCAGTGTTTGTTTATTCTTTGACAACTACAATATTTTGTAGTGTGCACTTGACCTCTAATGAAAGGAAATCTGTTTTCCGACTTGAGCAATATTCAAAAAAGATATTTTGTATCGGTTCATTGATTATGTGGCGGTGTGTTCTTTGATTGACTATCTCCAAGCCTGTTATTATTGCTTAGACTATCAACACAATACACTGAAAGCGAACGACAGGAGATAGCGTCCTACGGGTATTCGTAAAGGTAGAATAATTGCATTTGTCCCCTGAAGGTTGTATTTTGTTTCACATGTTGATCTAATCTTCAAGTTTGAATAAATATTGTAAAATGTATTTTATATGGTTTTATTTTATCTTATTTTTTTGGCTATGAGTAATAAAAAGGTATAATCAATATGTTTACAAAAATTGTAAGGGTAATAACATATTTATTTTAATATATTTTTAATTTTTAATGGACAAATTCATGAATTCAATAGTTAAAAATTGATTTGCTAAAGCGATTACAATCGCTTCAATGAGTTGTACTTCTGGTTTTCATACCAAAATCTATCTTAAAAATTATTAGCTTAATTATAAATTTATTTTAATATTACAATAGCTAGTACTACTTATGAAAATGATTTTTAAATTAAATTTTTTCCTTTTATTTTAAATATATTTACGCATTAAAATTATTTAACTAATTGTGGTAATATTGACTAGTATATTTTTTTTAAAGTTTGACTGTCGAGTCGAAATTTTAACCGGATTCCTAGTTTTTCTGTTTGTTTAATTAACGGCATTGTATATGTTTCTGAATACATATATATATATATATATATTATTATAGCCAAAATAAACTTCTTATATGAGCTTTGTATTAAGTTTATTTTTTGAAAACCTTATTATTAAAAAAAAAGCCATGAATTTATACAATTATAGATTAGTCATATCGCCATACTTTTTAAAATACGATTACGAAGTCGACTGCTTATGTTAATGAATATTGTATTATAAAAAACGACTAGTGTAAACAGTGAAGACGATTGTTAGTTAAGCATTTTTTTTGTAAATAGATATTTGAATTTATTGTTACAGACTTCAACTCAAATCACTGAACCTGCAATATCTTTTGGTTAATTTATTTTTCAAAGGTGTTTTTTTTAAACATTATTTATGGAATATTTACATTGCACGAAGGTTGTGCGTGTATTTTAACCATAACGACGTTGTGAACACTTTTCTATAACAGTGTTTAGTGTTTGGACCGTACACTAAATATCTGTTTCCGCCCATTTTTATCACCTTGTTTATATAACTCTAGACGCGATTATCTTGAATACACATAGTGGGTGGCTTATTATGTGGTCTTACTGAACTAATATGTTTATGGGAGATGACAACGATTCGTGTCAAACTAGTTACCCAACTTAAAAATAAAAATAAAAAATAGTGTTACTCCTATAGTACATTAAATTTGGTAACATAGGGCAGTGTATTAAATATTTTATAGAAAGATTGAATATTACTAATTATTAGATGTAGTAATGAAAAAAAATTAAATTTCACGAGTTAAAAAGTCACCAGTTTTTTATTTTTGTTAGACAGCGTTATTTATTTTTAACTATAAACAACTTTCCTCTTGAAAATAGTAATTAAGCTATGTTTACTTAAATACTGTATTTTATGATTAAAAGGTATAAAGAACATTTGTTACACTTAGAAGGTAGATCATTGTACAACTTTTTACTAAGAGAACATATAAGAGTATTTGTATTGTCCTTCCCTTTTTGGTTAAAAGCCAGAATTATTTTTCTATTTTTTAAAAGTATTAAAGGCGTTTTCATATTTTTTTTGGCGGGGGCAATAAGCATAAGAAATTTTTGAATATCTCCAAAATATATCTGTACCATTTCTTTATTTTTATAATGGGGGTTTTATTCTTTATGAAAGCATATAAAAGTATTTATAAAATATTGTGCATGTAATATAGTTATCCCCCTTGCTTTTTGTCATTATTTAAAGAAATTTGTGCGTACTAGAAAAGATAATAAAGAATAAATGTAAAAAACATAACATTTTTATGCCGACCGATAAATTTTTCGAATAATTATTTTATGTTATAAATAAAAAGTGAACAATGAACATAGTTATAGCGATATCTTAAGACTGAACTTCGTTAACAACATAATTATTTTTAATATAATAATATTTTAGCTATACTCTGCACTAGTAATTAACAGTTATTATATTACTTGGAGTTTAATGGTTTTCGTTATACCTACATAGCGTATTATATCTGTTTCACACTTGTGTATAACTTTGATAAAATTACAATGAGTTAATGACGTTGTACTATTTACAAAGTATGTGTCTGTGGGCTGTGCAAAATGAACATATTTACTGTTCTGGTTCTATTTGAAATCAATGTATTTGAGAACTCTAACAAGGTTCTTGTACATAACATTTATAATTTGTATTAGTATTTGAAAATTTTGTTAAATAAATTTAAAAAATTGTATTTTATATAAACTATTTTATTATTATTTGATAAGCTACGATTTCAATATAGTTTGTTTAAAGAGAAAATAAATATATTAATCATTAAAATTCAAAAAGTAAAATATTTCTATTATAATTCAGTTTTTTTTAGATTTCATATAATAATTATAGTATCTAATTATTGATTTAACTTTATGATTATATTGATGACATTTTCATAAATAATTATTTTAACGAGAAAACGTTTACTGAGATTTGTCAAATATACAAATGAATTAATAAAAACTGCTTAAATAATGTATGGGTCACTTATTTGAAGCGACAGCTTATATTTTAATAACTTTTTTGGTGAAAAACAACTATAGAAAATCAAAATAAAATAACAAATTTTATATCCCTAATACAAAATCTTCAATTTTTAAGTTTTTGAGTTAATTAATTTTAGTGGCTAAATTCATAACTAAGGAAAAGTTCATCGATATCATTCATTACTTTATGTATTGAAAAGAAATAATATCTAAGGATATGTAAATAAAATAAAAAATTATTTTACTATTTTTTTTATTAAATTTTGATGAATTAATTTCCTAGGAATTATCAAGTAAAATGTCATCGTAATTATGTCCCTTTATTTACACATTGAATTATTTTAAATTAGCTTCTGAGTTGAAGTTAATTCATTGTACAAGTTACGAAAAAGTGATTTTTTTATACTTATTTTGAAATATTTTAAAACTATGTTAGTTCTTGTAAAAAAAAACTCCTTTTTATGTGTACCATCTAGTGAGTGCAATCGTTGTTAGATTGAAGGAGGGAACTGTTGTCGTGAGGGGCGATAGTATTCGCACGCGGTTGCAAATAATAAAATGGACCAGACAGAGTGCAGGTCCCCTTCATTTCTTCTTGTACACCCGCCGACCGGTCTGCTATTTTGCAGACAGGCCTACGGGTGTGTACAACTTGTGTTAGTGTACTGAAGGTGCAGCTGGGAGGGTTTAAAAAAACTTTCCAAAACCTTCCCCTGGTATTCCAGACAATACAGACGTGCGCCAACCCTTCGGTCCAACGTTACCCTATTGAATATCTACGCTTCTTTTCTCTATAGCCATGAGTACCGGTATACTACAATACTTTATGCTGGTTAATTATTAAAACTGTCTGCAAAAATTGTGGTAGTGGTAAAAATTGTCGAAATTTACTAAAATCATACAAAATCATTGCGATTTAAATATTCATATTTAATTAAATGTTATTTAAAATTATTTATATAGTTTCAGTGGTACAAATAGTGTGATTTATGGGGTTGTAACACCCCCCTGAAATTATAAGTATTATAAATGGAAAAAAATTGTTAAATAATCTTTTTTTCTGTCCATTGAAATATAATTCAGTATTGATCATATATTATTGTATTATGTATTATATCATGTAATTTTTATGATAAAATTTTATTGTTTGAGTCATTAATTCATTAAAAGTTTCCTAATTAAACATTAAATTTGCATTTATTAATTTATTTCTAAGAAATTATGTTTTTTGTGTTTGGACTATCTTGTAAAATTATGTAGATACTTTGTATTAAAAAAATAAGCAAAATCTAAAACCTATCTGTTTTTATTTGTGATAATACTATTTTTTTAATAGTATAAAAAATGCATTTGTTTTATAAAATCAGTTAAAAAGAACGTATTTAACGTATCTAACTATTTTTTTATTGCGATATGAAACAATAAGAGGGAATTTATAATAAAAAAAAAAATTATATTAACTACTTTATCGATACACTAATAATATCAATATTAATATTCAAAATCTGATCTTAATAAAATCAAAGTCTTTGTAGGCTTAATAATAGATAATAAAGCAAATTTTAAATTATTATTTTATTAAAAGAACGAAATTTATAATTTTTTCATACATTTTATTTTAATTAATGTTCAATATGATATTAGAAGCCTGATAATTACAATTATCACTAAGAAATAGAAAAAGATGATCTGAGATAAGACTACTAGTCAGTGTTGCTATTCGTGTACTCTCGCTAGTTTGAAAGGTCTGTGACAGATCTTTCAAACTCCTTTTACTTGATAAATTGTCAGATTCTTGGAGAACGATTCTGCTTCCTCTCCTTGAGGAGTTATCACCCTCAGAGGTGAATTATTTATATATCGATAGATAGGACTCCTATTATAGGCACAAGTAGAATGAAATTTTCAAGGGTGCTAAAATAATTTTGGACCCCCTAAGTTAGTAAAAAATGTTGCTCATAGTTTATTTTTACACTATACATTTTAAATAAGTATAATGTTTCATTGAATTATTTTTGTCTTTTGATCATTTATATACCTATGTTTATCGTTTATATTTTCAAACGAATGAAAGTTTTAAGGCCCCACTTCTTAAATAAATCGATAAACATACGAGAGATCCACTAGAATAATTCTGGTTTTATAATTGGCCCATTCATCTTTGATTGTTCCCTATTAAAATAAAAGAAAGATAAAATTTACTTTGAGTAGTAAAATTAATTTTGGCGTTTAAACATATTGCACTCCATTTGAAAAAATTAATATTGCCTCCATTTAGAAGAAGTATCTTTGTAAAGATATAACAAAGTGGTAAAAGATAAGAAAAGACAGCTAATTAATAGATACGTTGAAATTTTATAGTTTTTTTTAAATATTTTGTCTTTTTTTTACAGAAAATTACTGTACAAGTATTTTATGAAGGCCATTCTGTAGATAGTAAAAAATTTATCAAAGAACAATTAATACCTACAAATAAAGCATTGAATGAATATATGGATATTAAATTGATGCCTTTTGCCTTGGGTCATGTAAGTTTGTAGCTTTTTATAAATAAATATGTTAATTACTAACAATATCAAAAGTATATTTAAAAGCAAATTAAGTAGACTATATACTAGAGTAGTATTTTTTTTTAAATACTTCTAAATTGGTAGTATGGAAAAGAGGTGCCAGTATAATTTAACTTGCGTAAGCCAAATAGCAGAATTTTTACTAAATAATATTACTAATATAAAGAAATTCTTTAGAAACAATTTTTCATTAATTTTTATCAAATATTTCTAGATTCAAAATCAAAATACTACTGAATATACTTTAACCTGTGGAAGTGATAAATCGAACAATTGTATAGAAGACAAAGTACATGCTTGTGCTATTTCATTATTAGACCAAAATAAAACTTTGGACTTCATAAACTGTACAATGTTGCTCGAAGAAGCTGATGTTAATGAAAAAATAAAAAAAGTAATAAAATATTAATAATTTATCCTTTATATATTGTCATAGTTGCGGGTTTTCTTGGCCATAATGAGGTTATGTCCGGTCAACAGTTGGTGTAAAAACCCTGTCAAATCAATGTAAAGTAGAGCCGACATCAAATAGTTGAAATAAAGCTGAGGAAATGATGATCTCTTAAATATTGTTATAGTGCTAGAAAACTAATTAAAATGATTTTGTATTTTTATTTATGAATTTAAAAGGCGAGCAAGAATAATTAAGGATTTGAGAAGGTTTATAAAAAAATTCATATTAAATATTTTTTTATGTAAAAAATTATTTTTTTCAATTTCTTCATAATTTAATGAAGAATTCCTATTAAAAAAGAATAAAGTATAGAATAGTAACTATTCAATACTATAAAAATAATTCATATTTAAGTAGTACAATAAAACAAATTTATATAATTATGAGTAGTTGGATTTTATTATTTTCAAAGTGTTGAGCTACCACTACCAGGATTAGGTAATTATATTATAATATGTGTAAAATGTATAAAAAGTACCTATAATATTATTAAAAAGTTTTTTTTAAGTCTAACTAGATCAACTGAAAAAATGTTTTTTTTAACATTACTTTAACTTTGATTAGGTATATTACGTTATATCATGAAACTCCTAAATTTACTGCAGTTTACAACTATAATATTTTTTGCCAATTATGGTCTATACTTAAATGTTATCCTTTTTTGTACTTTTATATTTTTGTGTAATAATGAGAATTACTTGATCTAATGAAATTTTAAAAGAATTTCAGTAATAATATTTTTATACAGGCCTCGAAACCAAAATGTTTTTGGTTTTATTAACATATCTAATAAGTTAATTGACCTATATTGAATTATTTTAAAAGAATTTGTAAGGTCATATTAATTTTTGAAACCGAAAGTAAATGTAATCATTTTCAAAACTTTAAACAAACTGTAAATTTGACCATATAAAGTTCAATTTGGATTTCAAAGGTAGTCGCATAATAAAATACTTATTAAAAATAAATAATATATTTGGTTTTTGTAATAATTTTTTCAACAATACTAAAAAAAAAAAATGTATATAGATGAACTAATGTACGATAAATTGACAAAAACCAAAAAATTCTATTCCTTAAATTTTATAGGTTTAAAATAAATATTAATTACATAAAAATTTATTTATTATGTGTGTTACGTAAAATATTTTTTTAAATAAATTTTTATGTTTAAAAGTAGACGTATAATACATAATATGTATGATACTGTATAATACTTATTAATAATAAGTTATTATACTGTGTATGTTATACTAACACAATCCTGACCACTTCTGCTTAATCCCCCCCTCCCCAAAAAAAAGTTTAATACAATCATTACTACTTTTGAAAAAATTCAAATACTTTATGAAGTTTGCTATTTTTAATTTATTACAATGTTTTTTAAAATCAAAAAAAAATTTAAAAGTCCAATGAATAGACATTTTGGCCTATGTTCTGAAAAATGTCAATCTTATATTAATTTCTGATGATACTATTGGGAAGTGTTAATAGGTCTTATTCTGGGGGATGTAAATATACTTAAAAAAATTGTATACCCTTCAAACCAAAACAAAGTGTACCTATACCGCTTAGGAATCTGACATTCCTGCATTTTTGGTAATAAAGTTAACTTAATTTTGTTCTATAAAGTTATATAGACATTGTACACAATGTAAAAAAAATATATATATATCTACAATGAATTACCACCAAAACTGTATTGACATATAATACTTCTAACAGAAGTAAATGGTTTCAAATATATTTACAAAAGTAAGAACATATTACAGAAGTGTTGCTACATGTGTGAACTAATTTCAATCACTGAAAATTTAAGTAAATGTCTGTACTTGCAGGTTTTAATAAATTAAATTTGTGAATGTTGCTTTAGATTCTAAATTATTAAGACGTACAATATAAACTATCAGACATTTTTAAAAGTAACCAATAATGTATTTTTTCTTTTTAGTGTGGAAATGATATTAAATTAGATTCAGATGTAATTAGTGGCATTTCTAACTGTGTCAATAAAGATTTTTATGCCCTTTTAAAGAAAGATGAAACTGCTCATATTGAAGCAAATATTAAGACTGTGCCAACAGTTTTCATAGCCAATGTAAGGGCAACCAGTTATTATAAAATAACATAATACTGTATGTTGTATAACATACTGATTTTTTTTTTTTTTTAGAATAATACAGAAGACACTGCGGAATTAGCAAAATCAGATTTGAAGAAAGCAGTTTGTGAATCAATTCCTGAACCTAAACCATCTCAATGTTCTACTAGTGGAGCTGATGCAATAATTGCTGGAATGTTACCTTTATTAATTGGTGCTTATTTTTTTATAAAATCATTTTAAATCTTGACATCTGTTAAAATTACTTACCTATGTAGGTTAAAATTCTAAAATTTAATTGTATTTTCCTATAAATAGCTATTAAATAAATAGGTTAAAATCTCCTTGTTTTAGTATTTTAATATTTACTATCATATATGTATTTACTATATCTAGATTTATAGCATTTCTTCATTTGTTATTATATTTTATTTTATATTATATTCTGTGTGCATTTAATCAATTTTTATTAGCTCAGTAGATGTGTCATTTACAAATTTTCCAGTAATTATTTGTATATTTTCCAAATAACGTATGGTTTGGTTGAAAAACTCTGTTCTTAAATTTATTTAAGATTTTAAATTTAATGTTCTCAATTATTTTCATAATTAATTCTTAACTACTAGAGTATCATATAATAAATAAAAATTGGCCAAACTAAAAATCATCTTTTACTTGCTACCATAATTTTAAGCATTGTTAAAAATATTATTTTATAATAAGATAGAGCTTATATTAAGTATTATTGTATTTCTAATGTGTGTGAAATCAGTTAACTATGTATTATTTTAATTGAGTTGTAATATTTTTTATAAGCTTATATTATTTCTTTACGCAAAATAAAGAATTTAAGCATATATTTCTTCATTCAATTATTAATTTTTATGTATTATTAATTTTTTTTATTTATATGTAAAGAACTAATTATATAAATAAACTAGTAGAATATTCTAAAAACACCATTTAAGAAAAAATTTTTTATCTTTCAATATGATGATGGATCAATTGATTTTCAATGTATTTAACTATATATAATTTATTAAAAAATATCTTAATTCAAATTTTATTATATCTATTATAATAGTTGGATGTGGCTGGTATAGGAAAAAATTGTATTAAATTTACTAAAATGAAGTTTTGTTACATCTCTTTAAAAAAGATAATGATTTAGCATAGATTTGCAATATCCTATTTTTAAAAATCATTAAATAATGAAAAAAATGTTTGCAATTTTTCATTTAATGCTATTAAGTTATACTGATTTTTCTATTTTAATTATTGACAAATATATAGATTTTTATTTGAAAGTAATACAATGAATACAAGGTGGTTTTTTTAATGCTGGCCATTCAATTTATCTTAAAATAAAAAGATAGGTATAAATAATAGAACATTTTAAACTTAAATTTTGAACATTTTTCGAAAATGCCGCGTCTTCTAAATATAGTTTAATTTAAAGATTATGTTATGTACTATAACTTAAAAAAAAAAGAAATTGTCTGGCGACCCATCACTATGGTAAAAAATGCTTCGATTCAAATCTGTAGATAGTGTATAATTTTTAGAAATTGGTAAATTATTTCAAAAGCAAAATGAACTTCTATTTTCTTATTTCCTGATTACAAGTTTTATGATGTATAAGAGCAATATAAGAATAAATATTTAATAAATTTATTTATTAAATTTGTTCGACTTCGATGGCCATTTGCATTTAGAGATGGGTCGTTGAGACAATTTTTTTTAACTTATAGTACGTAATGTAAGCTTTAAATTAACAGATATTTAAAAGACGCAGTATCTTTGACAAATTTTCAAAAGTTAAATTGAAAAAGATCTACTTATTATATCTATTTTTCAACGCCCCTCGTATAAGGGAAAATCGTCCGATTAAAAAAAAAAAAGTATGTCAGATGAAAGGGCTTTTAAAAGTATTTAGAAACAAAAGTTTATGTTGATCCATACATTTTTCAAAAAGTTATAACAAGAGAAATTGAGTGGCTATGCGTAAGAAATATACGGCAGTATGAGCTATACTTATCTACACTACTTACCCATTTTATTTATTAAATTCCTTGTTTTAAATACTCGATAAGTATTTATTTTTATATTTTTACTGAACATTTTTTGTGAGAAATGTTAAAATATGACTATTTTAAAATTAAAACAAAGGAGTATAAAAATGATTTAAAAAAAATTACAATAAAATAATTTTTACATCATAAGTAAAAACCCAGCACAGTGGCAACGTGGCATAGTTAAGACAAGTATAATGATATCTGACAGTGATTAAAATCACTATCATATAAACGCTTCGATGCAAATCAGTAGATAGTATTTAATTTTAAAAAATTGGTGGATTATTCTAAAAGCTACATGATTTCCTATTTCCTTATTTATATCTTGATTACAACTTTTATGATTTATAAGTGTAATATATGAATAAATATATATATATATATATATAAATTTAAATGATCCATTCAAAAAATTATAGCGTTATAAAGTTAAAAATATAAAATCGATAATTTTCACACAAAAATAGCATTTGGTAGCCATTTTTACCGTGAAGACAAAATAAAGTCCGAAATTTGTTTTTTCATAATAAAGTATATTACATAAGATATATATAAAAGTGTCAGACTTTCTGGAAAACTTTTAAAAGTTAAGTTGAAAAAGTAAATTTTTTGTGAAAAAGTTGTCATTTTTAATCCCTCCCTGTGGATAGGTAAAAGGTCAGATTTATAAAAAAAATATACCAAATGATAGATAAAGACATCATGCATCTATAAAAAAATAATTAGATTGATTTGGTCATTTTTAAAAAAAGTAATAGAAGTTTTAAGTAAAAAAAATTTCAAAAATTTGCGATTTTTGAATTTGTAATTTTTTTAGAGATTTCTCCCATTTACGTGAACGAGGGAAATTGTTTCAATTTTTAAGGGTAATATCTTCGACTAGATACGATTTGTGATCTTTTGACGTATCGTTGAAAGAAATCAGTTTGGTGAGAGCTGAGAAAAAATGGTAACAGACACAAAAAAAACACATCATAATAAAATTAATACCTTCTCAGCTTTGCATCGAAGTTAAAAATAAAATAAATAAATATATTATAGTAAAATTAATACCATCCAATTTACATCGAAGCTTAAATTATGAGTTCTGCGATATTTGATATGTCTTTTGTTATTGACTGGAACAATAATTATCATATTAAAAAACTATCAGTTACCGATACGGATCCATTCAGCGCACAGACATAAGCTCATTCACTCAAAATGTTAAATCAAATACTGTAATCTGGTTATAAAGACACTACTACTGAATACCCTGATGTCAAACGTTCCGAATTGGGTCCTAGATGGACCTGATGTTAGTGAGCCGAGGGACGTGGGGTCTCGTTCAGGCGTTCGCCGACTCAGTTATGTGACGCAAAGAGTTAGCTATACACCTGTGACAGAGGAAACCCCGCCATCCGGTACAGGAGGACTTGAGGCTCTGGTTTAGACCGCCGGCTTGGGTTTTGTTATGTGTTAATATGTTTTATTGTGAGTTATAAAGCGCCGACCTTCGCAAAGTCCATCCTCCACCTTGACGTGGAATAGCCTGGGCAACGGACCCGTCTTTTGGGTTCAGCTAACGGGGGAGGCCACGTTGTATTGTGATTTCTATAGATGGCGATAAAAAGTATCGATAAGTTGTCATAGGTAATGATTTGTATTATTAGGTACTATTTATAAGTGAATATTTTTGTAAATCATTCAAAATGTTCTATAAAACTATAAAATAGGTTACATTAAAAATCATTTCATTATTACAACGAGTTTAGAATTTTTAAATTGTTCAAATAAGTAAAGAATAAAATTTAAAATAAGAATTTTATGGTGCGTTGTTTTTACAGTTTTAGTGTATAGTTGCACGTCACAAGAAGTCAATGCATATGATGATTACTGGAAATATGTCCGCAATGATATGTGGATTATTCGACTTGAGGATGGCACCAGCACATTTGTTGAATCGAAATATGTAAATTTTGACCCAGAAAATTATTTTGTTTTGGTAAAGAGCTTTAAAGTATTTATTTTTAATTTCTTATTATGGGCTGTTGATTTGTTTTGAAACACAACGCCCTGAGGGATATAACAGGGCACAAGCAATTTTAGTTAATGTTATAAATAAGGTTATGGAATTCATGGACAATAAATATTCAGCTATATGTGATTTAAATACTCCAATATTATATTTATTTTCTAAAGGTTATTTACTATATATCTTTTGCTTAAAATTTTTTAATATCATGGCTCAAATAGTTATAGAGTATGGTTCACAGATAATCCCACTAATAATAATACTACATCGTATGAAAACCCAAGTAGTCGTTATAATTGGCTAATATACAAAACTGTTGGAATTCAGTAGATATGAATAATACAATGATGTATCCTCTGAAAAAAATCATGAAGTTGATCAAGTTGTGGTATATTATGTAAAGTCTACAACGTTTTATGTTAAATGAATACAAATTAATTATAAAAAAAAAATAAAAATACTATAACTAAAATACTCAGAAATTGATGATTTATTCTAATATTCTTCATACTATTAACCTTAAATATTGAAAAATGTAATTTTAATTATTTATATGTATTGTATCTCAAATAATAACTATCCAGCGATTGTTAACTACGCTCAATTCACTTTTTTATTTGTCAACTATTTTCCGATTTTTCTGTAAGGTAAAAAATGTGCGTTACAGTTTTTCTATAGATCAGCTAATAACAATTTGCGCTAATCACAGAACTAGCAGAAAAAAATTTTTCATACGTAGATTTCGTACTCCTTGCAAGGGGCTTTTATAAATTCGGCCTGTAACAAGTACATAGTTTGCCACTTGTAATAACTAGCTAACTAACTAAAACGACTAGCTATAGTAGAAAGGGTCGCCACAACCTAGGCGAGGTGTCACACCTATCAGATATGATTACCGGACCACAAGTGGAATTTAATTTTAAGTTAATTAAAAGTATAATCTAAGTTAATATGTCGTTATATGTATAAATTATTATAATACCCCGTGGTTTATTAAACACAATTATGACAATCAAAGTTTTATGTGGTAGATATGTAAAACATACCGTAGCCCGTGTCTAGATTAAGCTACAGGGATAAAATACACGCGAGTAATTAAGTTACTCGCACAATAAAATAAATATTACAGTTGAAATTAATAAGGAAATGTAATGTAATTGTTAAAAAAGAAAATTAAGTTAAACATGGACAAAAATGCGAATGTATCAAAAACCATGTATACAAATAAAGGCAACAAAAATAAAATAAAATATTTAAACAAATAATATTACAAACATCACGGACGGTATTGGAACATATCCGTTAATGTTAATCGGAAATTAATGAAGAACACCAGGAGCGGTTTGGACACTCGCTCTTTAGCGTTGGCTAGAAGAAAAGGGAAACACGTGCTCTCCACACATAAACAAAATTAAGTTAATTTACGATAAAATAAAAGTGAAATAAAATAATTATAAAATATAGCTCATTACATAAAACGATAACCGGTCTCCGAAGAGACCCATCCGATGATCTGGATGCTTCGCCGAAAAGACCTGGCCGTTCGCCGTTGGCGGCTCTACTCCGTCATTAAAAAAAAATGACAATAAAACAATAAACGTGTGCACTTTAGCACGGTCAATGACAGTAGAAGGAATGGAGAAGAGCCAACACCGATCTAACGGCAATTTCAAATCGATAATGGCCAGTCTTTTTGAAAGGGATCAATACTGATAAACAATTCGATTTTAATTATATTTCTCTTTTACCGCCTTATCTAGCGGTCAACGGCCAAATAATGAGTGGTTGACACCGCTGTGCGAGGAAAAGTTTCTTTCGCACGATAAAATAAATAAGTAGACATAACAAAAAATCATAAACGGTCCACCTTCGAATTTGTGACGTTACACCTATTTTTACCCATAGAAAATCTGGAGTACAGATTACACACATTTTTTTGACCTGAAGAAAAACCGGAAGCGGGTTACATACAACTTTTCTCTTACTTGTAATTAACTAATAAGTATTGATTTATGCACAATTTTAGGAAAATATACAACACAATTACTATTTTATGTAATTTATATTTTTCTTTCCATTGTTAGTAATTTTGTTGTTATCTTATAAAACTATTTTGAGTGTACTTTCAGAGTTTACTTAATAAATAAAAATGCAACACACATATATATAGATAGATATATTTATATTCAAGATCCTTTTCTACGCCTCATGAAATATCTTCAACAATTCTCAATAAAAAATTACAATTTTTAAAATTGTTAAATTTTGACATTTTTTTTCTCTAAAAATTACCATAACTTATTGAAAAATGAATGAATCAAAATAATTTTTTTAGCTTCGATGCGAAGCTAAAATAAATTTTGTGTCTGTTACCATTTTTTCTCCGCTCTCACCGAACCGATTTCTTTCAACGATACGTCAAAAGATCACAAATCGTATCTAGTCAAAGATATTACCCTTAAAAATAGATAAAATTTCCCTCGTTCCCGTAAATGGGGGAAATCTCCAAAAAAATTACAAGTTCAAAAATCGCAAATTTTTGAAATTTTTTTTACTTAAAACTGCTATAACTTTTTTAAAAATGACCAAATCAATCTAATTATTTTTATATAGATGCATAATATCATTACCTTTCATTTGGTATATATTTTTTTTATATCTGACCCTTTACTTGCCCACAGGAGGGGGATTTAAAATGACAACTTTTTCACAAAAAATTAATTTTTTCAACTTAACTTTTGAAAATGTTCCGAAAGGTCTGACATTTTTATATATATCTTAAATTAGAGCTAATGTAATATACTTTATCATAAAAAAAAAAAATTTCGGACTTTATTATCTTCACGGTGAAAATGGCTACCGAATGCTATTTATGTGTGAAAATTTTCGATTTTGTATTTTACATTTTTAACTTTATTATGCTATAACTATTTGAAAAATGTATGGATCAATACAATTTTTTCATGAGAAGTAGTATTTATATACATCTTTCATTCTACATACTGTTTTTTTAAACCGGTCCATTTCCCTATATACGAGGAGGGTTCAAATCTAAAAAAAACCCAGCACAGGGGGGTCGCGGCACAGTGGTGACGTAGCATAGTTGGATCAAGTATAATGATATCTGACAGTGAATAAAATCACTATAAAAAAAAAACGCTTCGATGGAAATCTTTAGATAGTGTTTAATTTTAAAAAAATTGGTGTTTTATTCCAAAAGCTACTTGATCTGCTGGTTCCTTATTAATATCTTGATTAAGATAAAGTATGTCGAATGAAAAAGGGATTATTAAAAAATATTATTTCTCATAAAAAAATTGTGTTGATCCATACACTTTTCAATAAGTTATAGCATTATAAAGTAAAAAATGAAAAATATAAAATCGAGAACTTTCACACGAAAATAGCATTCGGTAGCCATTTTCGCCATGAAGACAAGTCCAGAGGTCAAATTTTTTCTTTTCATAATAAAGTACATTACATTAGCTTTAATTTAAGATATATATAAAAGTGTCAGACCTTCCGGAACATTTTCAAAAGTTAAGTTGAAAAAGTTATTTTTTTGTAAAAAAATTATAATTCTATAGAAAATTATAATCATTTAAGTACAAGAAAGTAATGTCGTTATACACCGGTATACTTCTACACTAAAATTGACTTCTCACTATGGAGTTTTAAAATATTATTAAATACATTTTCAAAACAAAATCTTTTGCAGAGGATAGCTCCAGTACAAACCCTGTACTACTACCGGTTATAACTACCAACATCAGCAAAAACAGAGCAGGTCCAGATTTAAACATTAGGGTTACAATGCGCCAAAAGCCCAGAGGACAACAGTTGGCGATTGTTACTCTTAGCGTGGAGGCGGCCAGGTTGGTGACAGATCAGGGACGTATATGCTTTGGGTATGTCTTTTGCAGAGTACGGTTGTGGCTAGATAAAAAGACTTTAGATGTCTAGCGACTGGTCACGAGACCAGTGATTGCAATGGCTCAAACCGTTCAAAGTGCTGCTGGGGATGTGGCTTTGTTGGACACTTTGTTGAAAGCTGTTCAGAGTCGGAAGAGCGCCGTAGAAAATTTGGTTAACTGCTGCGTCAGGAGACTTTATTGTCTCAGGAACATTGATTAGAATTCTACAGATAAATGTTGACGGAGATAGAGCTGCACAAGACCTCATGATATAGACGGCCAGGCACTATGGAGCGGACATTACTATTGTCAGTGAACAGTATCGCGGTGGCAGTCAGGATGAGGGCTGGTTCAGCGATCAGCCGGGTAGGTGTGCTCTTGTCATTACTGCCGGAGTCGACGTGGTAGGACCCGCTGATTTGGGATTCACATGGGTCGAGATGATGGGCATGCGGATATATCGCGTTTATTTCTCTCCCAACGTAATGCATTTGCAATAAAACTTGTTCCTGGACAGGCTGGAAGCTATTGTGCGAGCGGTCAACTGTCCGGTGGTCATTGATGGTGATTTTAACGCCAAACGGGCAGAATGGGGATCAGTTTTTTACAGGGCACGGGTGTTACCAAGCGTACCTACATAAATATAAGAAAGTGCAGAGTGAT
>NW_026099572.1:60077802-60118110 GCF_025091365.1 Daktulosphaira vitifoliae
CACTAAATCAACTTATGCCCTTGAAAATTTGTATTAAAACCCTCAAGTATGATATTAATGTGTTTTGCTAAAAAAAAAAAAATTTAAGTGACTTTTAAAAAATGATACTTTTGGCCGCCTAAATCGACGTTTCGTCCACTGTGCGACGTGGAGCACACCTTTTTCAGATGTGGACGATGGATGAGGAAGATAATGACTCTGGAAGCGATGGTTGAAGCCGAGGTTAATCCCGAGTCGATAATCAACATCATGCTCAGGATCAAAGAGAAATGGAAACTGATAGAAGATTATGTGGAAGGAATCCTGAAGGTAAAGGATTTGGAAAAACGACAGAGGGAAACAATGAATGCAGATGATCTAGTCACAGACGTGTAAATATTGTCAGAATTAAGCAAACCGATGTAAATATTTACTGCTAATTTGTAAATATTTAAATGAATGTTTATTTATAAGTGAAACATGTATAATTAAGGTGTTATTTTCAATAAACGATGGTAGTTCTGGCGAAAGCAAAGCTAACGCAGTCCTGCACAGAGTCATCAATTCAAAGATAAAAAAAAAGGCCATCTTCCCTTACATAAAAAAATTAAAACGTAAAAAATAAAACTTTGTTTTATTTTATTTTCTCAACATATATTTTATTAAACAATACAATTTGGAATATGTTATAATATTACATTTCAATATCATAAATTGTTTCATTTTTTTCTGTATCGTATTTAAATCCAAGAATGTTGTAATACTTTACAATTAATTTGTTGCATAGTTTTTTCATATTTTCAGAATACTTATCATTATATAATATTATTTCAAAAGATAAATTTTCAACACTTACTTCTTTACTAGATGATTTTTCGTCACTTACTCTGTTGTCTACTTTAAAACCAATACCTTCATCATACCAAAATGAACATTTTTGATAATTCCAAAGATTTATAGTGTCAAATAAGAAATTTATTTTATCTTTGATTTTTGAAATATCTCCATAATTTATTATGACTTCCTCATCAGTCCTAGTATAAACTGCTTTGTTTTCTGGTAAAGTACTTTCAATTTGCTCAACTTTTTTTAATTCAAATATATATTTTTGAAAAAAATTGTTCGTGTAATCTCCTCTTAAGAGGTTTTGTAAATAATCCAACGCACTTATAAAGTAAGTAATCATATTATTTGCTTCTGTACCAAATGACTTAAGATTTTTCATACATTCAATTGTAGTTCCTTTATTTTTTTCATGTTTCGTTTTTAAACATATATTGATAACTTTAGAATAGTGGTCTAATATCTCTAAAGACCGTGCAACATATTCGCAACCTATTAGTGAAGTTATTCGTAATAATTTTTCTGTTTCATGTGTTTGATCAAAAATTTCTCTGACATTTTTAGAAACTGTTTGTTTACTTCTGCCACGATGTGCTATACTTTGCTCTCTAAAATATCTTTGACCAAGTAAATCTAGTATTTCCTTAACTTCGGAGTGATCACAAGATGTTAGTTGAGATACACACATTAAAACTGTAAATAGTATAACACTGGTGAAAAGATTCATAATAATAATGAAATTAGAAAATACCTGGATAAAATATTAGAAAATATCAAGTAATTTATATAACCTCTTTTACATAATTGTTATTGCTAGCAGCCTGTTTTATACAAAAATTTGATTTGACGGCATTATTTGAAAAAACAAAATGAATGATAAATTAAGCTCAAAATTATAGTAATGATCGAATTATTTACAATGAAATAAATTTTATAAGTATAGTCGTTGCATATTCTAACATTAAATTATTACGATGATTAATTGTGGGCACACAAATTTGAATAGTTGCGTAGAACATAGTGAAAAATCAAATAAATTTTTTTTTAAAAGTAATTCTAAAATAAGAGATTACACTATTTTAAAAGTGTACTTAAATATTATTGCAATTTCAACTTTTATAAAACGTTAAGATAATAATAACGTTTTTAAACAATGATATATTATAAATGTGTTAACTTTTATTTCAATTAACAACATACATATTTAACTATACAAAATAAAAATAATCTAATTAAAAATGGCTGAAAAAGAAATCTCTGAGTTTCTTTTTTTTTGGATTTTAATAATTTAATTTTTTTTTTTCCAGAGAGAATTTACTAATTTCTGGTCAAGTATTATAAAGTAGCATAAAAATTGAATATGAAACCTTAACTTTCATGTACACATTATATTGTGTTCTAATATATCCATTTTTTTCCTGGATTTTTATTTGAGAAATAAAATTTTCTAAATAGTCACCTTAATGGTGCAAATCTGTTTTGCTGTTATTTTTATAGAATACGTATTATGCTTGTGTTACACATTTTTAATAAATTTTTTATACCTTTGAAAATAAAATATCCCATTTATCTACAAATTTATCTACAATGAATTTTTTTTTATTATATGCCTAAAAATATACACATTTATAATTCATTTGTTACGCACCTAGAAAAATAATATGCCATTTTTACATTACTGTTTAAAGGATGGAGACTATAAATATTATATTTAAATTTAAATTATAAATTTGCGTACAATGTAGTTATAAAAATAGAGCACACGCAAATTTCATGAAAAAATCTGGTACTTGTTTTTGTTTGTTTTATTTTTAGTTTAATAGTAATAAATTATTAAAATCGAAAAAATATGAGAACATGCTGACACTACAAGACATCTAAAAATAAAAACTAATGATTGTTATCTATATCTATAATAAATCCAGCACAGTGGGCATGTGGCATAGTTGGGTCCAGTATAGATTTAATCTGACAGTGTTTAAAATCACTTGTATAAAAAATGCTTCGGTGAAAATCTGTTGAGAGTGTTTAAAAAATTGGTGAATTGTTCCAAAAGCATCATGATCTCTTATTCCTTTATTTATACTCTGATTACAAAATTTATGATTTGTAAGTTATATATGAATAAATATATATTATAACAATTAAATATAGTATTGTAATTTTTACGAAGAATTTATAAAATATTATAAAGTAGTTATTACTTTTATGGCAAACGTATATAAAAGTTAAAGGTCTTGATGAAATACTGACACGGTCCCCGCGACTCGTGCCACCTTTATCAGCCGTCGCCCTATTTTATGAGTATTTAACAGACCAACACCGCGTGCCATACGCCACGGTGCAAAGTCCAGCAAGTGCCGCACAGCTGTGCCGCAAATGATACGAACCTATCCGCACTGTCGCCAACACCGCTGCTAACTTTTTGACGTCGAGGATCATGCAAAGATTATTATTACGGTGTTCGTCTATTCGGTTTGTTTGTTTTTCAAAAAAAACCTGTTGTTGCTCATTAATAAACGGCCCACGGGTCCTACCNTACAAAGATTATTATTACTGTGTTCGTCTATTCGGTTTGTTTGTTTTTCAAAAAAAACCTGTTGTTGCTCATTAATAAACGGCCCACGGGTCCTTCCCTCAAAACCAGTGTCGACTATTTATTGCGACGTAAGCCGTGTCAATAATTAAAAAAAAAAATTATTTGTTATTTATAAATATATTTACTGGTCTACAAGATATTTTCATCCGAGACTAAAATATATTTTTTTAAACATATTTTCGCGCCGATTTCAAATCTGCAATTAGAGTTTCGTATAAAGCCTAAATAATAACAAAATCCTTCTAATTAAAATAACAAATATCTATGTTTGATTATTAGGTTAGGTATGAATACTCAATAAATATATTTTAATTAAAAATAAGTTGAAAAAGTTCTACTTTTTATATGCATTTTTAAGTTTTGAACCATTCCTGTAAAAAGGGAAATAGTCCGATTTAAAAAAAAAGTATATCGAATGAACGAGATATACAAATAGNTAATGGGAAATGGTCCGATTTAAAAAAAAAGTATATCGAATGAACGAGATATACAAATAGTATTTCTCATTAAAAAATTGTATTGATCCATACACTTTTCAATAAGTTAAAAAAGTTAAAAATGTAAAATATAAAATCGAGAATTTTCACACAAAAATAGCATTCAGTAGCAATTTTTACCGCGAAGACAAAATAAAGTCCGAAATTTTTTTTTTCATAATAAAGTATATTACATAAGATATATATATAAAAGTGTCAGACTTTCTGGAACACTTTTAAAAGTTAATTTGAAAAAGTAAATTTTTTGTGAAAAAGTTGTCATTTTGAATCCCTCCCTGTGGTTAGGTAAAAGGTCAGATTTATCAAAAAAATATACTAAATGATAGATAAAGACATCTATAAAAAAAAAAAATAATTAGATTGATTTGGTCATTTTTAAAAAAGTTATGGCAGTTTTAAGTAAAAAAAAGAAAACGGTTGAAAGAAACGGTTCGGTGAGAGCTGGGAAAAAAAGGTAACAGACACAAAAAAAAACACATCATAGTAAAATTAATACCTTCTCAGCTACTCATCGAAGCTAAAATTATCCGTTATATTTGTTCCACTCTTATATTATAGAATTATAATTTAAAAAATTATATGTACTTTATTAAGTTATACAGTGATAAATATTAATTAGATATTTAAAAAAAGTTCAAGCTAAATTTTATATATATTTAATTATTTTATTTTTCATTCGATATACATTTTTTTTAAATCGAACCATTTCCCTTATAAGGTAAGCACTTTCAAAAGTTTTACTTTAGAAAGTATTTCGGAAACACTACAAGTCTCAGACATATGTAAAACAAATGCTTATGTAATATGTTATAGGATAAAAAAAATTGTTCCAACAACTTATCTTCTTTATGTAAACCGCTGAAGTTAAATAACAAATATTATTTTTGTGTAATGAATCACTGTATTTCGCGTTGTCCACTTCAATTTTTTTGCCTATATTTTAGTTCAAATAAGAACGAAAATCACACCATTTATTCTCCCTTAAANTTTTTGCCTATATTTTAGTTCAAATAAGAACGAAAATCACACCATTTATTCTCCCTTAAAAAAGTAATAATAATAATAAATATTTAAGTGATAGTTATAAATATTTTGAGGGAGAATTTTTGCAAATTTTTATGTCAATCCAATAAGTATATTAAAACGAAAGGGTCTGACCTTTTCAAAAACAAATTTCATAACTTAAATAATAATTAATTAATGAAGATCAGAATAATAAAGTAAAGAAAGTTAACTTTCATTCGTTTATGTTTTCCATATATCGATATATGTATTTTTGATACACATTTGCTATAAAGATAGTGAAATATAGAATTACTTTATTATTGTATTATTTTTTCGAAAAAAATAACAATGTTAAATTATTGAATATCAATTTCAATTTTTTTTGTTTTATTTAAATAACTTCTTTTTCAATCCATAGGAAGATGAGAAGTAAAAATATAAGAAGTAACTTCTTAATCTCAAATCACGAATAAATATTATTACAGACTGTAAAAATGAACTATTCATTTTCAACAAACTATTCATTGATAAATGTTGTTAATCAATAAGGACTAAAATTTTTGTTTAAAATGTCACATTCCCTTCGTCATCCAAACGCTTTGTTTATATTGTTAACACGAGTTCTATGTAAACATTATGGGTTGTCTGAATAAACTCCGATGGATATTTTTATATTTATTTATTCACTCTGTTAAATGAATATGCCGCGTTAGCATGATATTAGACCGTTAATAATCAGATCCGTGAAAATTTTAAACAAGGCCAATGTACAATGCACAAATAAAAAAATCTTTTGTTCATTTACTTCAGATATTTGGATGGTAGAAAAATAATATTATAATAGTTTAGGTTAAAAAAATATCAATTGATTATTCAATAAATAAAATCTTTTCAAAATAAACATGGTAGCTTAACTATTTTGGTGAGTTTTATCAAGGTCATGAATAAATTGATGGTTTTTTTTTTGAAAAATTGTCATTAGAATATGCCAAATACTTTCATAACGCCACCTAATAACTCAAAATAAGTGTTATATGCAATTTTTAAAAAATAATTGTTTTATCATATTTGTTTATACTTTTATACTACTTATTTAATAAATAAATTTGTGGTATTACCCGTTTTATAGGATTTCAATCTTTGAAATACCACCTAAATAAAAATCTGAATATGTTAATAGCAATAAACAAGAAAACCCTAATTTCATTAATATTTTCCAAAATTAACTATTCTCACTAAAAACTAATTTTTTCTATACTTAAAAGTAAACCCATTTCTATACAATAAACATTTTTTAATTTAATTAATTTTTTATTGACACATTTTCTATTTTGAAAATAATGTAGATACTTTCTGTATTTTTTTTTTTTAAATTTCTGACTTAAACTTAAGGAAAAATGATTATTTTGACAACAGACATTTTGCTGTCTACAATATTGAAGTGAATTTTATAGAGTTTGGAAGCAATTTTGAATCTCGCTTTTGATTTTATATATGAAATCTTTTTTATGGGTTAATTACTAATTATTAATTAAATAATTGAGTCATTAAAAAAAAAACTGATAAATAAGTTTTTTAAAATTTTTTCTAATTTATTTGCTGATGTTAAAAAAGTAGTGCAATATTTGGGATTTATCCGACTAATTTAACGTTTTTTTAAGACTTTTAAATTTGAGTTTGATTAGCATTTTTCACAAGAAAAAGCTGAACATTCATTTGTAAATATTTTTTAATTAATCTAATAATTTTAAAATTACTACCAATAGATAATTTTGTGAGCAATTGTTTTTTACATGACAAATAAGCATCAAAAACGTAAATATGATAAAATCAATACGTAAGATCAATAAACTGAAAAATTTTAATTTTATTTTTATTAGTTTTTTTTTCAGAAAAATTTTATTGTACATTTGAAAAAAAAATTTAATAGTTTTCTGCATTCTACGACGTTAAGTTAATAGTATAATTCGATTTGGCGTATGACACTTGTTTTCTCAGTTATTTAACTAATTGTAAATAACGCTAAAAATATTTGAAAATTACAATGCGTTACTCAGTTTGGAAGTAAAAAAAAAATCAAATCAAATTTTGAAAAGTGTGTTCTTTTCAGAAATGAGATATTTAATTTTTCTGAACAAACTAAATCATCAATGATGATTTATCGTACTTTAGAGTCGTTAGATAACTTTTACAAAAATTCTTAGTGTTCTGATTTTTTCGTATGAAAATAAAATTGCTAATAATGGATAAAATAAAGATTTTACCGTTCAATTTTATAGTTTCCTATTTTAAAGTCACCTATAAAGTAGAACCTTTGTATTGCATCTTTTTTAGTTAGCAATATTAAAAAATTTACATAAAAATAAATGATAAGTACTCTGAACTACTTAATTTAAATCGGTTCAATGGCTTCATAGCGATATACAAATATATATACATGAGGCGTCATTCAACATTATCTAACGTCAACGTAGTGAGTTGTATAGGTGTCATATTGTTTTAAGATGCAGGTTTTATTTTGTCAACCCTTAAGACAATAAACAATAGTCTAAACTTTATTTATGTAAAAAATAAATTCTATTCTCAATAACAATAGAGCTTGAGTATAATAAGAAAAATGTTGTTTTAGATTGAACATCGTTATTTTGCAAATCAGCGTGTGATAACAATTTATAAACAACTATTTTATGGTATTTTCATAAATTAAATAACTAATGCTTCATAAATATCATATTCATTGAATTATAGTTTTACATAACAATTATAAAATAGTAAATAGCTCCAAATCTTTACCTTACCCTTCCTTCTAATTTTGTAAATTAACAAAACATTTTATTATTAAAATCAATGATTATTATATAGAAATCATAATATGTACGTTTAAATTAATCAAATATTTTTAGTACTTAGTAAAATAGTACTGGATCAGTTATTTAGAATCCATTTATCGAATTACACTAATTGTATAATTTAAAAACAGATTTAAACTTTAATTTATTATACAAAAATTACTACAGAATTGTAAGTTTGATTTCCTTTATTTTAATTATACAATAAGTATATGATAACATTTTTTTTGAAAGAAACTTAAACGTTTTTGTTATTAATGTTGTTGTTTTAATAGCAATTATTTAAAAATTCTACTGAACTTATTATTTTTATTTAACGATATCTCTAGTTTAATTAATTATAAGTTGTCTGAGTATTTTCAAATGCAGGCATCAGTGTTACCGATGTAATTATATATATATATATATTGGTTGCAGTATATATAAATAAGTCTCTATAGGGAATTTTGATTGTTGACGAAAAAAAATATCATATTATTTTATAATGATATTTTTGGTTTTATGTTTGGCCAAATAGAGCATTTACAACACCACCATAGTATGCTATTTTGTTTATTATTACCACAGGCAATAATTAAATACACAGACAAAATAGACCTTGGTATTCAAAAGAATATAATTATAATTCTCGGACATTATCACAATATGATATTTCTGTAACTATTATTTATATTATGGTATCTACTATGAATTAATTTATTCTTCTTTACTTATCGTGACACAAAAGTTGCCTGAAGTTACAATTGCACACTTCATTACTTGTTTTATTCTATAATATTTTCGATTTCTTTTCACTAGAAAATATACTTACAATATTATAATATTTCGATATGCTTTCATTTTAAAATGAATAAAAAAAATTAATTGATGGAATTGTTGTTGTGACATATCACATTGACGTTCATCGTCAAATTTTACAGTAACTATTAATTTTAAATATTAAGTTCACTATAAATTAATTTAATGAGTAGATTTAAGTTCTATTAAAATAGAACACTAAAAACTATTAGTAAATGTTTTACTTAGTGTAAGTGAATTTGGAATATAAGTAAAATTTGTTGTCATAAGCACGTTAAAATAAATAATTACACAATAAACAAAAATTCATATAAAAATCTAATGTCTGGTGTGTCATTTGCGGGCTTCAAAAAAAAAAAAATGTTTTTAACTTACAATAAAATTTAAATTAAAAAATAAAGCAGTAACACAAAATAATATCTTAATCAAAAGTTGTTAAAAATGTTAGAACCTGGTGGGCACTATTGTATATAAATATAGGACGATTCTTTTAATGTATTTTTTTCATTAATTTTTTTAAATAGTATCTAGATACTGAATTTCTCCTAAAATAATAATTATGTTAAGAAAAATATTTTCAATATTTTTTAGTTGCATATATTTCTTGAATTATCAGTTATTAATTACTTTTTTAATTCACCCCTTATAAGGGTGTCATCTTTATTTTTCTTCAAATGACAACAATAATATTTAACAAGATTATAAAATAAAAAATAATCTAATTAAGATAATTACGGATCTATAATAACGTTGATCTATTATTTTGGAAGTTATTACCATATTAAAATGTAGACTAAAGTCGAGGCACGTATATGACAATATTTATCATTAGATATTTTTTGGCTTCACCTCTCCTCCCGACTAAATATAAAAATGGATTTAACTTTCAAAAACTGGTTCAAAAGTTGTTATCCCTGTCATTTTCTTAATTAGATAATTTTTTATTATAATATAGTTAAATATGCCTGTTGTTATTTAAAAAAATAAAGTTGTCACCCCTTAAAATACAAGGGATAAATTAAAAAAGTAATTAATATTTGATAAATCGAAAAATATATAAAAGTAAAAAATAAAAAAAAAAAGTTTCTTATCAGTATTATTATTTTAAGAGAAATCGAGTATTTTGCATTACAGGAATGGCTCTGTATCGTTTTTTGTTAAAAAACAAATTCTATAGTACTGTATTGGCGGTATTATAGTGTATATGAATGACAACTAAAGGTTATTTTTCTAAATACTAGCCTCATGTAAAAATCAATTTTAAAGATAATAACAAAGTAGTAAGAAGTAAAATACTTAAATTTTAAAAGACGGCGACAAAACTACGGAAGTTATAATATAACAACTAATAGTATTTAGTCGTATTGTATCTATCATATGACAATAGATTACAAAATTTCTGACTTGTTTTTTAACGTGTATCATGTAGGAGTAAATGAAAATAAAAAATATTACCATTAACACGGTTTTCTTTAGAATTTCCGATTTCTATTCATTGTATTTTCGACCCACTTTATGAATTGTTATACATCTTTCGTTGCATTTAAGATTTTACTTTTATACACTCATATCTTACATGTAATAGGCAATAGCAACGCATCGAATATTCTCCAGATCAATGGACCGTATCGGCTTGTCAACCGGTCTACAAAACAATTGTCTAAGATCACGTGTGAAGTGATTGAACTACTACCGTATCCACCTGTAATCCGCGATCATTTTATTCATCATTAACGTGCGTCGATCATCATCCGATCGAATTTTACCAATATCGCGTGTATGTAACTTTTTATTGTATTGATCCAATTATCTATTATAACCATACAATGAGCGAATACGTCCAAGGGCAAGTGCATGATGAAAAATCCAAGATCAACGAATTCTAACCACTTGTTTATTATGTAGTAAGAGAGGTCGGTAATATCTTGAGAACATGTGCACACTCAAAGAGAAATAGATTTAATGATACACATTTTTATTCATTTAGTTTATAATCAAGAGTAGAAAGAATCATTTGTGACTAATGTGAAGCATTAGGATTTAACAATCGCTAAATAATGACATAAATATTTTATTATATTTTAAATCGGTATACAGCTTATTAAATGCCATTTAATACTAAATATCAACTCAATGAACTATAGCATCTCAATTAATAATTCTATACGCATTAACAGCTAGAAAAGTATCGAATTGAAGACCATTGGCTTATGCTATTTCACACAGTACATTTATAATTAGTTATCTGAATATGATTCAGTAGATTTTTACTAGCTATATTTATGCTTAGGAGTACACACGTTTATACATATTTTTTTCATATTAATTTCTACTATAAAAATTAAAAATGTTTAAATTATGAAAAGAGTTTTTCTAAAAAAATAACAATTGTTAATTTATTTTTATTCGCGATGTCCTTTAAACAATAATATACATTTACAGATTATCATAAAACATTCATTTGTAACAATTTTTTACACTACTAAAACTTTTTGAAACTAATAAAAGGAGTATAACATGGTAATTGATTTCAACTTAAATATAATTAATGTTTGTAATATTTTATCCATTGCACCACAGTTTTTCTAATAATTTTTGTCTACTAAATTATATAGATCACCTTGAAATATAAAATTGTATTTAGTCAAAAAATTCGTCAATAGACTCCTATAACAATGTATTTTAAAGGATATAGGAAGATTGGTTAATAATTAATTAAACTGAGTATAACCATTTTTTATATCAAGGATTTACTTTTAGAATTCATAAAGTATGTCAACAATAACTTAATAAATAGATTTAAAATCATAAAATAATAAAAAAAACTTTGAAAGTGTCCAATCGACATAGGTACATCACGAGGTTATTTAATAATGATGTAAATTATGCTTTTGGACATCCGTTGACTAAAACAAACTAAATTAAGTTGTGGAGGGTATTTAAATCCCTAGAGCATATAAATATTTATGATTTTTAAACACGAAACTGTTTATCATAAAGGTTGTTATATGAGCGTACTTTACTCCCAAAATTACTCTTAATATCTATAAATGTTACTCAACTTGTGAGAAATGGTTTGGTAGCGTGTACAAAAATTGTTAGGTTAGGATGTTTAATGGATTAAAAATACTTTTTAATGTCCAAAAAGGCCATAGTTTCATTTGTATGTCTATCGTTACATTTTGGTGTTTAATACATACATATTTAATTTTTGTATTCACTCACGCAATTTATATTGATCAGAATTCAAATTAAGTATCAATTTATTATACTTTAGTCGTTTTTTATTGGATATACTCAATATAAATATTTAAATTTAATAAGGGTTTGGTATGATATTTAAAAATTTTTTTTTATGCTATAAGCTAATTTAATTAATCTATTTATGAATATTAAATTCATTAATATCTAATATAATAAGAATTAGTATCTCTAATAAAATAGTGAAAATCATAAATTAATAAAAAAAGGTTTTCTTTCTTAAATTAAAACTATATTTTAATTTTTTTATATCATAATTTAAGGAGAGGTGTGCGTTCCAGTTACCCTCCCGATATATTTAAATTTTTTATGAAAATATTTACCTGTCATTAGAAAATAACAGAGAAAATGTTTTTCTATGAATTACAAATTTCAAATTAAGACACTATTTACATAAGAGTAAATTACTAATATACTTAATTACTAACTGGTAACTCGATTAGTCAGTCATTTACCTTTTAGAGTGTCCAGGGCAAAAGTTGATTAGATATTATTCCAAATGAATTTTATAATCGAATGCATTGAAAAGTTTAGACTTCTTGTTTTTAAGTAGGTGAACAAAAGAGTCTTTTAAAACTCGTCCTATATAGCGTTTTAATTTTTATTCTCGTTTTACCTTCTATTCCCATAGGTAGCGCTCTAATGAAGTAGGCGTAGTCTGTACAGTGTGTAAATCATCGGCTGGTGCGCCGTGCGTATCCCTACCCTTAAGAATGCTGCTGCCGTTTCGCCAAAACAATAATAAACACTAGTTCACAACGTGCGTTCGTTCTGGCTGTTTCACCCTCCGTCGTCCCGGTGCAGTTTTTATCCCTGTGTTAAATCTGTTCCTTGAAACGTGATTGAGATTTTAACGGTTTTTCGTATTCGTTTTTTTATTACCATCGCGTTATCAATTACATACCATTTTTTAAGTAGATTTTAATTGTACACGATACGAAACATCCATAATTTTGAGTTTTTAAGGTAATTACTTTCATCTTATCACATTAATAAGTTTTATTATTATTTTAAACGTTTCTGGATTATCCTTCTATTTTTAGATACATTTCTCTTGTGTTATATTTAATGTTCATTTTGTTTTCTCTAAGTATATCAACTTACCTCGGGCTGTTTTTAAATAAAATAATTGAGATTTTATTAATGTGCGACCGTCCAATGTTGGTTTTGTGTCATACTTTAAATCCGATAAAAAAAGATTCAATGAAACCCGTATGGTATATTAATAAGTGATATTATATAACTTATGATTTTAACATTAGTTCCGACAATTCTATTAACAAACACTGTTCAACGATATATGTAATTCATATGACCGACAATAGTTACTAATAGGGTTGTGTGTACACATTGTGCTCAGATCGGTACAAAATTTATTTTAGATTAATAATATTTCGTATAAAATATGTTTTGATAAAAAATATTACACTGAATTAGGTAGGTATTTGGTGGTTGATATGATAACGAAATTAGTATTTTGTACATGACTACTCGACCATAGAGTGTGCAATCAATTATAATTGTAAAATAATGGTAACAATCTAAAAGTAATATACAAAATAAATAAAATTTACACAGATAGTATTTGTATTTCTGCACATAATAATATACTTTGTTGTAAGTACATGTTTCATTTTTTTAACTACAAATTATAAACATTTATAACGTACTAAAAAATACACATAAGTTATTCTGATATTCCTAAACAATATTTTTTTGTGTAAAATAGTCTTTATTTACAATTTTCCTTGATTTCATAGATTATCGAAAACTTAAAAAATATTATTTTTATGAACAACTTTTTTTGTTAATGCGTTAACTCAGGTAATAAAATTGGAAAAGTGCTACTGTTGTGTTCATAGCGCCCTGCTAACTGTCATTGGTGCTGTAGAGCAATCGTATAATTGGCACCCCTATTTAATATATTTTTTAAACAAAATACATTTTATGAGAAAAAAAAATATTCATAATTTTTTGGTGCCCTACGGCACACTGTCTTACACGAAGTGTTTGACTTTATGTTATTTTATATTATTCCAACCCACTTGGCTTAAGTTGTCTTAAAACTACAAAATGTAATCTTACAACTCTAATTGCTTGTTTACTATACGACGACGCACAATCAAAGGTGATGAATGTATTATAATGCTAGAAAATAATCTTTTAAAACCCATATACTAATTTCAAAATGTTTTTGGTGTGCTTTACGTTAACTAATATGTTTTTTATAATATTGCTGAATTTATGTTTATTAAATTGATAATATCAATCAGTATTGTAAAACATAAATGTAGCAATTGTTGAAAAGTAAAATATTAACAGATGTGTAATTTCCATGGTAAAAAATTTTAATTTTTGTAAAATTATTTAGTTTGTTTTGTACAAAGTATAATGCAAGCTTTTCTATATAAGGTCGTTTAAATTGTGGTTCAATGACTATTAATTTAATATCACTTTAATAATGTGTTTATTTCTTATCTGAGAAGATTTATAAATAGTTTAGTATATTATTTACCTGTGTTATAGGTCTTGTGGACTATGCTCATTATATTATGTATCATTTCCGCTATTAACAATTAGTTAAGACTAGGAATTATGAACTCGTGGTTTTATTCATAATGTAACTTCTGAGTAATCTTTGCGACATAAAAATGATTGAAAATAGCATTTCTTAGAGAGTTATATTTGAGTTTTACTAATTCATTAAAACTAACTTAATTATTAGGATTCATAAAAAAAAAAAAATGTAAAAAACTTTAAAAATAATAGCAAAAATATTTGTTTAGTTTTTATTGTATTAACACTTAAAATATTCATTGTAGTCTTAAAAATAATAGTTGAGAAAGTGAGAAGAAAATAGCATGGCTATGTTAAAATTGTACCGGTTATTTAAAGAAGTTGATACATAATTAAACAGTTGTTTTCTATTATTTAATTGACTTCGTAATGCGTTTGTAATTATTCTGTACTGAAAGAATTGAATGTCTTTGTTTATTTAAATAAATATTACCATAAATACTGTTTATATTTCTTGGTACCTATAAACATTTTTGAATCAATTCAAAGAAAAATAAAGCTACCTTATTAGTGACACGTTTAGTAGGCATTAATGGATATTTTACTATAAATTAAGTTATTTAAAATCATTCGTTTGCGTTTTTAAGGTATGAACAATAGAATGTCTTTATTTATAGGCAACTCTAAAAACGTATTATCATCACATTTTTAAGACCGAGTTCCACTATCTTTATTCCCATAGGCAATGTACGGGTTTTGTGTAATGCATCAAACTCGTTGTCTGAGGGACGTGACCATTTACATTAAACCACCGACACGGGGGTCTTTTGTACCTCTCCAGACGATCCTCTCGACCATCTGTCCCTCGCCCANGATCCGCTTCGTGTTACCTCTCCAGACGATCCTCTCGACCATCTGTCCCTCGCCCAAAACCACTGTCAGGTATGCTGCTTAACTGCGTTTGACTGTACCACCTACCTATTGTCAAGTATGAATGCGCAAAATATTATTTCTTTAAACGCAGCAGCTGTTTTTGGCGCGTAAACTACGTTCTGTTGGCGGTTGACCGATAAAACGAAAATGCTCCATTTCCTATTGCTCGTGCGCACATCACCCCTTCAAAATAATTTCGAGTTTCCCCTATTTTATTACGTGCATTTCAATGGGTCAATGCCCTTCTGGCGTCAGTATTCTTCTAATAAAGGCCAGAATTATTCATCCACTCCAGACATAGGAGTTCTTCGGGCTGTAAACCATTTTATGCGTAAAAACCATATACTATATATATATATATATTGATGTTAAAGAAATTATTCAATGTAAGTTGAGTAAACAATGGATAATATTAAAATATTAGAAAAAACATGGAATTAAACTTAGCTTTCTAGTTAATATAAAGTATAGCGACTGCATTAAAAGATCTATTAGCGTGTTTTTCACATCTCTTGTTTGTGAAATACTTACTAAAAGCCACTTTTGGTATGTATACTCTATCAAAACAGCTGTTTCAGATGCGTATAGGCTACCTGTCGATTGAGAAATAGTTTTTTTTTCTGCGTGCTAAATTATTCCAAGTTTTTCTAAGAATAATAATGGAAAGTTATGTTTTCATTTAGCTAGTAAATTGAACTACCATAAAAATATTATTTTATGAATTTTATAATTTCTAATTTTTTAATTTATTATATAATATGCATTAAATTCAACAACTATTTCGTCATTATAAATAAAAATTTAGACCACTTAAATCATTTGTTCCCGTAATGCGTAACTGTACATCAAGACAATGTTTTATTTTTTGGGTACATGAACATGTATTTACACAAAACTTTTCTAGTACTATCAAAAGTGTTATAAAGCTATTACTATACAATTTTGCCACCACTTTTGTATTTATATTTTAAATGTTGACTTTGAGAACGATTAATAATTTAATTTACGTGACTTATATTACTTTCACACTTTAACATAGCTAAATTAATTAAAATGATTTAGTGTTTTACTTGGCGAGTACATAAAAAATTGAAGAGTCGAGAAGTTCTGGTACATTAGAAATCTTTAGAAATTTTTTTAATATGCCTAAAAATAATACTGTCATTGCTGATTTAGGACTTTAAATTATCATCGTCCGTCTAACCCATATTTTTTAAACAATTGTTTCCCAATTATAGAGGAAATCCATTGAAGCAAAACATTTTTTAAGTTAGTTCTGGTTTTTCAGTTTTAGCAATTACATGTCAAATCATGGTAAAAGGTTTTAAAAATCCAATGAATTGAAATAAATTGTTATTTTATTTAATAATAACCTTTTCTTTTTTGGATCGTGTATATTGTAATGTCAGCGAGTACCTCTAAATATGTTTTGGTTGGTTTTGAATAACTTGTCAAACTAGATAAGATTAGACACTCAAATGTTTAAATTTCAACTATATTTAAATAACCAACACATGATGAGGCCTCTGCTTATGACGTTAGCTCTATGTATAGCGAATGCGACTTGATTTAAATCATATTAGTGATTACGTACAAAAATAAAACAATTATGAATGAATAGATTTTAAAAAAGTCATGAAAAAACTGTTATAGTTATAAATGACTTAAGTAGGTGACTTTTGTTTTTGTAAGCATTCACCTCGTAATAAATACATTGCTCATTCTGACGCATCTTTTTATCTTCTGTTTGTACTCTTATAAAAGTAGATGTATTTTATTATTATATTTTTACTTAACATCAGTGGTAGTTGTCGTTTCGTGGTTTTCATGTCGACATCTTTTATGTAATTTTCATCTTGCCGTGTTACTAATTAAAATTCATTTATCTTCAAATACTATTATAGTGTTTTTTGTGTAATGTTTTTCTTATAAATTTGACATGAAAACGATGTCTAATGTAATTGAGAAATATTGAAAAAACTGTAATAGATATGAACAATTATGTAATAGTAATAGATAGTACTTCGAGTCGTAAAAAACAATCCAATTATGTTCTTATTTTGCACAGCCACTTAACGGTTCACTAATAAAGGTAAAGGCGCGTGTCTAATACAGCACCGAAAGACTAATCGCCTGGTTGAGTTTATAACGTGTTAAATATGTTGTGTGTACATACCAGCAGTGTTTAATTCGCGTTTCGTTATTTTATTCAGACTTCTTTCTCAACACAACAGTGTTACAGATCTAAGCATCTACATTTCTCAGTCACGCCAGTCGAAACAAATCAAATAGTAAATAGATTTGATAAAAAACGATCCATAATAAAAGTTCAAAAGATTAGAGAAAAATAACCTTTTTTTTCTCCGTCACGTCTGTTTCATTTAATGTTAATTTATTCACACGTGTATAATTTATTACATTTATCTATATGTGATTAGGTTACAGTCAATACAATTTTTTTTGACTAATTATTTTGATAAGAATGCAGTGGTAGGTAACATCGGCGATGAAATCAGACGAATCATTACGGTTTATTTATCTAATTTATAAATGTGTTTGAAGGATAACATTGCTTGAACTATAAAGCCTATTAATACTTACTACCAGTTATTTTCATTAATTAGTTTAAATATATGGGCGTATTTCTTTACTTAATACTTACCAAAATTCATACCTTATTATAATTTTTAATATATTTCAACAATAAACAAGTTTGAACTTTTTAGAATAAAATATTGGGTATGATCATATTTTCATTATTTACGATTTTACTAAACAGATTTTAGGAATTGAATTAATAAAAAATAAAATAAAAACAATGATATAATACAAATTAAATGAATTTTTCTCAATAAAATTTACTAGAAATCATCATTTCATGTAATTGATGTAAAACCATAACATTTCATGGAACATTTGGAGTTGAGCCACAAAATCGTCCAAGTAATTTGTCTTAAGTTGCAACGGGTTATTTTTAACTGCCATGGACTGCATTATTTTACCATACTTTTAAAATAGGTTTTAGAAGTGAAAAAACTACTTATTAGATATTTTCACTTCATAAATAAAAAAAAAAAATTGAAATTTTGGAACAGTTCCAAGTGGGATAGTGTATAACTAATATATTAGTTATGCACCTCTGAATTATTTTACAATTGCAATTGTTGAGGAAGTAGTTAATTGTTTATGTTTATAACTTTTATTCCTGGCACCTATATGAAGTATCTGTTAGTAGAATAGAGAGTCTAAGATTAAAGAAGTGTATTAACTAATTTCTTACTTTCAGGAGAACAAAATTAAGTTTTTATTTTTCATTTAAGCTCAAGAAAAAAATGTTTTTCTTCTTAAAAAATATGCATTCCAATATAATTGATGTACACTTTTTTCATTTTAAAAAGTATTTTTTATATTGGTTAAAATAGACTGATAATCGAAAAACTCAATTTGGTTAATACGTTCCTTTAGTTCTAGGCCCTAAATATAAAACGTTCTATAGTTGCTATAATTCATGTGTATTATACCTATTCTTTTTTTTTTTTTTTAATGATAATATTATATTTTTAAATTTACATTTTGAATGAATTTGAAATAATTATATAAGATGTTATTTTTTATTTTTAGACCATCTTAACTATGTCAATAATGATGAGGTTTATTTTTAAATGTCGATCATGTCTGGAATAATTTTTGGAGAATACTTAGCATAAAAATGATGAAAGATAATATGGTGACAATCCCACTCTTGTGTAAGTATATTTTCTTCTATGATTATCCTTTCTATAGTTCACTTGTGTTAAGGCGCGTGACTGACAATAAATATTTAAAAATTGTTAAATTTAACGTTTCCACATTTTAAGATGTTTTATGAACCAACACAAATTTTAATTTACATGTTATAAACTTACAAAAATTATTGAATATTAAATAGTTTTCTTTGTTTAAATGAAATAATATTTAAAATAAACTCAAACAATATAATAAAAGACTAATCATTGGTCTTTCGTTATATCTTTTGCGTGTCAACTTTTGAAAAAAGAAAGTGCAATTTATTCGCATTTTCTACTCTTAATGTTCTGATAGAAATTTTTTATTTATTATTGTTATTATAATAAATATTTTCAACGCTTTCTTCTTCCTTCCGCCTATCACAAGACTACGTATTGTTCATAGAATTAATGCGGTTTGTCAATAATTCATAGTGACGATTGATAGACATCCCGATGATTTCCACGGGTATTAGTAGAATACTGGATTTTTCTTTCGTCTGCATTGCTAAATCATTACAAATAGGCTGTGAACCCAACCATTGCCAATTGCATTGAAAAATATAAATATATATGAATGTACAACAAGTAACTGTCTATTTTTTTTTTTTTTTATTATAAATATCACGTTTTTATCTGAAACGAATGAAATTCGTACTCAATAACTGTTAAACAACTTTTTCCCTCAAACGATTTTTTCAAAACGACAAAAAAAAATTAGAATAGGAGTGAATTTAAATATTTTTTTCGTTTTTGATTGAGATAAAGTAATGCGTAATAAACAACTTGAATTCTCCCATTAGTAGTAATACAATTGCTGTTTATTATTTTAACGACAATAATTGTCGTTAATAATTAATTAGTATTATTAACAGTAATAATTGTTGGTAATAATTATTGTAAATAAATTTATTATTTACAAGTAAAAATTTCTAGTCTTTTTTTTTAAGTATTTTATTGTTTGTTAACAAATATTGGTATTAATGTTAAAGAATTTTTGTCGATTTATAAAATTTCAATACGATAAAGTAATTTTACATGGGTTTTATCAAAAAACACATTTAATTAATTTTCGTATTTAAATAATACATTCTTTGTGGTAAATGTTTGAGTAATTTAGTAAAAACATAAATTTTTCCTTGATGGAATCAAAAAACTCAAGTACAATTCAACAGGTGTTTTATTTTAAATAAAAGAAAATTTCATAATAGCAACTTGTCGAAACAAAAGTAAAAAATAATTTAATACTGAATTTATTTTTTCTAAAAATAAAAAATATTAAAAGTTTTGTTGGATATAGTTTTGGCGACTTGACACAAATGCGATCGTCTCGTACAAAATTATTGATGCGTGACAGCGATATACTCGTGTAACCATAGCGAACGAACTCGTATCAAAACACTAGTTTAATATACTTGCTCACCTCAGGTTATATATCTATTAAGTATTCGGCGAATCGAAGTGTCATTTGCATCTGCAAATGCATGTATTAAAATTGAATTATTCTTTAATAAGTCCTTGGAAGAAATCGGATACTGCGTAGATCTGTTGGTATTCGTCACAGATAATAATGTAATCTGTGTAATATAATATAATATTGCTTCCCTGTGTGTATATATTTACTGACTGTACTTTATTGATACATAATTTAGTTCAGTTTTTCATTGCGTATGCACACTACACTTTCTAAAAAGCAAATAAAATACTTGCATAGGCTATGGTGTGATTGAAACTGGGATGTATTATGATATTGTGGTTGACAAATAAAGTTTTTTTCAACTAGCGTCTTCTTAGAGTACACCAAGAATGTCCTTCACGGTCTCTCAGCCATCGATGACACAAATCGATTGGCTGATTTAAAATAATATTATACATTGTGTATGTTTATGTACATGTTTCCTGCTCTGCTGTGAGCGTCCGCAAGTCTGTTGTTATCCATTGAACCGTATAGCGATTACTACACGGTAGCGGTCGTATGGTTTGTGGTCATCAATAGTTTCGTTTAAACAAAAACAAAATACAAGACACCAATTTTAGTAATATTTTAATACAGTGATAGCATGAAGCAGTAGACTTTGGAACTTGGGTAGAAACTTGCAAATGCAGTTAGTTGTTTTAACGAAATCGTCGATTCGACGTGCTAGTGTTCATCAACAGCACATTTAACAGTTTTAATCAATTAGTTATGTTCGGTATTTTTGAAAAAAAAAAAAAAAAAATCTACAGACTAAATAATATAATAATGAATAAAGTCACGTATACGATGAATCGGCCGAAACGAATTTTTATTTAAACGTTATACTGGGGAAACGATGTTTTTTATTTTAGTTAATAATAGAAGTTTTACTTGTATAATTTAATGAAAAATCTAAATAAGTTATTGAAATTTTAGTTTAAAAGAGGGCCTTGTGCAGCAGAACCTGTACTTGGAAATATTTCATTAAATATATTGTACATTTGTCAACACAACAATAACTAATATTTTTATATACATATATGGATATGTATCTACCAAGATACACAGCCCGGTTATTTAATGTATCGAGGTAAAGTGCTTATCCTTTAAGTACTTATAAACGACTAATGCCAGGTTAGGAAACTGACCGGGTAATTATCGAACTAAGTAATCATTATTTATAACGACCAATTGAGATGAATGTCATTTTTGCACGTTTCGTTTTCTCTTTCTACATGTTTTAATTTGGAATTTGGTATGAATGTGTTGAGCCGTCTACGTGATTTCTATTTATTTATTCTTGCATTGTAATTTTTTAAATAAAATGACATAATTACAATAAAATTTGAGGAAACAAAGAATTAATAATTATTTACGAATAGCCTAGTGTTTGGTATTAGTATTGTACATTGATGTCGAATATTACACAATAATGTGACTGTTCAATGTAATTCGATAGAACTAGAATAATTCGATATGTAGCGAATAGAAATTCTACTCTATGTTATCGATAGTATGTTTTTTTAGGACTGCTACATTGAAAAAACGTACTTGATATATGTGGTGGACAGTCTAAAATAACATTAGTTATGGTCATCAAATATTACTAGTATGCTACAGTATTCAACACTATGAATTAAATTTTAAATAACTTTACTATTTATTAATAAAAAAAAACATAATAACTAGATATTATGTGATGTATATATTTTTAATACCCTACGGAGTAATTTTAATAATATGAGATATTGCAACTTGAGCCTAAATAAAAGTTGCGAGTAATAGTATTTTTTTTTTTTTTACTTTGTATATTTTTATAACTTTTAGTTTATTCTTATGTTATCTTTCGAAGTAGTAATTGAAAATGCAGAATTTTTTTAATTACATAAAAAATGACTCCTATTTCCTGTTACATATTACTCATACAATTTCATTTCTTAATAATGATACTGTCAGATGTAGTGTTATGTTGTTTTTATGGTTTCATTTTACGAATTGTCCACGATAATTGATCAAATTATTGTTTTGAAAAAGTTAAAAAAGTGTTTAATGACCGCTTATAAAGTACAATTTAAAAAATTACCGGTGTAGTTTTCAACAGCAACGACAATTCGGATAGTTAAACACTTAAGGTCGTTATCGCTACTTAACCGAAGCTTCTGTTGTGTCGTATTCATAAATAATACGGCATTTCAGAACTAGAAAATTGGATAATTACTGCATGTTAGCTGTATAAAAAAGTTATTTCACGTTATTAGGAGTGCACCCTAGTTTTTAACCTCAACTTTAGTACGTGATGAGAAAATAAAGCCACAAAGTATATACATCACCTTGTATTACTACTTTTCGATGTGACCGCAATAAGAGTTACACAGGAAATAGAACTTACTGTATTAGAGTTGGTTACAATAAATAGCCAATCAGTATTATACAATCATAGCAATAATAATAAAATATAGCTCTTCAATTACATATGCTATAAAGTGAAACTTAATACTCTATATTAAGCTTTTCTAAAGTTTTCTATTATTTAATGTTCCCTTATAGTTCACAATGTTTTCATTGAATGTATTTTGTTGTAGATACACGGGGCTGATTGTAAGCACTTAGGTTAAAATGACTTTTTTTTATACGCCCTTCTTATACAAAACGCAAAAAGTATGACGTCATTTTAACAATATAGTACTACATAATATAATGTAAATGTTTATAGTTTAGTTGTAGTCATGGTAACATGCCGTTTCAAATAAGTCGCAATTCACGAGCTTTAGAATTATTGACGGATTCTCTCTATAAGTTATCATAAATCTCATGTTTAAATATTTTTTGTCAGCTGTAATGGCTTTTTAAATTTTAAAATATTTTATTTGTAAGTAAAACCGTTGGTTTTTTTTTATTAAAAAAATTTATTTTATTGTATTAAAAAAGTATTTGTTTAATAACTATAATTTTGATGGGAGGGTTATGATTTATTGTTATGGTATTTTTTATTATAAAAAAAAATAGTTTTAAAAATATGCATCAATTTGTTGAGTTTGTATAGGGCTTATCCGAGGAATTTTAACTAAAATTATTTTTTACTATAATTCACTGGTGTATAGAATTAAAAAAATTCCACTTATAAGATAGCCCATTATGTATGACTGATATGGTAATTTATTTAAAGGTATTACTAATGATTTTATAATAGTAATAATAATCAACAGATCGTTAAAAGGGCAATTTAGCGAATAAATCAATATTGTTTAGTCATTGCTACCAACTTGTGTAGAATATGTTTACACGAAAAAAAAAATTAAGAATTTAATAAGACAAATCACTTTATTATACTAAGAATTTTTACTAATAATGTGTACACGGTAGATAATCTCGTGTATATAGTATGACTCATTAGCATTAAAAGAAAGGATCCAATCCATTTATCCGTTAAGGTCATTTAAAGTTCCATCGTGCTACTAAGACTACTGCAAAGTACAAACATTTATTTTGTGCAATACTTGTAGATCGTAAATTCAATTCATGCAGTCTTATCGGCATACAAATCACAATAATTTTATCGTTTGTTTATTTATGTTTCCAGCCGTTATTGTTGTTGGCACGTTTTTTTCCTGTACGGTCCAAGGCTCTACAATCAAAGCAAAAGCACAATGTATCAACTCCAAAGACTCTCGGGGTCTTTTGACAGCCGATTGTTCCTCCAATCTTCTAAAAGCGGTACCAGAAAATGTAATGAACGACGTAGAGGTTGGTAAATTATATTGTTTAATAATTTTCACGTGCGATACAGTTGACGCTCGGCCGATAGTAATAAAGCTTGGTCATCAAAAAACTACACACTTATGAAATAATCAACATGAAAATTACTAATAATACAACTCGGTGTGCTTGTGCGAATTAAGTAATGTAAAAATGCTTAGTTTACAAAGATAAAATCTAAACCGTTTATTTTGTTTTCCTGGCACATTTCGAATCAGTTCAATAAAACAATTGATACAAACTGCGATGAAACATCTGTTCAATCTCATTTTAATTTACTAATTATAATTTCTGGTTTATAAAATATAACACTCGTGTTCGGATTAAGATTTGTTACAGACTATGCTATATCGCTTAATTCGTCAGTTAATCCAATTGTATTAAAACCTCGTGTAATGTTTTTCAATTTCATTTCTCAGTTTATATGTATTACAATCGATTTTCATCCATTTTCAAACTATTTGTTAAAGAGAAAATAATTTGAATTGTTGAGTTTATGATTTATCTTTCAAATCTTAATCGTGATTATACGAGTCATTATGTTGTATAAATTATCAAACGTGTTCTCTCGAGATTTTGTACTCTGTATTTTTAACAGAAAATATATAAAAAAAAAACAATACAGCTGTAATTGCTTTTAACAAATTTTTGAAATTATTAGTGTGCTATTCATGTTATGGATTTTGAGGAGTGTTTTAGAGAAACTATTTTGTTTTCACATGCATCTATGACTTATCAGTGACGAAGACTGTCGGTCAATTGTTGAATGTATCGTTAAAACGGCTTATACGTCATTTCTCACAATTATATACAAATTATTTTTTTAAATAACATTTCTAACATTCATTAATTTTTTTCAGTCGTTAAACCTGCGTCGTAATTACATTCATAAGCTGACAAAAGACAGTTTCACCATTTACCCGAATATTAAAAGATTGTACTTGTCATTAAATGCAATATTCAAAGTAGAACCTGGTGCTTTGGAACCGTTAGATGATTTGGAAGTACTCGACCTGGAACAGAACGCTCTGCCTGAAGTTCCGCCGGGATTGCCCAAGTCATTGAAAAAACTATACTTGAGTGAAAACCCTGTAGTTAATATGTCCTATTTAACCGAAGCTACTGGTCTACAAGTATTACACTTGCGAAACTGCGATATGTCTCGTTTCCCACAGCTAGGAGTTCTCCCAAATCTTGTCGAACTTGACATGTCGGATAATAAAATTCAGGACTTGGTTCCTTCCGAGTTAGCTTCACTTTGTCGCCTAGCCAGACTTAACATTACCGATAATTTTCTATACGAATGGTCCTCAGAAAGCAGCTATTGCCATTGTAAACAGGTGGAAGCATGGGCTATTGAATACAAGTTGCAAATAATCGGTATGCATTGTCCGAATCCTCCGCCTGATGAGTTCAACGAGACATGCACAATGATACCCGAAGAAGCGCGGGCAATTTACAAGGACTGCATGTCCGAATGGGAACATAGAAACATGCCGTTTTGGGCCATCGGTTCCGGTGCGCTTGTCGTCTTAGCCATCTTATTTACTTTATGCTTTTGTTGGCGTCGAAGGAGACGATCGAATAAGGCTCAAAGCGTTCCAACCGAAAATAAAGATGAAACTGGTAACATGAAACCTGAACCTACCTTGGTGTAATCGTAAAAATATATATATTTTTTCGAAACCATCATTGAAATAAAGAGATTTTTACACCTTATACTTAAATATATTATTGTTTTATCGCTTTGTGCGAGTACTATCGCAAAATTAGTAGCGTGTGTACTTCGTTATTATATCTTCTTGAACAATTTTTTTAATGATCTCTGAAACGATGGGACACAATCCCTTCACTAAAAATTTCAACAATTGTTATTAATGATTATTATTGATATTAAATTCATGTAATCACACTCGTCCGATCAAAGTGTTGGACAAATTTTACATTGCTTGGTTGTAATTTAAGCGCGCAAACAAATATTTATTGTTGTCTTGTATAAATTATGTGCAATTTACTTAATGTTATTGTTAAGCACACTCTTCCTATGTTTATAACAAAGCCAATGATTCCTAGCACTTAAGAACGACTTTTAATAAAAATATTGTGTATTATATTTGATCCAAAATGGTTTGTAAGATAATATCATAAGTGTATAATATGATAAAATATTGTAATTCCAAATCGCAAACTGCCTTAATATTTAAACGCATATTATTATGTGTTGTAAACTCTTTAACTGTAAATGTTTTTTAATGACATTTACTTAATGTGTTAGACAATAAGTAGTCATTATAGACTTATACAATAATTTTAAGAATAAACTATATAATGCTGTTGCTTTTTAAAATGTATAATAATTGGTCACACAATTGAATATTCTATATAAAATGTTAAGGAAAAACATGATATTTTATATTTTAATATAGCAGTATTTTTGTTAGATCAAGTTAAGTTCACATGTTTTTTATTTGTATATTCTATTTGTTTTGCTTTTATTCCACGAACAAAATATATAAGGTACTTTTTGTTATGAATTCAACTATGTTTTGATTTGTCGTGTGTCCTATGCTCTTTGAGTAGAATACTTTGTACTTCTACAGAAATTTAATAACAACAAACTTAATAAAATATTATTCTAATGTATTGACAAAAGAAGATCCGTCACTTGGTCACTCGTTACAAAATATTTTGAAAAAAAAATCTTTAAACGTTCAATTCGTACGATACACAACAAATTTTTATTGTAGACTTTTACTTGTAGTGCAATGTTCTATTTTACATGAAATGTGTTATGTTGTTTACGCTTATATATGTTAAAGGTTATCATTAAAATACTGTCTTGTTACCAACTGATAAAACTATACAAGAGCAAAATAATCACCATTTAATTACTTAAAGCTACTATTTTTAATCTTACCTAACTAACGTCAATCGATTACACATGTAATTATTACATACTTTTCTAATATAATGATCATTGTATATTTTTTATCGATTCAATGAATTTAAAACATAGGTGATATCATATTTATATAAGGTATTACTGTCATATTATTAAAATGATATTAATTTACAATAAGGTTATTCACTACGTTATAATTGTGTAAACGTCAATGTCCTGATTTAAAATAATATGAATGTTTTTTTTTATAACAAAGTATTTTTGGAGGCCGTTTCATTTTATTTGGTATATATTAACAGGTTGCTCCAAAGATAAGTTAAATGAGGGTATATAAAAGTATATTTAATTTATATAAAAATATTAGGTGAAAAAATTATTTTTGTCAACTGATTAATATTTATTTAATTGTACAACCTTTTTTAAAGTATTTTTTTTTTGTAGCATCTGCATTGGAACGTCAGGTTACTGTTAAAAATATGATGGTACATTTATGATATACTTTAGATGAGTTAGTAGTATTATGTTTATTTGACTAAAATGTCTTACAGGAAATAAAATATAAAAATTTGAATGGTATGATAAATAAATTTACTCCTAAAACTCGTACAGTAAGACCAATAGTAAATCAAAATGATATTCAATATTTTATAGTTTTATGATCTTTTTAATCAAAATATCATTAACATTTTTGAAGATTTTGTTGTAAAAGAGTTTTGGAAGTCTGATATTATTGACATTATCAAAAGATACATTTAAAAATTCCGGCATTACACAAGATGTTACTGGAAAAGGTATTATTTTAATTCAAGAACTAAATAAAAAAATAACTCGCAGCGAAAATCAACTACAGTTTTTATTACATGTAGTTTCAGAACATCGCAAAGCATATTCAGTTGCAACAATGATATATAAAAAAAATGAATTATTTATTTAATAATATATTTATAAATCTTATACTTTATGATTTTGTAATACATTTATTAAACTTTATCAACATATACTTAAAAAATAATTATCAAATTGACTTAATTTTATACTAAAATATTATTTTATTTATACAAGGATTAGGAACTGACGTACAAGAGTTAGTATAGGTATAGCGTCAATTGTGGCTGAGAGAAAATAGATTTGGATAGTTTGATCTTGTCAAGGAGAAGTGAATTGGAAGCTGTAGGAACAGTTATGGTAAAGAATGTTGAAGGAAGAAGAGGTAGAGACCATAAAAGAGATGGAAGAATGTTATTTAGTGTGATATGAGGACTATTTGTTGATGTGCATAGATAATATGGGAGATCGTATCAAGTGGAAGTTTAGCATAAGGGTGGCCGGCCCCAAGTAGTTGGGATAAAGGCACGGAAGAAGACGAATTTCCTTTTTATAATTTTTAATTTCTATCAGTATAAAATTACTCGAAAATATTAATTTTTAATTTTGGTTTTGGAAATCTTATTTTATAGCTAAACAATGTTCAGTTAGTAAAAAAACGGGTTTCTATTGTTCTCATTGTTTGTAATAATTTACCAGTCATATTACTTTTTGAACATTGTATAATACAGTGCCTGTATAGTGTATGAAATATTAGACAATATATTTTATTATTATATAGACAATATATTGTGTAAGTTGTATAATCAATGGAAAAAACAAGAACATATTTCTTTTTTCTTTTAAGATAACCATTTTGCTTATCTGATTTTTGTGACTGGTGCGAAAGGCATAGTTATTATGTTTAGTTATTATGCCTATGATTTACAGATTGTTCAAAAAGAAGGAAACTAGCCAATTAAAATTTATTTTAATTTATAAATTAAAAAAAAAAATTTACCAGCAATTTCGTTTTTCTATGAAAAACGAAAATGGTCAGTTTTGAGGTTATGTTCCTTATCAAGTAAACGTTTATCTGTTAATCTGAAATATACAGAGTGTTTATCTATAACGGTTATCTATCAATTATAGATAACCGTTTTGGAGCGAACACTCATAAGTAAAATTTTTAATGTGAAATGGTTAATTAATTTTTTTTCTATAATTTAACGTAACAATTTTCAAACTTCTAAAAATTTCACTAGAAGATAAACGTTGGTGTGCGTGAATGAATATTTATTTTATACAGTTTAATACGGCCGCCAGAATTGACGGTCGGTTATAGAAAGTGTACCGAAAATTGTGTGTGAAAAAAATAAAGAGGCACGGGACTGGATTAGAACCCGCACCCCTAAGCGTCGCTGAGACGAACCCTACCATTAGGCCACCGTTTACTTATGGTGATGATACCGATACACTTTCATTTAGGTTTATAACGTGATGTGTGGATGAGGGAAACTCGGTACCGTGTTATGTTTAATTAAGAAATACTGTGAAATATGTTGCGTCTTCAATCATATGAATTAGATACAAATTTTAGTCTTAAATATATTAACAAAACTACCATCCGTGATGTTCAATATTCAGATAAAAATATTATTCCTCGAGTTGAGAAGGTATTCTTTAACTGTTCATATATTATCTGTAAATATTTTTTGACTAATAAAAGATTAAAATATGATTAAATTATCTTAAAAATATTTTTAGTTTTTAAAACATTATGTAGAATCATCAAGAAATGTTAAATACTTGAACAAAGAATTGATTGTTAATGCTTTGCGTCTTGAATATTCAGAGTACAACAGGAAACCTTGGGGTGTAATGGCTAACCTTATTGCTAGAGGTAATTGATCCAACTGTTAAGTTATAGAGCAAAATTTAGAATAATTTCAAAAATTCATGTTTTTAAATTTTTTTTAGCATTAGTAGTTGTTGATAATCAGGGGAAAGAAAATATGAATGATCATAATTCGATATCTTCTGATGATTCAACCATAAATATTATGTCTTCTGGAGAAGAATCAGTTGATATCACAAATGACTTTGATCCAATAGAAAGTTTGAATCCAAATATAACTGAGGTCAATAACTCGAGTTCGGAATCAACACATGAGTTAGTTTTTAAATTACTTATAGTTTTTATCTCATACAGAGTATATTATAATGATTCATGATTATAAGCATTAATCTTAATAGTATTTAATACTTGGGTTGTATTATTAGGTTAATAAACAGAATAATATATAATCCTAGTTCATTGTTTAATAAAACTAATAGTGTTATTTTGTTAAATGTAAACTTTATAATTGAACCTGTTTATTTGAATTTATAAAATTTGAGAAGTGTTATTTATTGAGCACTATAAATTATGAGCTTTATGGTCTAATTAACAAGATTTGTTTTTTTTTATAGCTTTCAACATATAATATTATTATAGCCAGCAATTATATATTATTACTGTTGTTATTCTTAAATGGCAATTTGTAAAAATAGGGTAAAATTAGTTAGTAATGTTTTATGCTTTAAATTATGACAAAAAAAAATGAATTATGTAGAATACAGGCTGGAACACATTTAACTGATAACTCCTATAGGAGTGGGGTAAATGTAAACCAATGGGCTTTAATAAATTATTTTATTTCAGGTTGAAAAGTTCTAGTTCTTCTAAGTGTTACTATCATATTAAAAGTTTAAATTAAAAATTTGTTAATTTATCTAAAAAAATCCATTTACAATTACCTCACCTCACCCTAACTTATTATATAATCAACATTGTTATATAATGTTTTTTTTATAATATAAAAATTATTAAACTTGTTTAAACATAGGTATAACTTATAATGATCTTTCTTTGTATTAGATATTCTACCATTGTTACATACCCATTCTAATTGTAAAAATACTTGTAACTCAATAATAACTTATCCTAAATTTGTAATTGACCCATCAAAATTTTTTGTAAGAAAAGTGATTCAAAATTGGCAATTTTAAAATTTTGAAAAAATTTAAAATAATAAAAATATGGTATTATCTATGAATGCATAAATTAATAAAATAAAAATTACTATGATATGTTGATTATATTAAAAGTTATAGAAGTTGTCAGTTAGAACTGTACTATTCTGTATAGAATATTTTTGTTTTTTGATTTTAACCATGGATAAAAGCTTATTGTTTAACCAAAAAGTTTTAATTATATTTTCGTTTATTATTCATTATTAATTTAATTAAAGACTGCATTCAAATAAATATCACCACAATTGCTATTTTTAGTTATTTAGTTAACTCTAAATATAAAATATTTAAAACATGTATATGATCTAATTTATGATTATCATCAATTTTCATTAAAAAAAGTAATAAGTTTACATTTTAATATAAAATAAAGAAAATCAATCAGAATATTATAAATTCAATTAAAAATTATTTATTATTTTGGTTTTATTCTATAGTTAATGTGGTATAAATATAAGCTTTTAAATTTTGTATTTTACAAAAGGTATTTTCTATCATATGTCAAATAATGAGATGTTAATTTTTTTGGAAAGATTTATATTTTTAAACTTAAAAGTTATTGATTTGCATTAATCAGTGTTTTAAGTTGATGTATTATGTTTTATCTAACTTTTCTTTTCAGAATGGATATAGAGCCAGGTATAGTAGTTGATGTTAACCAAACTACTTCTAATGGAGCAAGACAAAAAACAGTAAAGAACATTTCTAGAGAAGTTAACAATCAGGTCATTTGCTTATTTTAATTAAATACTCTATAAATAGAATACATATATTTTATCAAAATATGAATTATAATGTATTAATAATATTATTATCATTATTAAAGAATAAAACTAAAACTGCCTTTTTAATTTTTAGTCAGGTTGGGTAACAACTCCTGCTAAGAAACTGAAAAGAGAAATTGAGCATTTGAATAAAACAGTAGATGGTATGCCGACACCACTAAAAAAAGTTTTTCAATTAATTGGATCTGCAGAAGAAGTTAATGTGAATTTTGATAATCTTGCAGGATGTGATTCAGTTTTGTTGGTAAAAATAATAACAATTTTATATTTTTCATTTAAGTTGTTGAAAAATGTATTTATAATTTAGGAAATATGCCAACTTATTATGCATATAAAACACCCTGAAGTGTACAAAACCTTAGGAGTTTCTCCACCAAAAGGTTTTTTGCTTCATGGGCCACCTGGTTGTGGAAAAACACTTCTAGCCCAAGCAGTTGCAGGAGTATGCATATTTTTGTGTATATTGTTTCTAAGAAAAATGTTTTTATACATTTTTTTTACATTTTTAGGAGTTAAAAATACCTTTAATCAGTATAGCAGCTCCACAATTAGTTGTAGGAATAAGTGGTGAGTCAGAAAAACGAGTTAGAAAATTGTTTGAATCTGCTGTCAAGTCAGCACCATGTGTATTATTTATTGACGAAGTGGACTCTATTTCTCCTAATCGAGATAATACATCTCGTGATATGGAACGCAGGATTGTTGCTCAATTGTTATCTTCATTAGATAGTAAGACAATTTTAATGAATACATAATATTGAATAAATGAAGCCTGGTGGGAATGACGTAAAAAATGTAACAACTTTTTTGGATTCCATTTTTTTTTAGCTCTAGAATAATCTATCACTCATAATATTTGTGCTTTCATGAGAACCGTTGAGTATTATTAAAATATTTATTTTGTTTTATTCAATACTATAAAATTTATGAAATGTTACATTATTCTCGCTTAGACCTCCATTGATTTTATAATAATTATATTTTAAAAATTTAAGGTTTAAAAGATGATGATAAAGTTATTGTGATTGGTGCTACAAATCGTCCTGATAGTTTAGATCCTGCTTTAAGAAGAGCAGGAAGGTTTGATCGTGAAGTTTGTCTTGGTATTCCTGATAGACAGTCTCGCAGAGCAATGTTAGATTTAATGTGCAAAGAATTACGTATTGCTCCATCAGTTACTTTAGATAGATTAAGTGAACTTACTCCAGGTTTTGTTGGTGCTGATTTAAAATCGCTCACTAGAGAGGCAGCTACAGTAGCTGCAAATAGGTATAATTACTGTTGGTTAAATATATATGTTTGTTTAAAACTTTTATTACATTGATATTATCTTAGAACTATTGAAGAAATTAAAAATAGATTAAATTATCTTAATGGTGAAAAACCTAATGAAACTGAAATTATACCAAAAAATAAAATTCTTGATACATTAAATTTATTACGTTCAAGTAATATTATACCTAAAGAGGAATTGGGTTCAATAAAAATAGAACTAGATGATTTTAAAGAAGCTTTGAAGAAAGTTGTTCCTTCTTCTAAAAGAGAAGGTTTTGTTACAGTACCTAATATAACTTGGGATGACATAGGTTCTTTAAAAAAAATTAGACAAGAACTACATATGGCTATGCTTGTAAGTAAATTAAAATTTTTTTTATTTATAGTTATAAAATAATATACTATAAATCAAATGACTGTTGTGAAGTTTTTAATATTTTAAAAAATTAACATAAGTTTATATTTTATAGGCTCCTGTGACTCATGCTAAAGAATTTACAGCTCTTGGATTAGATGTTCCAACTGGGGTATTATTGTGTGGACCACCAGGTTGTGGTAAAACATTGTTGGCTAAAGCTGTAGCTAATGAGGCTGGTATTAACTTTATATCAATTAAAGGACCAGAATTACTTAATATGGTAAGAATTAGTAATTTAATTATTAGTAAAAATCACAATTTTAACAATATTATATTTTATTCAGGCAATAAAGTATAGGGATCGATCAGAATTATCGAATATTGATATCATTTTGATATCAATAGTTTTTTCTGTAAAATTTTCATATTGATATCCTATTTAAATATCAAATATTTTCCATATTGAAAAAAAATTGAAAAATCATCAATTAACTTAATATTGCCAACTAAATTAACTCAATAATTAGTTTATATATTAGTTATTTTTAATTTGTTCAAATGATCTATACATAATTAATAACAATAATTATAATAATTAAAAAATAATTATAACAATAATTAATAGTATATTCAAAAGTTACTTAATGTTTTTCGATCTAAGAAAATCTAAGAAAAAGACTATTTTAAAAGAATATTTTTTATTATTTATTATAATACAAAAAAAAATATTTTAAAACTTTGAAAAAATGAAAAATATGAAATTTCATGATTTATTTTTATTATTAATACAGTTTTAAAATGTATTTGGTCTAGGAATTAGTTTGTGCAGTTTTACAAGAGATGGCGTAACTAGCTTACTGTTCCATCGTTTCGTTTATATAAACATGCGTTTAAAAGTTTCTATCATTGGGAATCTTTTTTAGTATACATCATTCGATTGAAGTGTAAACAAAGATTTTTTTATTTAACTAGAAATGTCGAGTTTTGTGCCGGATAAAGTGTTTTTGCGGGGAGTTCTTCTTCATTATTTTATTATATTATGAAAGTCATCGAATTTTGGTTGAAGTTTATGGTGACCATGCTCTAGCTGAGCGAACGTGTCAAAAGTGGTTTGCAGGGTTTAAAAGCAATAATTTTGGCTTAGAAGACCAAGAGAGACCTGGGCAGCCAAAAAGATTTGAATATGAAGAATTAGCCCTATTTTGTGGGGTAGTACACTTAGGTCTTCCTTTTAGTCGGGGCGAAGCGTTAGGACAACCTTTGTTTTTTATTTTTTGCACTGCCACTTGGCTGACACCACACTGTCGAGCCATTTTTCTGGTTGATTGACCTGATTTTAGCATCAAAACAATTTGTGTTGTTCACTACGAAAGACCGGTTCATACTGATTAAAATAGAAGTTTCATATTTTCTTTGTAATAGAAAGAAATGTAAACAAATCAATAATGAAAAATCTCTTTTCTCTAGACACCCAACAATAACAAGTCAAGGACACGCACTCCGCTTTACGTTTTTATACTGTTTTAATAGCAGGTGCAAAAGTGTTTATTTTTAAATAAACAAACTCTTAGGCCTTTTATCTTTTTCATGATTATTTTTTATGCGTAAACTTTTGTTTTAATCCCTAGAATATAGATTCAAAAATTTATTAAATTGAATTTATATTTAGTTTTGAAAATGCCAATTTTCCAAAAATTTTGGAAATTCTGTTCACTTTTGCTTGTCACTGTATATACAATATCTACGAGGTGTGTTTAGAAAAGAACAGGAATTTTTTAATTTTGGGGGTTTGGAGAGTCTGATTATCAATATTTTTTTTTATAATGTTGGTACACATGTCCCTGAAGTATGATAAAATTTTCAGCTGGATTCATTTTTTACTTTGTCAGTGGCAGCCGCTGAGATTAGACGTATTTTTATGAGATAGGCATTTTTATTTGTTTCAAGAAATGTATCAAAGGATTTGTGTCAAATTTTGTGTAAAAAATGAAATCAAATGTAACAAAGTGTGTAAAATGTTAACAAAAGCTTATGGTGAGTCTGCCATGATTAAAACAAAAGTTTACAAATGGTATAAACGTTTTCACAGCCGTTGAATATGACGAATACTCAGCACATTAACAACCGATGAAAACATGGAAAAAGTAAAAGAATTGGTTATGAACAATTGTTTGAAACACAATCAGAGATGTCGCTGAAAATGTTGAAATATCAATTGGCTTAGGCTATAAAATTTTTTTTTGAATGTTTTGAGTATAAAACGAGTAGCAGAAAAAATTGTTGAATTTAGAACAAAAAAAGTAGCTAATAAAGGTGCTCAAGAGTTACTTAATGAAGTTAACGACGATACAGAATTGTTGAAACGTGTTATAACAGGTGACGAAACATGGGTTTATGGACACAACGTAATAACCAAGGCTCAATCATTCCAATAGAAGCATTCAATACCAAAAATGGTTCAACAGGTGCGGTCAAACGTGAAGGTTATGCTCACTGTGTTCTTCGATTTTAATGACATTTAATTCTTGCAACAAGGTCAAACGGTCAATATGGAGCACTACCTACAAGTTTAATGCTATTTGCATGAAGCAGTTTGAAAAAAAATGTCCGAATTTGTGGCAAAACAATTCATGGCTTTTGTACCATAATAATGCACTTGTTCTCATTTCATTGCTTGTTTGTGAATTTTTGAACAAAACAATTATGTAATGATGCCCCAGCTTCCAAATTCGGCAGACATGGCTCCGTGTGATTTTTTTCTATTTCTAAAATAAAGAGAATCTCAAAGGGCTGTCGTTTTAAAAGCATTGATGACATTAAAAATGCATCGCTGAATAAGCTGAAGACTATCCCAAACTCATGATTGAGTTTGAGAAGTGTTTCGAGGGCTGAAAGAAACGTTGGCACAACTGCATAATATCTAATAGGAACTTTTTTGAAGGCGAAAACATAAATGTAGACAAATCAATAAATATGTTTTTCAATAAACGAAAATTCCTGTTTCTGAACAAGCCTTGTATATTAAAGACATATCTTTAAAACTTTTACTAATTAGATTATTTTAAATAACTAGGTCATTTTTAATATTTTTCTTTTATATATCATAAATAATCTTCAAAATTGCCTGGACACAAATAAAGTATTTTGAATTCATTTATTTTTGAATCTTCAAAAATATTTAAAAATATTCTACTAGCTGTCATTAAAATGAAAAAAGTCAATTCATAGTTACTTACGCTTGATTAGTGTGTTTGGTTTCACTATCATTAACTTTTATAATATTTTCAATAAGTTTTTCATCATCTTTAATTTATATAATATTAATCAAGTAGTTTTTTTAATTAAAATTTATGTTAAATTAGTATGTTGGTGAAAGTGAAAGAGGAGTAAGACAGTGTTTTCAAAGAGCACGTAATTCACAACCTTGTGTAATATTTTTTGATGAAATTGATGCGTTATGTCCAAAAAGAAGTGATATGGATGTAAGTCAAATGTATAATAATACATGTTTTTTATATAACTATGTAAATATTAAACTTTTTAAATAATTATAGGCTAGTGGTCGATCTGGACAAAGAGTTGTAAATCAGCTATTAACAGAAATGGATGGCTTTGAAGGTGGTCGCAGTGGTGGTGTATTTGTTATGGGTGCTACAAATCGACCTGATATGATTGATCCTGCTGTACTTCGACCTGGACGTTTAGACAAAGTTCTTTATGTTGGTTTACCAGATGATGAAGGTCGCGTTGATATATTAAGAGCAATAACTAAGGTGCTATAAAATTATTTTTCTTTTATTTTAAAAAATTCAACTGGTTTTTTATGTTTTTATTTCATCGAAAGATTTGGTAGCTAAGCCATTAACTTTTGTAAAATTATATTTTTACGTATTTTAAAATGTTTTAGAATTCGTTTTTATTTTAGGCTGGTACAAAACCTATTCTAGCCTGTGATGTTGATTTAGAAGTAATAGGTAAAAACGAAAAATGTAACAACTTTACAGGAGCAGATTTGGCCGCTTTGGTAAGAGAAGCTGGAATTATTTGCCTGGAAGAATATATCACTTCTACAGAAGAAAACAAACAATTAGCAATCCAAAATAAACACTTTGATGAGGCTCTGTTAAAAATTAGACCTTCAGTATCACCTGAGGTATTTTTAATTATTAGTTGTATGAAAATGATATTTAAGTGAAAATAGTAAACTTTAAAATATTGACACAATATTACAACAGTAATATTTTAACATATATAATATATATATATAACATATTAATATATTAACATTTTATTAAAATAAATTTTGGTTTATGAATCTTACATAACAAACTTTAATATTCCAGAAATAATACAAGTTCAAATTTTAATATTAAAAGACATAGTCTTTATATAATAATCATAAAAAAATTTGTATTGCATAATATTTTATTTATATTAAATTTTTCAGGATCGTATTCGTTATGAAATTTTAAAATTGGAGTATGCAGCACCTAGGAGTTAACATATTTTCTATTATATTTTTTAAGATGTTATAATTTTAAGTGTTTTGATTAATATTCATGATTTGTTATGTAATATAATGTAAAATTGAAAAAAATATTTCTCAATCAAAAAATTATTCTTGTTATTATTTTTTTATAAAATATTTTATATCATTTTATTAATAATTGAATCAGTTATTTCAGAAACGACACAATTCATTCATTTTTCAAATATTATTTTTTTTAAGTTTTATAAAAATTAATTTTAATACAACTCATATTTAATACAAATATCAGCTACAGTAAGTTAATAACATAAAAAAAGGACAGAAGGCACAATTGCAGTTTTAATATTTAAATATTAATGTTATAATTTTATGATTTATGTAGTTTTTGAAGTTACCAGTTTAATAATAGAAAATTTTTTTCTTGATTATAGACTTACTACTAAAATTATAAATAAATATATAGATATTTAACTGCTTAAAGTTGGGCTATTTGATGGTATCTAAAAAAAATTAAGATGAAGAAAATCATAATCTAAAGATAACTGATATATGATCACTACTTTTTTTTAAATAATAATTGTACTTTGGTTATTATTTAGTAAGCTATTTAGCTTACTCAATAAAAAGTTGTGAATATTTATGTGTGTAAAATATTTTTTTTTTAATTTTACCAAAAATTAAGTAAATAATAACACCACAAAAAAATTGATTTTTTTAATTAATTTATTAAATGTTAGGGATTGTTTACATATAAAATACAACTCTTTAAAATAATTTTTTTTTTACTTGAAGTAAAATATAGCAATTTTTATTATATATTTTAAACGAAGCTAAAATCATATAGTCTAATAATTACTCCTGATAATGCACGTTATTTAAGCTTCGATGGGAAGCTAAGAAGGTATTAATTTAACTATTATGTGTTTTTTTTGTGTGTCTGTTGCCACTTTTTCTCAGCTCTTACTGGACCAGTTGCTTTCAACGATATGTCAAAAGATCACAAATCGTATCTACTTGAAGATATTACCTTTAAAAATTGAAAAATTTCCTCATTCTCCGTAAATTGAGTAATCTCCAAAAAAATTACAATTTTGTAAATCAGTAATTTTTGACATTTTTTTCTTAAAATTACTATAACTTTTTCTAAAATTAACAAATCAAAATAATTTTTTTAATAAAATCTTAGGTATTTTGCTGTTATTTGGTATAATTTTTTTGACATTTTGACCTTTTACCTGATTGTTAAGATTCAAAATAGCAACTTTTTTACAAAAGTTAACTTTTTCAACATGACTTTTGAAAATGTTCCGGAAATACTGCGTCTTTTAAATATATGTTTAATTAAAGCTTATTTTGCGTACTATAAATTGAAAAAAAAATTTGTAAGATGACGTATCTTTTATGCGCAAATAGCTGCCGTAGTTAAAAATCTGACGTTTTTGTGTTAAAATTTTCGATTTTATATTTTCAACTATAAATTACTAGAAACATTTCGAAAAATGTATCTATCAACACAAATTTTTTTTCCTAAATACATTACATAAACTTCTTTCATTTTTTTATTTTGTTTATTTTAAAATACTTTATAAGGGTTAACTATAGTAATGAGGTCATCAATTTTTATAAAAGTTACATGAATTTAACTTGCATTAAATATAAATTTAAACTTACTTTGATTATTTTTCCACCTCAAAGTTAAGAAAAGCGACTTTCAATTTTTAATTTAGTTTAAATAGTTCTTTTTATTTCTTATAGTGTACGGTGGCTGCGTCGCAAATTTTTAGTCTTACACTCTGGGGGTACGAAGTTCGAACCACCCTTCAGTCAAAATAACTTTTTTACATTTTTTTCTTAATTATTTTTTGATGTCAAAAAAATTCAAAATGAATAATAAATAAAATTTAATCGACATCGATGATCCTATCACTTTAGTCTCTTCTTGTGAGAATGACTTCCTTATTCGTAATAAAATATATTACTATATGCTTTATTTTTGTGTCTGTCGTTAATTTTTTTTAGCTTTAAATATTATTAATTATATCCCTAAAATATAGTTTATTGGGGTAATTATATATTTATATTTATCAGTTGACTCATTACTATGGCAAAATTTTGTAAGATATTTTAATATAAAAAATTTAGTATGAAATATAAAACCGAGAATTATAATAAAAATAACATATTTTTGAATACGGTAGCCATTTTCACCATAAAGGCAATCTATAATTTGAAATGTTTTTTTTCATATAAAAGTATATTACATAAGCTTAAATTTATAATCTATATAAAATTGTCAGTATTTTCGGAACATTTTTAAAAATTAAGTTGAAAAAGTTCTAATTTCTATTTGCTTTTCGGGGGGG
>NW_026099572.1:60118186-60133739 GCF_025091365.1 Daktulosphaira vitifoliae
CGACTAGATACGATTTGTGATTTTTTGAGGTATCGTTGAAAGAAATCGGTTCGGTGAGAGTTGTGATAAAAAAAAACACATTTTAAAATTAATATTTTTTCATCTTTGCATCAAGGCTAAAATTACTTTATCATTACCTAAGAAAACTATCTAGTTCAATTAATGGGACATTCAAAGTCAAACATTTTAAGATGAATAACTTTTACTAAAAATATAAAATTTAGATTCTAAAGTTTTGTTCCGGAACAAAACGAAAATATTGTTCCAAAACCCATAACTCATTTAAACGTCAATTTTTTATACCTTTTTTATTTTGTTAAAAATATATTAATTTATAATAATACCTAAATAATAATACTACAAAAATTAAAACTGTTGGTACTGTTGAATAAAATGTAATTTTTGATAAACTAACGTTTTTAATCTTTAATTCATATACTCTATTGTTAATGATAATGGTAATATAGTATTGACGATTTGGTAATAACAACTTTTGTTTTACAACCAAATAGTACTTATTGTAAAATTAGCGATGTCAGTTGTTTATGTCAAATATAGTTTATAATTTTACGTTATATTATATATAAATATGAAATAGCTTAAAGAACAAAGTTTTAACCAACTTATTCAGAGTTCCGAATAAGTTTTTCTCATTGCAAATTTTATTTGATGCCTGACGTTATGTTACAATGCAAATATTGTATATTGAAATTATGTGTTAGTATATTATTATTTTCACCTTTATACAATAAGAATTAACATTCAGCACAGATGTTCCGTGTCACCTGTGTAGTCTCAAAAATATTGTATGTTAATTAAATATATTGTTTTAAAATAATTCGAATAAACGGCGGTTTTAGTGTTGGAAACGAATATTAAAACATAAACTTGAAGTTTTGGAATTACTGATTTATGCTGTTACACCTTCTTACTCCCACAAAAAATGTTTTTGTTTTCGTGGAGTTTCTTTCTTAAAATGTAAATGTATAATATTTCATACCAGATGTTACTTAGGTATAAAAATGAAAAGTTGTGAAATAAAACATTTCAAATTCAGCATTCATATTCAAATTCTTTGTAGGACACTCAAAAAAGACCAAGATATTTCCGACTTGTCATCATATCTTAAATTTGCATTTTTCATTAGAGTCTACTATATTTTACTGTTAGTGTCTAAAACGATTATTAAATACGAGTTAATTTACAACAGTGTGTAGTAAATACTGTGTACATATGACTTCCGTTGTTTTTATAAAACGACGTTAAATTTTTTTTTTAAATTATCACATAATCAAAAAAGGTATTATATTAGCAAAAATAATTTTTCACTTCTTCTCTCAATATTTTTTTTCTTCTGAGCAGCCACGATTGAAATTTATGCGGTTATACATGCTATGTAACAAATCATAAATTTTATAGTATCGAAAAAACAATAAATAGTGATTGGTTAACTCTATAACTTATAGAATATTTTGCTAAATATAAAACAAATATTTTTTTTTCTTTTCATAATTTAATAGTATTTTACGTTTTTTATATGGGAACATAAATGTAATCAACTTACAAACTGGAGATTGACTTATCTAAGAAAATAACTGGTCGATATCAATTTTTCGACAAATATTTTAGAATTTTTGTAACAAGGCTTGTGTTAGTAGTACAGTTTATTAATGATTGTAGATAAAAATGAATACACCCGCGGTTTACCTCCAGTCAATATATTAAAGAGTTAATAACTTCCAAAATACTGGCTCAAAAGTTGTTATCAACCAATAATTTTCTTAGACATATCATTGTCTAGTTTTTAAGTTGATTAAACATATATGTTTCCATTTAAAAAACTTGAGTAAATAAAACTTTAAGAAGAAATTACATAAGGGAATAGGAACATTTTTTTTTGATAATTATAAAACTTAGAATACTATTAACTACTCTCATTTTATTAATTCATTTATGATTTTAATTTTTATCGAGATTTTAGTAAAGTATGTAATAAACCAAAAATAAAATAAAAAATATAAATTATATAAGAAATATAAGATCAGACTTGGAGGGATAGGGAATGGAATACTGGAATATTAAATATTTAATTTTTGTAAATTTATATAATTTTTTTACTAATTTATTAATGGTTTATTACGCAATAGATTGTTGGAGGTTCGAAAGCATAAGTTAAATTGTTTTTATTTTACGTCCACATAATGCAATAGTATTGCAAGTAATTCAATGTTGATTCTGATAATAAATGCACTACGTATACGATTTACACTACACGTCATAATATGACTATATTATAGTCAACATAATTACATACGAAAACAATTCAAATTTTAAATAATATGATTTAAGTACATAAAATCTATGACTTACTTGAAAAAGATTCTAAATACTCTATATTTGATTAGAAATATAGTTTATAATTCGTCCTTATTAATTTTATTACGTTTGTTGAACAAGTATTTCCTTTTAAGAGAGTATATTTTATTGAGAGATCGACACCAATATTTCTTAAATCTTCCTCTGGCCTGCCCAAAACAAGATTAAAAAATATTCATATCTATGTAAAAATTTTATCAAGGCGGTATTGTTGTGGCCCAATGTGTCCGGTGCTAGTGCCTTGATAGAATGCGGCACAATAATCACCAAGAAAAAAATTAAACACTAAAAATTTATTTGTAAATTTCTTTGTGCTGTCCGCCATCACGACGATCGTTAGAACAAAGACATTATGCTCAAAGACTAGTTACCCAGTAAGTATAGAGTTGCAATACACTTTGTCCAATAAATTTATTAATAAATCAATTTAAGTCTCAGTATTAACTGAGAAAATTGTACTCTTTAGCTCTGTCCGCCGGCGCGATGTTCGTTAAAACAAAGACATTAAGCTATAAGATTAGCTACTCAATAAGAAAAGCTCACAATAAATTTTTACTATTAAATAAAAATTTGAAGTTGGGTTGAATTTATTATTAAAATAAAATAATTAAAAAAAAGATTTAATGTTTAAATTATTATTTGATATTTATTTTCACAATAAGGAAAATAAAACATTATTATTTAATAAACAAATGATGCTAAATCAAAAGATTCACCAAAACAAAATTCACTTTGTAATTTATAAGTGTCATTATTAGTTTTAAAGAAAAATATTCCAAGTCCAAAAAATTAGAAAAACGGCTAAGTCTCAGAGGATGAAATATTGAGTAGAGCGTCGCAGATTTTGTGTATTTTAAAATTACTGAAAGGACTGGTTTTGAGGGGAGGAAATGGAAGCTGAGGCTTTCTATTCTAATTGGTTAATTATAAAGAGGGCCCTGCGTGTAGGCGTTACTTAATAATGTCTTCAATAAGTAGATATTACCCCATAATTAACTGGTTATTTTGTATTTTAAATAAGAGAACCCTGTTTTGGTGATCTTGTATATTCATAATATGTGACATACATGTACAAATGATAACATCATATTATATGTTAATATTATAATATTACAAGTAATATTTAAAAAATACGAGAGTTCAAATTAAAATGTTTACTTTCAAGAAATATAGTTCATTGAATGATGACACGTTTTTAAACATTTTGGAAGAAAATATGTCTAATTTTTTGATATTATTGAAATATTCCATATAATTATAACATTTTTATAAACGTTAACAACATAAAATATTGAGTTCAGATAAAATCTCTATTTACTTGTTTTTTTCAAATGATAAGTCGATAAATAAAATGCGTTTCTATTAAGGTGGACACTATGGAATATAAACATTATAAATCTTAGTGAAACATGCCAAACGAATCGGATGAAATTAAAATTAGAATTTTTTATTTTTAGTTAATTCAATTTGTATATTATATTTATTAAATTTAATTACAATATTGTTAAATTTCACATTTTAATATTTTACCAGGAATTATTTAAATCATTAAATTAAAATAATGTTCGTTTTTTTGTTAATATAATGTAAATAAAATGTTTATTTTTAGATAATCTAATGAAGTTAAATTAAAGTAGAGTCGCTTAGTTTGGATCACAAACGTACATTTAAAACTCTATTAGAAAGGCATATCAAGTTAAAAATATAAACTAGATTGAAAATAAACCTATATATTGTTGATATAGAGACAAATGAAGACATATATTCATTGGTGATACTAAGAGCAAATACCTATAGGTGGTATTTGAATAAAAATTACTGATATTTATTACTAGTACAGTATTAACAAACAGTACAGAAAAGCGTAATTATTTGGGAAATATGCTATTACTGCAAAAATAATTAGTCATGTTTAAAATTATTTCAAACAATATTTAATGTATACTAAAAATGTATATTGTCGTTATAGTATTAATATAATATGCATTAAAAATGATTTATAAAAAGATAATTGTAATTTAATATCAAAATTATTGTTGAAATTAAATTTATTTGAATTGATGCTTTTTTTTTATATAAAATTTTTATGCTCGTATTGACTTAATGCTATAATAAAGTGTTAGATTTTTCAAAAGTATTGTATAAAAAATAATAACTGTATGATAAATAACATAAAAATTAATTTAGTAATGAGCTTAATTTATCATTAATGTGTTTTATGCAATTAATGACGTCAAACAGAATTATCATATAAAACATACTGTATGAAACTAAAAATACCTAATTGAAGTAATATAAATTACTTGATATTTTCTGTTATTTTATCGAAGTTTTTTCTAATTTCAATATAATTATGAATTTGTTTGCCATCATTTTATTATCTACATTTTTAATGTGTGTACCTCAACTAACATCATGCAATCATTCCAAAGTTAACAAAATACTAAATTTACTCATTATAAGATGTTTTGCAAATGAAAATTTAGAATTTTTTGACAAAAGTAAAACAACAGTTTTAAAAAATTATAAACTACTCGACAATGATCAAAGAAAAAATAGTGTTGAATATGTCAAAGAAAAATTATTTCAAGTGAGAAGGCTAACGGGTTGCGAATATATTGCTCAGTCATTTTGGATTTTAGAATTCTTTACTACTTTTAATGATATTTGTTTAAAAAGGAATAAGGAAGAAAATATAGAGGCGACAGCTACATGTTTAGAAAATTTTAAGTTATGTGCTACAAAAGCTAATAGTGTGCTTACTTACTTTATTAGTGCGTTGGATTATTTGGAAAACCTTATGGAAGATGACTTAAAAGTACCTGTTATAAATTATACACACGAATTGAAAAAAATTGGGCACTTTGTCAGTAATTTACCAGAATTAAATGAGGCTCAGCTTTCTACAGTTGATGAAAAACTCCTAATAAATGAAAAAAATATTTCACAAATAGATTATAATATAAATAATTTAACTAATAAAATACGTGATTTGATTTTAAGTGAATGTATGTTTATGGAAGATATGAATAATGAATCACAATCGGATAGTGATGAAAAATCATCTAATAATAAAATGAGGATAGAAGAATTATCTAATGAAGAAGAAAGTGACGAAGAATCATCTAGTGAAGAAGTAAGTGACAAAGAATCATCTAGTGAAGAAGAATCATCTAGTGAAGAAGTAAGCAATGAAAAATTATTAAGTAAAAAAATATGGGGTGAAGAATTACTTAGAAAAGAAATAAACAATGAAGAATTATTTAGTGAACAAATATGGGATGAAGAATTATCTATGGGAGAAGAAAGTGATGAAAGTACATCTAGTGAAGAAAATTTATATATTTATAATGAGGATCCCGTTCAAATAAAGGAAATAAGTTTCAGGGGACTTGACTTTTTAATTGATCAATTTTACACCAAAATTGGATTTGAATACGATACATTTAACAAAAAAACTTATTATAAAATTTAATTTAATGTTTAATTAAATATATTTCAATAAATGTATGTAAATAAAATCGATACTTCAAATAATTACAAATCGTATCTAGTCAAAAGTATTACTCTCAAAAACTAAAAAATTCTTCACATTCCATGTAATGAGGGAAATCCCCATAAAATTACAATTTTAAAAATCGATAATTTTCGACATTTTTTCAACTAATTTACTTAAAACTGCAATAAATTTTCGAAAAATAAATGAATAGAAATAAAATTATTTCTTCGTGATACCTTAGGTATTTACCTATCATTTGGTATATTTCTTGTGAAAATGTGACCCTTAACCTGCCACATGGGGTTTCAAAGTGAAACCTCCCGCAAAACGCGAATAGAAATTAGAATTTTTTAAACTTAATTTTTGAAAATGTTCCGAAAATATTGTCACTTTTACATATATCTTAAATTAAAGCTTATGAAATATACTTAAATAATAAATAAATAATTCATAAAAAATTAAATAATAAAAATCGACCTTTCTTTTTAATTAGAGTATATTACATAAGATTTAATTTAAGATATTTATAAAAGTGTCAGTATATCCAGAACATTATCAACAGTTAAATTGAAAAGATTCTACTTTTTATACGTATTTTTAAAATTTGACTGCCCTCTCGTTGATTTGAAAACAAAGTAAATAATACTTATCTCAAAAAAATTGTATAGATCCATACAATTTTCAAAAAGTTATAGCATTATAAAGTTAAAAATATAAAATTGAGAGTTTTATCACAAAAATAGCCTATGATAGCCATTTTCACCATGAAGACAAAATAAAATTCAAACATTTTTTTTGCATATTAAAGTATATTATATACGGATTAGGTATGGTTATGAGTTAATAAGCTTTAAATTTTTTTTAATATCGAAATTTTAATTTAAATTTTTTAAATTTTCAGTATTTTGATAGCAAAATTTGAAGGTAAAAAAAAAAATTTAATAAAATTTTTTTTTTTCAGAAATTTTTAGTTATGTTCTTTTAACCCATATCATATTTGAATCGATTTATAATTTTTTTTGTATCATTTTACGGTCTTGAACACGCATAGTTTGCTGAAAATAGCCAACTTCAAAATCATCTCATTGCACAAAAGTGACTGAACGAATTTTTTTCAAATTAATATAGTACTCACCTTTAGGCAATTAAAATAACTTGTCAAAGTTTAATGATTGAGAAATAATTTAAACGCCACTTATAGAACTTTCAAAATTTACAATTTGCGTATTATAGAAAATCCACGTATGAAAGACGTCATTAATGCAATAGATGCTGATGGTAAAAAAATGACTAAACAGAAGAGATTGATTTTGTGTAACTTGAAAGAATTATGTATAAATTATAAAACGGAAAATTCAAATGACAAAATGGGTATTTCTAAATTTGCTGAATTGAGACCTAAATGGTGTATTTTATCTGGAGCAAGTGGCACACATTCCGTATGCTTGTGTGTGTTCCATCGAAATATAAAACTTATTATTGAAGGGGCTAAATTAAATTTAGAATTAGCCCGTTTAATAAAAAGCATTGTCTGTGATATTAATAACGATATATGTATGCTCAATATTTGTAATCGATGCCCTGGACCTGTAAATCTCAAACGTCAAATGCTTAATGTACATACTACTACAATAACTGATCAAATAGTATATAGTCAGTGGGAGCATACAGTTCGTACAAAACTTGTCAAAATTACTCAAAATAGAGCAACATTTTTGGAAAAATTAATTGAGCAGCTACTTATTGTTAAATACACCATTTTATTTCTAAAGCTCAGTCTACGTCGACTTTGCTGAGAATTTCACGTTTGTGATTCAAGATGAAGTTCAAAGCTACCACTGGGTAAATTCTCAAGCAACTTTACATCTTTAAACAATTTATTATAAAGCTAACGCAATTGATTGTTTACAAACAAAAAGTTTTTGTATTATTAGTGATCATTTGACACGTCTTACAGATGCGGTTTATGTTTATCAATCTCACTTAATTAAAAAAATAAAAGATTTCATGCTCAATATAAAAAAAAAATCACTACTAACGGAGCTAGCAGCCAGTATAAAAATTATAAAAATATGGCCAATCTATGTTATCACACAGCAGATTTTGGATTAGAAGCAGAATGGAACTTTTTTAAGAATCCATGCGATAGTATAGGTGGTACAGTTAAACGATAAGGCTAGTTTACAAAGAACTTCGATATAATCATATTCTTACGCCAAGAGCAATGTTTGATTATTGTAAATTAAATATAAAAGGAGTTGAGTTCTTATATATAACTATTTTAGAGGTACTTTCACTTAAACACCACTTAGGTGAGCGGTATAAAACTGCAAAAAATGTCCTACTATTCGTTAACATCACAGTTTTATATTCGAAAATGGAAATTCTCTGAAATATAAGATAACTTCAAAGTCCACCAATTCCACTACTATAAAAATTTTGTAAATTATAAGCACAAAATAATAAGGTATAATATAAACAAAAATAAAACTTATATTTATGTATAATATATAAACAGAATTAAATTATATATTAGAATAATTTAAAAGGAAATTTATAATAAAAATTATTCTTTATTACACAAAAAATATAACACATTTTATCATATTATTAGAATAATATAATTATCTAAAATACAAAATATTTTAAAATTACGACTTTAAAATTAGCTATTTACAATAGTATGTAGTATTTTATTTTCGTGTAGAATAAATGCAAAAAATAAAAATTAAATGTTGAAAATTACGTAATTACGAAAATTTTGTAGGTTCTATAAGTGGCGTTAAAATTATTTCTCAATTATTAAATTTTGACAAGTTATTTTAATTGCCTAAAGGTGAGCACTATGTAAATCAAAATTCAGAAACTTCAGAATGAAATTAAAGTACTATTAAATATGAGTAAAACAGTGCCAGTTCCACAGTGATAGCTTATTTGGATGTGAAGTTATAGGCTCTAGAACATAAGGTGTTTTTACATGTTTTTAATTATAAAAAATGTGCTATCTGGTAAAAGAACAATAAAAAAAAAGTATATATTTTTGTTGTAAATGACCTTTAAGAAGTTTATGATAAAAATTTCAAAAATTTCTGAACTATAACTGCACACACGTTAGGTGATTTCACATGGATTGACCCTTTATATCTACTTGTCTTTATTGTTTTAATCTCTTGGAATCTACAACCCCGACGGGACCTCAATGCTTACCAATTGACTAAATCCCCAAACATAACCCAAACTTGGTCAATATATATACAATACACATATATATCCACATATTATCTTTATTTTTGTATTATTACAACATTGACGAGTATACAACAAATAACAAACAATTTTTTTTTTTTAAATATTGTATCAAGACCTACAACTTTTTTATACATTTGCCATAAAAGTAATAACTACTTTATAATTTTTCCGTAAAAATTACAATACTTAATTATAAAATATTAATTTTATACTATATTTAATTGCTATAGTAAATATTTATTCATATATTACACTTATAAATTATAAAACTTGTAATCACTATATAAATAAGAAAATAGGAAATCGTGTAGTTTTTGGAATAATTCACCAATTTTTTTTAAATTAAACACTATCTACAGATTTGCATCGAAGCGTTTTTTATGATAGTGATTTTAATCACTGTCAAATTAAATCTATACTGGACCTAACTATGCAACGTTCCCACTGTGCCGGGTTTTTTTTTCTGTTAAAAAATAAAAGAGTGACATTTTTTCTTAGGAGTTCATGTTATAATACAAAATATCAAATACATTTTGCTTTGAAGATATTCAAAATATATTACAAATAATACTTTGAAAAATTTGTAATCATTTGTTAACATTATCTTAGAAATATTTCGATAATGTTTCAATAGTAGAATATATCCACAACATTAGCAAGGCATATTATCAATACATTTGTTCTATTTATTAACTTTCTCAACCAACAAAAATAAGTAATAATTGTTAATTTTAGAATTTATAACGAGTTTTATTAGTATACGAGTTATATTTAAATCCAAGATCACTGTAATATTTTATAATAGTATTATTGAGTTCTTCGACAAACTTTGTCGTGTCTTTTGTATTATAGTAGTCTTCTAACTCGAGTTCATCGGATTTAACTAACTCTTCAAATTCATGTTCTTCTTTTGAATCTATTTCTTCAATACTACTCGAATCTTCATAGTTTTTAATCTCTTCTTTAGGTCTACATTCTGTCCATAAATAAGAGAATGTTTCAAAAAACAATACCCTTATATTAGCATTAAACTTTACAATATAGTCTGTACATAATACAATTTTTTTTTTTGGCGTCCACCTGCTTAAATTGTATTTAGGTAAATTTTTGGTAACTTCCACGAATTTTTCTAATATTTCATTTTTGAATGTTAAATCAATAATGTCTGGTAGAAAATTTTCGAGGTAATCAAATACACTAATAAAACGAGTTAAAACACGTTTAGAACTTGAAACGTGTGACATTAAAGTTTTTGCGCAACTAATTGCTACTTTTTCATAATTTAGATTACTTAATTTCAAACAATTTTCATTTATAGAGGTTAATATGTCTAAAATCCACCACATCTTTGTACCATATTCACAACTCAATATCCTTGAAACTTGCAATAATTTATCACTTACATTTAATTCGGTAACCTTGTTATTTTCTACTCGGTTTTCCTCGGGATTTGATATATCAAATTTCTTTAAAAAACAGCTTTTACCATTATCATGACACTTGAAATTTTTGTTAGTAAAACATATACTAATAAGAGAATTTAAAATGTTTATAGTTCTAGAATAATCAGATTTTATAGATTGTAATTTACTTTTCAAAACTAACATAAAAATTAAAACTACGACTAATTTCATTTTTCTGTTAAAATTACTTTAAAAAATACTTTATTTTATTTATAGAAAATATTCAAGTATATCTGTTAAAATTTTAAGTATAATATATATGATTTACTATGTTTAAAGTTGTTTTGTTCAAATTCATTCTAATGACGTCATTAGAATAACATAAAAAATATTTGAATCGTTTGTCAATTTGAAAAACTATAAATTAATATTCTTAAATAAAAAATTGAATACTTATTATTTGCGTTACTAAAATTTTGAATTGATCCCTTACACTGTTAGTGAAACTTCTCCTTTCTTTACCTAGTCGTTGGACAATGTTGGCTGTATTATCACATACACTTATATATCGGCCGATTGATTCATGTGTTGACACAGTAGTTTTTTGATTTTATAACATAATTTCTCTCTTAATTAATTAGTTTTTTCAATTTGGTTATATTATTATAAATTTTTGGTTAGATTTATTAATTAAAGTCTAATGTCCATCGTATTAGTACAAATTCACCTTAATGTTGGTCACTCTGACATTATTTGACATACAAGCAATCCGTTTCAAAGTTATAAGCCTGAAGGTAAAAAAATAAGAGTTAGTACCAAAAATAAAAAAATGATACATACCCAAGCTAAATTGTTTATAATTATCTATTTTTATTAATTAAAATATATTTATTATATATTTTAATTAATAAAAATTACTACAAGAAAATTATTATTACAAAATATACTAGTCTACAAATTTTTCACTTAATGATATTTGAAAATATCACGAAAAAAGGTACGAGATAAGTGTAGTAATTAGCATCAAAGCGGTTTATAATAGTGATTTTAATTACTAACAAATGTCTAATATATATTATTAGATTAATTTATTTTTCAAAAAGTTATGATAGTTTCAAGAAAAAAAACAAAATTTTCCGATTTTAAAAATCTTAATTTTTTTTAATATTAAAATCTAAAAGAAAAAACTTAAGAACTACTTTTCAGTCATTTTCTTATTTAGATCATTTTTATTTAAATATTAGTATATTTAAATATTTATGTTGTTAATTAAAAAAAAAATTGAAACCATTATAATATATGTATTTAGTTATTAACAATCATTACTAATGCAGTGCAAAAAAACATTACTATTATCAAAATGATGTTTTATAAAAATAAAAACTGTAATAATATTTAATTTTACTTTTAAAATTAAATTTATTTAAATTTTTGCAATTTTTTAAGCAACTAATTTAAGTTTGTATGACTATATTTACTCATTCTTATAATTTAATATTAGACTTCACAACTCTTCTAATAAAATATATTTTAATGCGAATAATTCGAAATTTAACAACATTTTGAGCTTAATTTAATAATAATTTTTTTATTTAAATAATGACGCCAAAAATAATTATTTTATAAAACACACTGCATGCAATAATAATTATTCAAAAGAAGCTATATAAATTACTTGTAATTTTCTAATATTTTATTGAAGATATCTAATATTATCTATTCTTATCTAAGATTATCTAATATCAATATAAAAATGAAGTAGTTCACTAGTATTATATTATTTATAGTTTTGTATGTGTGTATCTCAACTAACATCATGCGATCACTCCGAAGTTAACAAAATACTAAATTCACTAATTAAAAGATGTTTTGCAAATGAAAAATTAGAATTTTTTGACAAAAGTAAAACAGTTTTCAAAAATTACTCGTCAAGGATCATCCAGAAAATAGTATTGAAAAATTATTTCAAGTGAGAAGGTTAATGTGTTGCAAATATGTCAAACAGTCCTTGTAGATGTTAGATTGCTTTATTTTTTTTATCAAAACTTGTTTAAAAGTAAATTAGGAACAAAATAAAAAAGCTACAATTAAAAGTATCAAACTCCTTAAGTCATCTGCTATAGAAGCAAATATTATTATTAATTATTTTATAAGTGCGATGGATTATAGTAAAAAATATTTACTGTGAATATTTTATATTTTATATTATAATTTTGTACATTTAATATACAAATAAGAATTAATTATTGATTTATATAATATTAAAGAAATATAAACTTAACTATTTCCAATATATTTATCAACTTTTTATCAATAATTAAGGTGAAATTCAATTTTTAGTAAAAATTAATTTATAATTGTATTTATGTATAATAATTATGAATTATGATAATTGTATTAATATTATAGAATAATTACAGAAAAATTATATAAATTATTCGAAAACCTGACCTTTTACTTGCCTAAAGAGAAGATTCAAAATGTCGATTTTTGCATAAAAAGTTAATTTTTGAAAATAATCCGAAAGTCAAGTATTCATTAAAGATTCTGCAATGCACTATAAGTTAAAAAACAAATTTTCCCGACATTTTAAAAACATAACTGGTTGATAGCATCTTTTGAACCATTATTACGAAAGTTATGACGATATACTTCAAAAGTTGTTATTAACCAGTCTATTTCTTAATTAGATAATTTTTAATTTTATTTACTAGTTAAAATTACAATACAAAATATTGAATATCAATTTCATACTAAATTTCATTTTTGTAGACTGTACTTAATCATGTACTACACTTATATACCATAAAACTTGTAGTCAAGTCATAATTAAGGAAATAATTCAATAATTCTTTCTAAAAAGTAAACTCTAACTACAAATTTACATCGAAATGTTTTTTATGATAGTGATTTCACTGTCAGAAATCATCTATACTTGGCTCAACTTTGCCATGTCTATACTGTGCTACAATCCCAGTGTGCTACTGTTTTTATTTTGTGTCTATTTTTTTTCTAATATTTTCATTGAACTTGTAATTGAACAATAAAACATAGCCAAGCTAAATTATTTCTAATTATTTATTTTTATTAATTAAAATATATAATAATACTATAGATTTTAATTAATAAACATTTTGCCGTTTTATTATGTTAATATACTACGGACACACTTTCGAAAAATATAATTCTATGTAAATACGTATATCACTAATATGTATATCACTTGAGTACGAAAAAGTGATAATGTCGTATATTCCGGTATACTGCTACACTAAAATTGACTTCTCACAATGGAGTTTTAAAATATTATTAAATAAATTTTCAAAACAACATCTTTGGCAGAGGTTAGCTCCAGCACAAACCATGGAGAAACTCCCTGTACTACTAACGGTTAAACTACCAATACCAGCAAGAACAGAACGTTTATGCTAAGTTCGGCTAGCAAGTCCAAAAAACCTACTTATGGCAAGTAGGTTATTTTTTCCCAGCAGATACAAAAGAGAATCTAAAAGCCTGACTCAACGGAATTCTTTACTTCTGTGAAGTAATAAGACTAAATAAGACCAATAACGTTTTTTAGCTTCGATGCGAAGCTGAGAAGGTATTAATTTTACCATGATGTGTTTATTTTTTTATTTTTTTATTTTTTTGTGTCTGTCACTACTTTTTCTCAGCTCTCACTGGACCGATTTCTTTTAACAATACGTCAAAAGATCACAAATTGTATCTAGTTGAAGACATTACCCTTAAAAATTTAAAAATTTTCCCTCGTTCCCCGCAAATGGGGGAAATATCCAAAAAAATTACAAATTTAAAAATCGACAAATTTTGTCATTTTTTTCACTTTTTTTTCTTAAAACTTCCATAACTTTTTCAAAAATCAACAAATCAACATAATTTTTTTTTAAACTAAAACCTTAGATATTTTCCTTTCATTTGATATANCCTTGGGTGGCATCACTCACTGTAACGAGTAAATAACCAACACATAATATTATGTATACATTACACTAAAAATTAATTTTTACTAAAAACTAAATGAAAATTTGGAATACATTATAATATTAAATAATATAAAGAGTTTTTTTCTTTTCTTTATCGTATTTAAATCCAAGATTGTTGTAATATTTTACAATATATTTATTAACAGCTTTGCAAAATATTTTCTTTATACTAACAAGTGCATAATTCATTTTTAAATCTTCTTCATTAGATGATTCTTCATCATTTACTTCTTCTTCATGTAATTTATGATCACATACTTCTTTACTAGATGATACTTCACCAATTATTTTTTCGATGACTTCAACGTTATTGTCATCATTAATTTCAATATTGCCTGAATCTTCATTACTAACCAATTGGAAATCAAATACAAATGGACATTTTTTTGCACTCCAATCATATATTTTGTCATATAAGTCTTTTGTATTATCTCTGATTTTTGAAATATATTCTTCATTTATTGTGACTTCCTTATTAATCAAAGAAGGGTGAGCTGTAATGAATTCTTTGAAATTATTTTCAATATGCTCAATTTTTTGCAGTTCAAGTACATAGTCTTCGACAGATGTTTTCATGTCGTCTTCCATGAGATTTTCTATAAATTCCAACGCACTTATTAAGTAATTAATCATATTATTTGCTTCTGTAGCAAATGACTTAAGATTTTCGATACATTTAATTGTAGTCTCTTTATTTTGTTCCTTATTTATGTTTAAACAAGTTTCAATAAAAAAATTATAAAATTTTAAAATTCTTGATGAATGTGTGACATATTCGCAACCCATAAGCTTTGTCACTTGAAATAATTTTTCTTTTACATTTTCAGCACTATTTTCTGACTGATCCTTGACGAGTAGTTTGTAATTTTTGAAAACTGTTGTTTTACTCTCGTCAAAATATATCAAATCTTCATCCGCAAAACATCTTTTAATGAGTGAATTTAGTATTTTGTTAACTTTGGAATGATCGCATGATGTTAGTTGAGATTCACACATTAAAACTGTAATTAATATAATACTAG
>NW_026099572.1:60136948-60185119 GCF_025091365.1 Daktulosphaira vitifoliae
ATGTATACATTACACTAAAAATTAATTTTTACTAAAAACTAAATGAAAATTTGGAATACATTATAATATTAAATAATATAAAGAGTTTTTTTCTTTTCTTTATCGTATTTAAATCCAAGATTGTTGTAATATTTTACAATATATTTATTAACAGCTTTGCAAAATATTTTCTTTATACTAACAAGTGCATAATTCATTTTTAAATCTTCTTCATTAGATGATTCTTCATCATTTACTTCTTCTTCATGTAATTTATGATCACATACTTCTTTACTAGATGATACTTCACCAATTATTTTTTCGATGACTTCAACGTTATTGTCATCATTAATTTCAATATTGCCTGAATCTTCATTACTAACCAATTGGAAATCAAATACAAATGGACATTTTTTTGCACTCCAATCATATATTTTGTCATATAAGTCTTTTGTATTATCTCTGATTTTTGAAATATATTCTTCATTTATTGTGACTTCCTTATTAATCAAAGAAGGGTGAGCTGTAATGAATTCTTTGAAATTATTTTCAATTTGCTCAATTTTTTGCAGTTCAAGTACATAGTCTTCGACAGATGTTTTCATGTCGTCTTCCATGAGATTTTCTATAAATTCCAACGCACTTATTAAGTAATTAATCATATTATTTGCTTCTGTAGCAAATGACTTAAGATTTTCGATACATTTAATTGTAGTCTCTTTATTTTGTTCCTTATTTATGTTTAAACAAGTTTCAATAAAAAAATTATAAAATTTTAAAATTCTTGATGAATGTGTGACATATTCGCAACCCATAAGCTTTGTCACTTGAAATAATTTTTCTTTTACATTTTCAGCACTATTTTCTGACTGATCCTTGACGAGTAGTTTGTAATTTTTGAAAACTGTTGTTTTACTCTCGTCAAAATATATCAAATCTTCATCCGCAAAACATCTTTTAATGAGTGAATTTAGTATTTTGTTAACTTTGGAATGATCGCATGATGTTAGTTGAGATTCACACATTAAAACTGTAATTAATATAATACTAGTGATTGATTTCATTATTATATCGAAATTAGAAAAAAATTCTTCAAAAAAATAGAAAATATCAAATAATTTATAAAACTACTTTTACATATTTTTTATTTCTTACAGCGTGTTTTATATGACAATTTTTTTTGTCTTCATTATTTGAAAAATAAAATGAATAATGAAATAAATTTTATAAGTATAGTCGTGTGTAATAAAACATACACCACTTATTATTCAGTAGCCTATTAATCATCAATAGTGTCTTAACTTAAAGTAATAAAAGTTTAATAATAACTCAAATGTATTTTTTATAGATATAATTAAACAATACAAAACATACAAAATAAATATACACTAAAAACACAATAAAACAATATACCAAATGGAAACTTAATGTCATAAACATACTGCGCGAAAAGAGATTACCTTCGGTGCTCCTGAGGTCCTCTCTCCTCTACGATTCATTCCATTTCGTCTTATATACTAAAATATTTTGTTTTTCTTCTTTTTGTAAAATCAATAATACTATCGTTTTCAAAAATGTTTAAAAATATTTAATTCCTGGTCTAGTAATAATAGATCAGGAAATTACAATTAAACGAAACATTACAAAAATGTTTTACTTCCAGTTTTACAAATGATAAACTATATTACAGTATACAGACTGATTTTTTTATCATAACCCACTCATTTACTTGTAGAATAAATATAATTTAAACATTATTTTTGGTTTTCTTTAGTTACACATTATTCTTAAATTATTAACTATTTAAAACTTTTTATGTTCATCCCTTATGCCTTGTAAGGGTGTCAACTTTGTCTTTTTGTCTTTTAAATGGGAACACATATTTTGAATATAATAAAATGTTTGGATTTTTAATTAAATAGTAAATGGCATTTAAATTTTTAATACAACTTTATTAGTTTATTAGATATAAACATTTAAAGTTTCAAATTTTTGAGTTAATATACATGTATAATACACATGATGATATGATTATAAATACAGGTAGCTAAATGGTTTATATGATATCAATGTCGCCATCACCGATTGTTTATTATCAATTATGACTATCATAGATAGTTAAAACATAATTGTTTTAATGATTTTTTAGTTATACATTTTTGACTTTCTTCGATTTGACTTTTCAACACATCTTTTTGCTTTGGATATATGAAAAAATCTCTAACTTTGGATGTTGTTCCTAATCAATTTCGTGTTTCTTGTATAGAAGATGAATAAGAAATAGTAAGGTTTAAAACATGAACAAACGTCGCAAGCGGATAACTTTGGTGAATAAGAGATTGAGCTCCGTTAAATTGACCAGACATAGAAGCACATCAATCGTAACACTGTCCTCTAAGGTATTTTGTTTCTACACAAAATGAATGTAAACTTTGAATAATAATATATAAACCTTTTCCAGTAGTATCTGTTGTAGGCACAAACTGAAGAATTCTTCCTTGATAATCATATTTTCAACATCTAAATATCGAACACACAAAGTTACTTGTTCGCTTCCACCAATGTCGGCCGTTTCATCAGCAAGTATTTTGAAACATCTTTGGGCATTTATGTTTGTTACGATTTTATTTAAAATAATTTTATTACAGGATTCAATTATTTCATTTTGAAGTGTTTCACTTGTATATTTTATTGTTCCTTCAGCTTTCAAAAATGATTTTAAACGGTCATCTCCTTGGGCTCTGTATCTTAATATTTCTCTAAAATGTCCTTGATTTTCTTGGATAATTTATCATTTTCTTGATATATATTGAAGTTACAAAGATAGCCGTTATTGCAAAAAAAAAAAAATTATTATTATAATAACATTAAAAATGCAAATAATAATTAAACCTATAAAGTAGTTAAACCCTAAAGTTATTTTCGATTTGTTAAAGTCGTTAAAATTAATTCAAATCTCCTGTTATTTTCTTTTATCAGAATTATTATGTCATTAATTCAATTATTAATTAAATTGTTAAACTATATTATATATTCAACTTAATAAATTTTTATGTTGATTATAATCGCATGGCATGATGTTTTTTGTTAATAACTAAATGGAAATAGCAATTTCATATGGGCAAAATTTTTAATAGTTGCAAGAGAATAAATCCAAACGTTGATATTTTATTTCATACAGATTAAATTTTATATGCATAAATATTCTGTTAACCGATATCAAATTTATTCCACTTGAACTTTCATAAAAAAATCTCTATCATTTGTAAACTAATGTAATAAATAAACAAACAAATACAAAAGGTTTTTCTNAAATAAACAAATAAATACAAAAGCTTTTTCTTCAAAATATCTTTAAAATATATATATATATATTTTAGCTTCGATGCGAAGCTGAGACGGTATTGGTTTTACTATGATGTGTTTTTTTTTTTTAGCTTCGATGCGAAGCTGAAAAGGTATTGGTTTTACTAAGATGTGTTTTTTTTTTTTGTGTCTGTTACCACTTTTCCTCAGTTCTCACCGAGCGGATTTCTTTCAACGATACGTCAAAAGATCACAAATCGTATCTAGTCGAAGACATTACCCTTAAAAATTGAAAAAAATTCCCTCGTTCCCCGTAAATGGGGGAAACTTCCAAAAAAATTACAAATTTAAAAATCGCTAATTTTCGAAATTTTTTCCATTTTTTTTACTAAAAACTGCCGTAACTTTTTCAAAAATGAACATATCAGTATATATATATTTTTTATAGATGCTTGATGTCTGTACCTATTATTTGGTATATTTTTTTGTAAATTTGACGTTTTTTCTGCCCACAGGGGGGCAGAAAACTTTTTCACAAAAAATTAACTTTTTCAACTTAACTTTTGAAAATGTTCCGGAAGGTCTGACACTTTTATATATATCTTAAATTAAAGCTAATGTAATGTACTTTAATTTGAAAAAAAAAAATTTGACCTCTGGACTTGTCTTCATGGTGAAAACGGCTACCGAATGCTATTTTTGTATGAAAATTTTCGATTTTATTATTTATATTATATTTAACTTTATAATGCTATAACTTATTGAAAAGTTTATGGATCAACACAATTTTTTTATGAGAAATAATATTTTTTAATAAACCCTTTTTCATTCGACATACTTTATCTTAATCNATATACCTCTTTCATTCGACATACTTTTTCTTAATCAGGATATAAATAAGGAAATATCAGATCATGTAGCTTTTGGAATAATCCACCAATTTTTTAAAATTAAACAATATCTAAAGATTTGCATCGAAGCGTTTTTTTTTGATAGTGATTTTAATCACTGTCAGATATCATTATACTTGATCCAACTATGCTACGTCACCACTGTGCCGCGACCCCCCTGTGCTGGGTTTTTTTAAATGGAAGTTATTAAATTTGTTAAATAATGCAGAAATTTTCTTTATTCATATGACTAGCAAAAATATTTATTATTACTTCTGTATTTTTTGTTCAAAATGCATTTTTACTTCATACCAAACTAAAATAATCTTAATTTTTTTTTTTTGATAATTCTCTGTATAATTCTTAAAATATTGTATTCTTTGACCAATAATACAATTAAAATAAATAAGTATTGTTTATACTAAATTTATTTATAATTGGCTTATACATTTTTTTAATGAATTTTTACAATTAAGTTTCCTTGACAATTAGATGTAAATGTTGATTTTATCGACATTTCAGTTCACTTCGTTTTTTCCCGTGAAAAATAAACTATCGTCTTGTGTAATTATTAAGATTTATTTAATTAGTTATTGATATGGCAAGTGAAAAAAATATTTTTGGTCAAACAAATGAATCAAACTTACATAAGGTCATACGCAGAGTTGAAGAAATATGGAATCGTCGTTTCATGCATTCCAATTGTGTTTTAAATAATACAAATAAAGGACAAATATCAAAAAAGTCAACTAAAGATGGAAGAATTATCTGTAAACACTATTAAGATTAATAATTAAACTAACTATTTGGAATAGAGAAAAAGTTTTTTAATATAAAATATAAGAAAAATTAATAATAAGTTCTCTTATTCCGAGCTTCAGCTCTTTGCGGGCCGACCTCAGCGCCCACTAGGGGGTCCGTTGCCCGGGTTGGACCACTTGGAGGTGGGGGTAGGCCATCTTCTTTTTTCTGGTTTCTGGTCGGTTTTGAAGCCCGACCTTCTACCTTATTTCCGCTTCCGGGGCAGTCCTTGGAGAGATGCCCCTCCTTCTTACACCTGAAGCAGGCCTTCGACCGGTCCGGTCCCTTGCACGCGTGAGCTATGTGCCCGCGTTCTAGACACCTGTAGCACTGAGGTCCCTTATCGAGAATCCTCAGTCTACAGGACGTCCACCCGACCCGGACTCGGCCTAGACCTGCCAGGCGATGAGCAACTTTGAGGGGCACCTCGCACCTCGCATACCGCCCTTTACCGCCAGCGTTCGTGTGGACCGTAATTGGTCCCACTTGCGGCGGCAGTTCTCCGTTCGGAGACGTCAGGGCGGTGCTCAGTGCTCGCTGCACATCTTGCTCCTCCTGCCACTCTTCAACGTCCAGGAGGAGGACGGTGCAGGTCATCGACGGCCGATGTACCCGCACGTCCATCTCCTTCAGGGCCGCCCTCAGACTTGCCGCCAGGAGGTCAGCTTGTTCGGCCGACCCCCGGACCTCCAAGAGGACGGCACCCGTCTGCGTTCTCCGGGTCCCGGACACATTTATGCCCAGAGCCCGGAGATCCACCGCGGCCATGGCTGTGCCAATGACAGCGGCATACTTCTGCCCCTCTTTTAGGGGGCCGATCACTACGGCCTCTGTGCGGGGCACTTTGGCACGCAGTCTCGCCGCTTTCTGGCGTTTTATCGCCTGAGCCGTCATCGTCTGAGGAGGAGGTTTGGCCTCGGCCGCCGTATCCTCCTTCTTCTTTTTTGTATTGCCCGGCTTGCGTCCCACGACCTGGGTCCACAGAGGTTCAGCGGGAGCCGCTCCCGCATCCCCTTCCGCGGACCCCATGCCGCTGGCTCGGTCCGCCATCGGCCGGTCAGTAGGCGTCCCGGTGGGCGCACTTGCTGATCCGGCGGCAGTACCCGCAGCAACGGGCAGTATCTTCTTCCTTTTCCTCTTCCTTTTCTTCGTCTCGTCTGGACCCTTTGGTGAATCGGCCGGTGGGTCATCGACGACAGTCTGCGTCGAGACTTCTTTGCCCATCTTCGGGGAAGATGCTTTCGGTGGCCGCACTTGACTCCGCTGCAACAACCTGGTGGATCCTGGCCGCTGGAGACGCCCTTCTACGTTTCTCCTCTTCCAGGATCTCCTCCAGGCGCTTCGTCGCCATCTGCACCTCCTTGTGCACCCCCATACCCCGACGTTTGTCTATGACACCTCGAAGCACAGCCACTTGCGCGACTATGCCTTCTATCATAGACGACGTGGCCGTCGCCACGTCCGCCGGGTCATGCCATCTCTTGCGACATGGCCGCACCGCGCTCCTCAGCTCGCTGAGGGCCTGGCACGAGAGGGAGATCTGCTGAACGAGATACTCCAGGTGGGTACCCGGGACCTCGTTCATCAGACTCCCCTCGACCTCCGCTGTTCGGGCGAGAGCAACGACGTGATTGAGGCCGACGTCAAACGTGGCCTCGTCGTCGCTCTCTTCCTCTTCCCCCAAAGGCGCCCTCCTCTTGCCAGGATGACGTACTGGAGGAGAGCTCTCCGGCAGCGGACTAATCCTCGTCATCCAAAGGAGATGTCACTTCCTGCTTTATTTGTCCTTCTGTGTACGCGAGGTACTCGACGGCCTGATAAAGCCCACGACCCATGCTTCTCATTATTCCGCTGTCGTTGTAGCGGGATAAGAGTTCCGAAGCGACTAAGCGAGCAACGCCCGTGAGGCGTTCCACCGCAGCTTCCCCTCGGCGACTAGCAATGCATTTCTCGATGAGTTCCGCTCTTAGCTCGGGCTCATCAACACCTTCTAAAGGATTATACTCCTTAATCCTCTCCGGGGCGAATGGACGTCCATCGTCCANTTCCGGGGCGAATGGACGTCCGTCGTCCAGGTCCCTCTTCATCAGCTTCAGTACCGTCGACACTGAACTCCGGAAAGATTCAGCCGTCCGGAATGAGCCGCACGGGAACGAGTCCATCGTCCATCCTCCAGTCTCCATGCTTTGGAGCCAGCCGTTCCATCTTGTGAATTCCGACTGAGTTAGCGGCATGTCGTCACGAAAACGCTCACGCACGCCTTCCCAGTCGTCCACCATCTCCTCGATGGTAGCTAAGCCACCAGCAGTTACCTCAGTGACCCTAAGGTCACTGGAGGATGCCTGCTTGGCACATCCTCCGACAGTAGCTTGGGCGCGAACGCCCCCTGGACCCTGCCTCACCAGTCCAACGGCTTTGATGCAGTCGCTTGATGACGACCGGGTCGAGCCTGCAACGGCACTCTTCCCAGCCGGCCCTGGAGTCTCCGAAACTCCTGGAATGGTACCTGTATTTTTCAAATGGTGTCCTTCCATGTTTGGTTTTACGGGTGTCCTTCCCTGCGTTTTACCTAACGCCAGGGGATTTGTTTTCGGTGTTACCTTCACCTAGGTGGTTGCCTTACCAGGCTATCGGGCCCACCCGCCCGTTATGAAATTACCCTCGATCGCTACCGCTTATTCGTCCACTCTAGGAGTGGCTTATATCACGGCTACCCTGCATATCTGCAGGGTTAACGAGCGAACGAGGGGCTCGCTGTCCGCGACCGCTTATTCGTCAGTCCAGATTATTGGACTGCTTATTTCGCGGCTAACCTGCATATCTACAGGCCGTTCCTCTATCCGCAACCTGAGGACGCGCCCGATTCCCCGAGCTAGGGAAACTGCGCTCATGCCGACGTTTCGTAGCCCCGTAGAGCCCGATCACGCCGACACTGCAGCGCAGCGAAACGGGTCAGCGCCTCCCTCGGGTCCGGGGATTCTGGGTCCCGCGGCCAACGGTTGGAGCGCGTCATAGTCCTCCTGACCCTGACGCACTCCTCACGCCTGACCGCCACCTCATAGACGTATACTATCTTTTTCTAAAATATCTATATTTTTCTTGGTTATTAATGTTGGAATTGAAATTTCCTAAATAGTTGCCACTATGCTGCAACTCAAATGTGTTGTTTTTTTATAAAATACTTATTATACTTGTGTTACTTATAAAGAGTAATCCGCTAACTACGTCTCTCGTATATTTTCAAAAATACTAGTTTTATAAAATAGTTTTTTTTTCATTCTTTGACGAGCTATTCTACAAGAAAAAATTAAATTTGTACCACCATTTTTCATGATTTAAACTTGTATCAACTTCATATTTTTAAATGACAACTCAATTTTTTACACCAATAGATTTAGTTAAGTAATAAGTTTAAAATTTTTCAAATAAGTATAAAATATATGAATATTTTGTTAACTTCAGAATGATCGTATGATGTTAGTTGAGATTCACACATTAAAACTGTAAATAATATAATACTAGTGAGCAATTTCATTATTATGTTGATAAAAGAAAAAAATTTCATCAAATAATAGATAATATCAAGTAATTTATATAGCTTCTTTTAAATAATTATTATTGCATGCAGTGTGTTTTATACAATTACTTTGTTTGACGTTATTATTTGAAAAACAACATGAATGATAAATAAAACTCAAAATTATGTTAATGATCGAATTATTTACAATAAAATAGATTTTATAAATATAGTCGTGGCACAGTCTAATATGCTATAACTATGAGCAAGTGTAGGCACACAAACTTAAATTAGTTGCATGAAACATTTGTACCACCATTCTTCATGATTTAAACTTGAATTAACTTCAGATTTTCAAATGTCAACCCATTTTTTTTACACCAATGAATTTAGTTAACTAATAAGTTTAGAATTTTTAAATTGTTCAAATAAGTACAAGAATAGAATTTAAAATGAGAATTTTATGGTGGGTTATTTTTACAGGTATAGTGTATAGTTACACGTCACAAGAAGTCAATGCATATGATGATTACTGGAAATATGTCCGCAATGATATGTGGATTATTCGACTTGAGGATGGCAGCAGCACATTAATTGAATCAAAATATGTAAATTTTGACCCAAAAAATTATTATGTTTTGGTGAAGAGTAGAGCATTAAAGTATTTATTTTTAATTTCTTATTATGGGTTGTTGATTTGTTTTAAAACACAAAATCTAGAGGAATATCAGAAGGCACAAGCAATTTTAGTTAACGTTACAAATAAGGTTATGGAATTTATGGACAATAAATATTCAGCTATAGATGATTTAAATACTCCAATATTAAATTTATATTCGAAAAGTTATTCACCATATATATTTTGCTTAATATTTTTTAATATCATGACTCAAATAGTTAGAGTATGGTTCACAGATAATCCCACTAATAATAATAATACTACATCGTATGAAAATCTGAATAGTAGTTATAATTGGCGACTATACAGAACTGTTGGAAATTCAGTAGATATGAATAATACATTGATGTATCCTCCTGAAAAAAATCATGAAGTTGATCAATTGTGGCATGTTATGTATAGTCTACAATTTTCTATGTTTAATGAATATACAATTTTGAAAAAATAAATAAAAATATTATAACTACAATACTCAGAAATTGATGATTTATTCTAATATTCTTTATACTATAAATCTTATATATTGAAAATATAATTTTAATTATTTATATGTATTGTATCTCAAATAACAACTATCAAGCGATTGTTAACTACGCTCAATTCACTTTTTTATTTGTCAACTGCTTTTCCATTTTTCTGTGAGGTAAAAAATGTGCGTTAAAGATTTTTTATAGATCGAGTAATAACATTCTGCGCTATTCACAGAATTAGCAGAAAAAAATTATTCAAACGTTGTAATGTATGGCAGTATGGCAGTGTTTTTTTCAATACGAAATAATAAAGTAAACAATTGGTACTTTAAGAGAAATATCTATTAAACATAGATATTTTACTATAAACTTATAGTATCCTTTTTAAAGTATACTAATTTAAACAATTAGCATACTCTTTACCTTCGGTGAATATTTTTCACCAATTTTACAATTAAAAAAAAAACACACCATAGTAAAATTAATACCTTCTCACTTCTCATCAAAACTAATAATATTAATAAATTTATAGTTTTTATGTCAAAATTTTTGTAAATTAAATACATTTTTTATAATAAATCATTTTTAAAAATTAAATTTAGATTTAAATATTTCCAAATAATACAGTTATTTGAATCATGAATTATATTACGAATTTTTTTTTTTAATGCAATAACTAAAAAAAATTATCATAAATAATAAGTATTTAAAATTTTAGTTCTAATTCAAGTTACGAGATTAGTAGGGAGAAATGAATGTAATAATAGCAATAATAGCAATCATTTTCTAGTAACTTTTGGTTTTTTAAAGATTCTACAATTAAAATATGAAATGAATTAATTTTAATGATTTACTTTAATTAAAAAGACCAATCAAAAAAAATTTGTTAAAAATATCTACTTGATAGAGCGTATAATAAAATTTCATTATAATTGTAAAAATCCATTGTTAATTCAGGAGAAACTAACAATGACTATTTTTAGAAATGATTTATACAGCAACGCGTTACCAAAATATCTAGAATATTATAGTTTAGTAGTAGTAAAAATTAAATTACAAAGTAAAATGATTTAATTTTGTATGTGAAACCTATCATATTAAATTTGATTCATCAATAAATACTTTGAAAACCTTAGAAATGAATGATTTTAATTGTCTGTATGAAGAACATGGGAACTTATCCCATGTTCTTCATAACAGTTACTTAAACTGTTTAATTGATAAATTAGAATTTTATATCAATTTTGGAGGGTAATATCTTCAACTAGATACGAATTGTAATCATTTGACGTATTGTTGGAAAAAGTAGATCAAGTTAGAGCAGAGAAANACGTATCGTTGGAAAAAGTAGATCAAGTTAGAGCAGAGAAAATAAATGATAGTCACAAAAAATACCTTCTCATCTTTGCATCGAAGCTAAAACCTAAAGTATAGTAAAATAATTTTAATATAAAAAAGAAATTTCTCCACTCACGAGGGGCGACTATAGTGATGGGATCCTTGATCTTTATTGAAGTTATTGAATCTAAACAAGATAAAAATTAAATGAGTTGAAAAATTATTCGATGTTAAAAAGAATTAAGAGAAAAATGCAAAATATGCATTGCCATACACGGGCTGGAACCTTGTACTCCAACGCGTAAGACATAAGTGTTACCGACTCGGCAACCGTAGGACATCCGGACATCCGCAAATACAAGTGTAATTATATTGAATAATAAATAAATATTTTCACTTATCTCTGATTATCTTGATAAGAAAAATATTTAGTTGCGATGAATCATGTAGTTGATATCATTATTAGCGATAAGTATGTGCGTCCGTGTACCAGGTACGTAGACAAGGGTGGGCCTGGGTGGGCCTGGCCCCCCTTAGATTTAATGTGGCCCATGGCCGGCCCCCCCAAATATAAAATTTAATTATTTTTACGAATTATAAAAAACGACTAGGCCTTATATACATTGAAATTATTATTAATTTGTGATTACTATTGAGTAATACAGTTATTATTATGGCTGTATTTTCATTTTTATAATCATAGAAAACGATAAAAAATTGAAAAAAATTTCCTCTTTCCCCGCAAATCGGGGAAATATCCAAAAAAAAATACAAATTTAAATATCGGTAAATTTTGTCATTTTTTCACTTTTTTTTCTTAAAACTTCCATTACTTTTTCAAAAATAAACAAATCAACATAATTTTTTTTTATACTAAAACCTTAGATATTTCCCTTTCATTTGATATCATTTTTTTTGAAAATCTAACATTTATTTTGCTTACAGGGGGGATTTAAAATAGCAACTTTTTTACAAAAACTAATTTTTTTAACTTAACTTTTGGAAATGTTCCAGAAATACTGCGTCCTTTAAACATATGTCAAATTAAAGTTTATGTCATGGACTATAAAATTAAAAAAAAAAAATTGTCCCGACGACCTATCTTCTATGCACAAAAGGGTACCATATTCAAAAATATGCTATTTTTGTAATACAATTCTGGGTTTTGTATTTTATTTTATTTTAAAATATCTTATTAGGGGAATATACTGACTTTCATGAATATTGTTCTATTAAAACTTTCACTTTAAAGGACAAAAAAAAGTACGTTCAAAATGATTACTTTTAACCTATTAAAAATCAAAATCAATAATAATTTGAATACAATTAATTTTAAAAATTATATAATATATAATTAAAAGAAAAACTAATCTGGGTATAATTAAGGAAATAGAAGTTGATGTTGCTTTTGTTCATCAATTTTTTAGAATTAAACACTATCTAAAGATTTGTATCGAAGCGTTTCTTATGATAGGGATTTTATTCACTGTCAGATTAAATCTATAATGGACCTAACTAGGCAACATCCCCACTATAGCGCGACTTTTGTTTCTTTGAAGGCGAGAAAAATAACTTTAAAATTTGAACTAGCTAAATTTCCATTTTTATTAAGTGACGAATGAGACGTACGGTTTTTGAGACGGTAACACTGAAAAAAATACGATTTTTGTAAAAAAATTATTTTTTATATTTTTAACTTTATAATGCTATAACTTTTTGAAAAATGTATGGATAAGCACAATTTTTTTATGAGAAATATTATTTTTTAGTAATCCCTTTTTCATTCTTTATTTTAATCAAGATATTAATAAGGAAATAGCAGATCATGTAACTTTTGGATTAATCCACCATTTTTTTTAAAATAAACACAAATTTTGAACTTGTAAGATTCATAGAATGGGATACTGTTTAAGGAGGAGTGGAGGGAGCCCCCCCCACAAGCTTTTCATGGGAAACAAATTATGGAAATTGATACAAGGGCCCAAAATTGTTGGCCCCCCCAACAAACATTTTCTGGCTACGTGCCTGCCGTGTACGCACTTGAAACTACGCGATTTTTATTATTATATTAACTCGCGTTTGTTTCTCTAGTACAACTCTATATAAAGTCTACTTAAGGTTAAATTCGACTTTATTGTTCTTTTGATATTTTATATAAACTCTTTTTGTATATTTGTATGATATGCTCTTTGGCTTTGTATGTAGTATTTTATATTAACGTATTTGTAATTTAATAATTTGTAAAATCAATAAAGAGATTCTAAATAATATCTGTCCTGCACAACAAATTATTTCCAAGTGACCACGTCTTTTCAGTCAACCATAAAGTGATCTAGGGGAATGCTAGTTCAATTTCAGTTTTTTATACAATAGGTTATACTTATGTCCTACACATCGATGACCGGCACTGTGGCAAATTGGCTTGTCGACAAGTGTAGTGACACTTTGGAGATATCTCGTGGTTAATTAAAAAATTGATTGTGCTATGTTTGCACTAGTACTCTGTCCAGTCAAGTTGCGGTCTTCAATAAGTAAAAGACACAATTCAATCTAATTATGTATTTTAAAATGTGCAGGGTATAGAATAATGTATAGTAGATAAATTTTGTGTAATAAGTTATTCAAAAATTTTTACACACCAATTGCTTGCACTGTATGCTGAGACTGAAAAAGTGCCCGTATATGGTGCGGTATAAACGAAGTCCTTACAATTTTCTATATTTACTGCTAGTAATTTTAATACAAGATAAACTAATAAATTTTTTTTTTTTTTTTTATTAGCTTTCAATACAGAAGTATTATTATAGCTAAACGATTAAGATAAAACTATACAATAGAAACTAAGACTATACAATAGAACTAAGACTATACAAAAGAAAAAAAAAAAAATGATATTATACACAATTAAACATATCGTTAAATTAATAAATTAAACATACTCAAAATACTAAAAAAAAAAGAATAAAACATAAAAGATCTAGGATATTAAATTAACATACAGAAAAATATTATATAACGAAGCCAGCTGAATGAACGAAGGAAATTATAAGTATAATTATTGAGGATGATTTTGTATTAAGGATATTAAAACTATTAATGGGTGAAATATTAAGGGATGACAGGAAATTGAACAAGAGTAAACGGTTATGTTGTAAAGCTGGCAAATAAACTAATATATATTCTCAATAAAAATGTGTCACCAAAACAGTGTTCCCATGAATAAGATAAAAAAAAATAATGCCCTATTAAACAAAATTGAGTTACCATGACTTTTAGCTCAATTTGCACGTTTGAAATTGACATCATTAAATTGAAAATTTTATGAGAATTAATAAAAATGTTATTGTTGAGATAAATATGCAGACAAGAAATTTTATAATTACTATTTACAGTAAAAATATTAGAAAAGGCCAATATTTTTTTCAATTTCATCGTAATAGAACATTTAAATAAAAATTATAGTAATCATTTCTATGTAACTTTTGGTATTTAACAAGATTCTACAATTGATATATTCAGACCTTAATAAATTTTAATGATCTACTTTAACTAAAAAAATCTACTCATTTGAGTGTATTATAAAATTTGATTATAATTGTTAAATTCTAGTGAAACTAAAAATTCTATTTTTAGCTTCGATGTGAAGCTGAGAAGGTATTAGTTTTACTATGATGGGTTTTTTTTATTTTATTTATTTTTTTGTGTTTGTTACCACTTTTTCTCAGCTCTCACCGAACCGTTTGTTTTCAACGATACGTCAAAAGATCACAAATCGTATCTAGTCCAAGACATTACCTTCAAAAATTGAAAAAATTTCCCTCGTTCCCCCTAAATGGGAGTAATTTCCAAACAAATTACAAATTTAAAAATTGTTAATTTTTGACATTTTTTCAATTTTTTTTTTCTTAAAACTGCCATAACTTTTTTTAAAAATTACCAAATCATTATAATTTTTTTTTATAGATGTCTTCACGGTGAAAATAGTGACCAAATGTTATTTTTGTGTGAAAATTCTCGATTTTGTATTTAAAATTTTTAACTTTATTATGCTGAACTTTTTGAAAACTGTATGGATTGTTATGGTAAAAGATAATGAGGAATGAAGTAACACCGGTTGAAGTTTTACTTGGCGTCGAGCCGTTTAATAAAAGAAGTGAAAAGAGAGTTGTAACACAAAAATAATATGCGAACAATAATAATAACACTAGTATTACTTTGAATAACCGTTGACAAAAGAAAATAAAAGTTAATCGAAATCACGGTGGCGTTTTTGGTTGATCCGGTGGACGGCGTATAACAGTGTGAAAGGTGTCACGAAGAAGACTAGAGATGTGTCGTTTGCGAACGAACGGATCGCATTGAACGGGTCAAAATAGTGAACGAAATGATTCAGATCGCCGAACCGTAGTGATCCGGATCCCCCAAAAACTAATTTTTTCCCGTATAAATCACACTGAACCGATTTGATCGCTTACCAAATATCAATGATAACATATTCATATGTCATTTGTTTATACGACACATCCCTAATCCGAATCGCGAATTATACATGCGATTCGCGATTCGCGAATCGAGAACCGCAAAAGAATCAAAACTATGCTGAATGTTCCATTCAATTAACTCAAAATATCTTTTAGATGGCGAACGGGTCTTTGAACCGGATCTTCTAGTTGACCTGATTCGAATGAATCGGAACACTTAGGTGAACCATAATTCCCATCTCTAAAGAAGACTGACTGGACGTATTATTGCGGCGGGGTATTCGACGCTAGGCATTTGTTGGACTTTACACCACGACGATAACGCGTATGTGTAACGGTCCGGTTTACAGTGAAATGGCGGCTGAGAAGGAGCTGATACGACCGCGGGGTGTCAACGTGTGACAACGCCGTGGCCGTGTCAGGATCAATACAAATTTTTTATGAGAAATAATATTTATATACCTCTTTCATTCGACATACTTTATCTTAATCACGATATAAATAAGGAAATATCAGATCATGTAGCTTTTGGAATAATCCACCAATTTTTTAAAATTAAACAATATCTAAAGATTTGCATCGAAGTGTATGTTATGATAGTGATTTTAATCACTGTCAGATATCATTATACTTGACCTAACTATGCTACGTCACCACTGTGCCAAGACCTTCTGTGCTGTGTTTTTTAAAAATGATTTTATATAGCAATATGTTACCAAAAACTTGGAATGTTATAGACTGGTAGTAACTCACACAAATAGAGTTAAAAAGTTAACAAATTACAAAGAAAAATTATTCAATATTGTAGTTGAAATCTATTATCATATCAAACCTAATTTAACGATAAATACACTAAATATATTTAAAATGAACGATTTTAATTGTCTGTATAAAGATAACTGGTTAAGCAATTTTTTATTAATGTTAAAGTTTAAAATTTGGAATACAATATGATATTAAATATTATAAAGTGTTTTATTCATTACAGTATCGTATTTAAATCCAAGATTGTTATAATATTTTACAATAAAATTATTAAGGTACTTTATAAATATCTTTTTCATTAGGGAAGGATCATTTTTATGAAGAAATGAATTTTTTTCATTAAATAAATTTTCATCACTATCATCTTCTATTGATAATTCTTTATCACTTATATCTTCACTTGATAATTCTTCATCACTGACATCTTCACTTGATAATTCTTCATCACTTACTTCTTCACTTGATGATTCTTTATCAATTACATTATTACTTGATTTTTTGTCAATTTCTTCAACACTAAAATAATATTCATCAAAACATTTGTCACAGTACTTTTCATTCCAAACATTAAATTTGCTTACTTTATCTTTAATATTTGTATTAAATTTTAAAATATCTTCTTTATTTATTCTGACGTTCTCAGCAATTAAAGAGTGATGATCTGTATTGAATTCTGGTAAATATTGTTCGAAATTCTCAAATTCTTTCAATATGGTTGTATAATCATTTACAAATGTTTCCAAGTCCATATCAGTCAGGTTACTTAAATAATCCAACGCACTTATAAAGTAAGTAATCGTACTATTTATTTTCGTAGAACATGTCTTAAGATGTTGTAAACATTTTAGTGTAGCTTCTTTATTTTGTTTCCCATTAATTTTTATACAAACATCGAAAAAAGAACCAAACATATTTACATTTTTCGTCAAATGAAAGACATATTCACAACTCAGTAGTTTTGTCACTGTAAATAATTTATCATTAACATTTTCAAACGTTTTTGACTGAATTTCGAAGAATAGATTGTAATTTTTGAGAACTGTTGTTTTACTTATGTAAAAATTAAGTAATCTTTTATCTGCAATACATCTATTTATGAGTGAATTTAGTATTTCGTTAACTTCGGAGTGATCGCATGATGTTAATTGAGGTACACACATTAAAACTATAAATAGTATAATACTGGTGAAAATTTTCATAATTATATTGAAATTAGAAAATACTTCAATCAAATATTAAAAAATATTAAGTATTTTATATAGCTTCTTTTATATAATTATTATTGAATGTATTCTGTATATAATAAATTTGTTTGACGTCACTATTTGAAAAAACACTATTAATGATAAATTAAGCTCAATATTATGTTAATGTTCGTATTATTTACAATGAAATAAATATTAAAGAATAGTTGTGACATATTCTAATATTTAACTATTACGATGATTAAGTGTGGACACACAAACTTATATTAGTTGCACAGAAAATAGCGAAAAATGAATAAATTTTATTTTATAAGTTATTCTTAGTGTACTTAAATATTATAATATTACATTTATATGTTTTATAAAACAACATTTTGATAATGATAACTCTTTTAAACAATAATATATTATAAATGTGTTATCTTTTTTTTTCAATTAGCAACATATACATTTAAATATAAAAAATAAAAATAATCTAATTAAAAGGGGCTGAAAAAGAGTTTTCTGAGTTTCTTTTTTTTGGATTTTAATAATTTTATTTATTTTTTTGTTCCAGAGAGAATTTACTTTTTTCTTGTAAAGTATTATAAAGAAGCATTAATATTGAATATGAAACCTTAACTTTCATGTACACATATTTCTAAAATATGCATTTTATTCCTGGATTTTTATTTAGGATATACAATTTTCTAAATAGTTACTTATATGGTGTAACTCTATTGTGCTTTTTTTTTTTTTATAAAATACGTATTATGCTTGTATTACACATTCATAATACATTTTTTATACTTTTGAAAATAAAATATTTTACATCACTGTTAAAAGAAAATGCAGTGAATACATAAATCTTAATCATCTAATTTAAGGGCTTAGAATAACAATAAATTTGGTTATTTACAATATGTCTCAAATCTAGTAAATTACTTCATTTACAATGAATTTTTTTTTTATTATATGTCGAAAAAATGATTTCAAGAATATTTAAAAACCAAAATTAACCAAAAAATATATTGGTAATTTTTAAGTTTTAAATATTAAATTTTAAAAGATTGGATAAGATTAATAAATTAATTTCATTAGACTTTCGGTATTTGAAATTATTTACCTTACAAATTACAAAGTGCTCCTTTACTTATACAAACTGGATTAATGTTTGTCACGGTTCCTAATCGTAGAAAACCAGCGTCGGATACCAGCTGCGATAAGAGATAAATGCTGTCGAAATCCTCAAGTGGGTTTACCCTAAAATCATCCTAAGACATTTTTAAAAATCGTATGATATCCCAACCAATCTCTCGTCATAATTTTTAATTACAGTTCAATCGTCGTGAACCACCCGTAAAATTAGGTAAGTTACTGCCTGATTCACAACTTTATGGATAATTATATTATAATTTTTATTATTATTAACTAAACATATACAGAGTGATCGAAATCTGGTAAGACATTTACTTTATCAGAAATTATTGAGAATTTAAAATTTTTGTAAAAAGAAATATTATTAAGTTTGTAAAACTCTACAATAATATGAAGTTAATTAAATTTTTTTTTTATCCCATCAGGGATAAATATGTTTATTTATAATTTTTTTAAATGGGAACCATTATTTTTGATTTGATAATATGATAGAAAAAAAAATTACAAACAATTTGGTTCTTATAATTTTTTTTATCCGAACAACCGTTTACGTTTTATAATTGTTTAAAGATTTTGACTTCCAGAAAAAATATTGTCATTTATTACGTTTCATAATATCGGTGGCAGTGCAACCGGTATTTTTGTTAGACCTTTAGTCTTACAAAACCATAGACCTAGCTATTAATAATACACCGAAAACCCGGTTTGAATCTATTATTGTTATTACTCATTTTGTGCGTAGTAAATTTTTATAGCTAATTTACATGACATAACTTGATCAATAAAATTTGGTTTATGCAACAGCAAATAAAAAAAACCCAGCACAGGGGGGTCGCGGCACAGTGGTGACGTGGCATAGTTGGATCAAGTATAATGATATCTGACAGTGATTAAAATCACTATCAAAAATAAACGCTTCGATGCAAATCTTTAGATAGTGTTTAATTTTAAAAAAATTGGTGTTTTATTCCAAAAGCTACTTGATTTGCTGGTTCCTTATTAATATCTCGATTAAGATAAAGTATGTCGAATGAAAAAGGGATTATTAAAAAATATTATTTTTCATGAAAAAATTGTGTGCATCCATAAACTTTTCAATAAGTTATAGCATTATAAAGTTAAATATAATATAAATCATAAAATCGAGAATTTTCACACGAAAATAGCATTGAGTAGCCATTTTCGTCGTGAAGACAAGTCCAGAGGTCAAATTTTTTTTTTTAAAATTAAAGTACATTACATTAGCTTTAATTTAAGATTTATATAAAAGTGTCAGACCTTCCGGAACATTTTCAAAAGTTATGTTGAAAAAGTAAATTTGTTGTGAAAAAGTTGTCATTTTAAATCCCCCCCTGTGGGCAGGTTAAGTGTCAGTTTTACAAAAAAATATACCAAATGATAAGTAAAGACATCAAGCATCTATATAAAAAAAATTATATTGATATGTTCATTTTTGAAAAAGTTAGAGCATTATTAAGTTAAAAATATAAAAAAAAATTATTTTACAAAAATCGTAATTTTTTATTAACTTTGATGTCAACTTTCACCACGAAGACAAGTCCCTCGTATATAGGGAAATGGACCGGTTTAAAAAATCAGTATGTAGAATGAAAGATGTATATAAATATTACTTCTCATGAAAAAATTGTATTGATCCATACATTTTTCAAATAGTTATAGCATAATAAAGTTAAAAATGTAAAATACAAAATCGAAAATTTTCACACATAAATAGCATTCGGTAGCCATTTTCACCGTGAAGATAATAAAGTCCGAAATTTTTTTTTTTCAAATTAAAGTACATTACATTAGCTTTAATTTAAGATATATATAAAAGTGTCAGACCTTCCGGAACATTTTCAAAAGTTAAGTTGAAAAAGTTAATTTTTTGTGAAAAAGTTATCATTTTAAATACCCCCCTGTGGGCAGAAAAAAAGTCAAATTTACAAAAAAAATATAAATGTTGTGGTGTTTATTCACATGGCTTATTGATGTATCCATACAAAAAATCAGGTGGAGTACTGACTCAATTAGAATTTGACATAATATTGTGTAAAAGTATTTGGTGACATAAAAAAATTTACCGAAATGGCCAGGACTTTCATATAAAATTCTTGATGAAAGACGATATGATGATAGAGATCAATTGGTTGAACTAGTTTAAAATGGAATGAGATGAAAGTGTGCTGGGGCATTTTGTACATCCAAGGGACGCACACGGTGCAAAAAGTGTAATATTGATTCTGTATAACATGTTTTGTTTCGTACCATACTAAGTGAATAATGAAATGAAAAAAAAATTATTAAAAAATATAAAGTTCATAATGTATTGTAAAAAATAAATTTTATTACATAAATTTATTTATTTTATAACTGAATAACATAAAAGGTAATAGCCGAGTGTACCCATAAGGTATATATCTCAGAAAACGTATTTTTAAAAATTTTAAAAATAATTTTTTTTTATTCTTGTGTTGTATACTAATCTGTTTTTAATAAAAAAAAGTACAAAATTTGAACAAAAATAACCCTCGGTGTAGATGGGTTAATATTACTACGATGTTTTTTTTTTTATTATTGTATTTTTATGTCTGTTACCATTTATTTTTAGCTCTCACTGGACCGATTTTGATGAACATGCGTCAAAACATCACAAATCATATTTACTCGAAAAAATTAACCTCAAAAATTGAAAAAAATTTCCTCGATATATATAAACAGAGGAAATTTCCAAATAAATTACAATTTTAAAAATCGATAATTTTTAAACTATTTTTAATTAAAATTGTTATACCTTTATGAAAAATGAATGAATGAATAAGAACAAATTTTCATATTGATACCTTAGGTATTAGCTTATCATTTGGTATATTTTTTTGAAAATCTGACCTATTACCTGTCACAGGTAAGCTTTCAAAATGGCAATTTCTCACAAAAAATTAATTTTTGAAAAGGTTCCAGACATACTAACACTTATATATATATATATCTTAAATAAAAGCGTATGTAATAATTTTAATACGAAAAAAAATCAATTTCGAACTTTATTTTGTTTTTATGGTGAAAACGGCTACACTATTCAAAAATATGCTATTTTTGAATAGTAATTAATAATTTTTACTAATTAATAATAAATTAGTATAATAATATAATAATAATAATAATAATAAATAAAAATAAACTTCACCTTATAATTTAAATATTAATAAAGTTATTGTAAAAATATAAGTTTATCTTTTAACTTCGATGCAAAGCTGAGAAGGTATTAATTCTACCATGATGTGTTTATTTATTTTTTTTGTCTGTTGCTACTTTTTCTCAGCTCTCACTCGACTGATTTCTTTCAAAAATACGTCAAAAGATCACAAATCGTATCTAGTTGGAGACATTACCATTAAAATTTGAAAAAAATTCCCTCGTTCCCCGCAAATGGAGGAAATTTCCAAAAAAATTACAAATTTAAAAATCGCTAATTTTTGAAATTTTTTCACTTTTTTTTCTTAAAACTTCCATAACTTTTTGAAAAATCAACAAATCAACATAATTTTTTTTATACTAAAACCTTAGATATTTTTCTTTCATTTGATATCAGTTTTTTGAAAATCTAACACTTAACCTGCTCATTGGGGGAGATTTAAAATAGCAACTTTTTTACAAAAACTAACTTTTTCAACTTAATTTTTGAAAATGTTCCGGAAATACTGCGTCCTTTAAACATATATCAAATTAAATCTTATTTTATGTACTACAAAATGAAAAAAAAAATTTGTCCGACACTTTATCTTCTGCATGTAAACGGCTGCCGTAGTTAAATAATTTCTATTTTTGTGTTAAAATTTTCAACTTAAAAGTGCTATAACTTTTTGAAAAATGTATATATCAGCACAAATTTTTTTTTCTAAATATATTATAAGTACATATTTCATTTGACATACTTTTTGTTAAAATTGGACTATTTCCCCTTATAAAGGGGGCGTTCAAAACTTGAAATATTATAAAAACATAGATCTTTTTCAACTGAACTTTTGAAAATGTTCCGGAAATACTGCGTCCTTTAAACATATATCAAATTAAAGCTTATTTTGTGTACCATAAAATAAAAAAAAAAAATTTGTCCCGACGACCTATCTTCTATGCGCAAATGGATGTCGAAAATTAAAAAAAAATGTAATGTTTGCAATAAAAATTACCTTTTATCGGGATGTTTTTTGTATTTAAAACTGCCATAACTTTTTCAAAAATGAACAAATAAAAATAATATTTTTTTGTATTGAAACCTTAGATATTTCCCTTTCATTTGATATAATTTTTTTTGAAAATCTAACACTTATTCTGCTCACTGGGAGGATTTAAAATAGTAACTTTTTTACAAAAACTAACTTTTTCAACTTAATTTTTGAAAATGTTCCGGTAACACTGCGTCCTTTAAACATATATCAAATTAAAACTTTTTCAACTTATACTTTAGACATACTTTATCTTAATCAGGATATAAATAAGGAACTAGCAGATTATGTAGCTTTTGGAATAATACACCAATTTTTTTTTAATTAAACACTATCTACAGATTTGCATCGAAGCGTTTTTTATAATAGTGATTTTAATCACTGTCAGATATCATCTATACTGGACCCTACTATGCAATGTCTCCACTATGCCGCGACCCNTCACCCAACTATGCCGCCACCCCACTGTGTTGGGTTTTCGATTTTAAATTTTTTTAAGATATAAATCAATATTCAATTCAAAATTATAATTTCTATTTATTTTATTTTCTCAAAATACATTTACTGATATATAATTGATTAAAATTTAAAATTCGAAATTTAATATAATATTAAATATTATAAATAGTTTTATTAGTTTCATTAACGTATTTAAATCCAAGTTCTTTATAATACTTTACAATAATTTCATTAAGGATTTTCATATATTTTTCATGCATAATAGTGGGATCGTTAATATATAGACTAAATAATTCTTCATCGCTTAATACACTTGATAATTTTAAGTAATTTACTTCATCACCAGGTGATTCATTAAAAATATTATTACAGTATATTGGAGTCCAATTATTAACTTTGTTTTGTTTGTCTTGAATATTTCTATTTAATTCTAAAATGTCACTTTCATTTATTATGACGTTTTCAGCATCCGAAGAAAGATGATTTGGTAAAAATTTTTCGAAATTCTTAAATTCTTTCAATATGGTTGTATAATCATTTACAAATGTTTCCAAGTCCATATCAGTCAGGTTACTTAAATAATCCAACGCACTTATAAAGTAAGTAATTACAGTATTTACTTTAGTAGTACATGTCTTAAGATTTTGTAAACATTTTATTGTAGCCTCTTTATTTTGTTCCTCATTCATGTTCATACAAACATTGAAATAAGAAATAAAGATGTTTACATTACTCGACAAGTATGAGACATATTCACAACTTAATACTTTTGTCACTATAAATAATCCATCATTAACATTTTTTAACATCATATTAGACTGATTTTTGAAAAGTGGATTGTAATTTTTGAGAACTGTAAATTTACTTACTTGAAAATATTGTAAACTTTTATCCGCAAAACATTTTTCAATGAGTGAATTTAGTATTTTTTCAACTTTGGAATGATCGCATGATGCAAGTTGAGATTCACACATTAAAACTGTAAATAATAATAATCTAGTGAAAAGTTTCATAATTATATTGAAATTAGAAAATACTTCAATAAAATAATAAAAAATATCAAGTAATTTATATAACTACTTTTACATAAATGTTATTGCATGCAGTCTTTTTTATACAATTACTTTGTTTGACGTTATTATCTGAAAAATCAACATTTATCAATGATAAATTAAACTCAAAATTATGTTAATGTTTGTATTATTTACAATAAAATAAAATTCAAAGAATAATTGTGACTAATTTTAACATTAAATTGTAACGATGATTAAATGTTAGCACATAAACTTAAATTAGTTGCATAGATAATTGCGAAAATTCAAATAAATTTAATGTTAAAAGTAAAAATAAATATTACTACCGTATTTTCTTTTATAAAACAACATTTTGATAATCATAACGCTCTACTCTACTGGTTGCAGTACTACATTAGTAATGACTATCAGTAATTAAACAATAATATATTATAAATTTGTGATCTTTTTTTTCAATTAGCAACATACATGTTTAACTATACAAAATACATATAATCTATTTAAGAAAGTGACTGAAATGAAGTTCTTTAAATTTCTTCTTTTTAGTAATTTTAATATTAATAATTTTATTTATTATATAAAATAATAAGGGCTTAGAATAAAAATAATTTCGGTTTTCACAATATTTTTTAAATCTAGTAAATGGCTTCATTTACAATGAATTTTTTTTTATATGTGAAAGGTTACAAATATATAAAAATCAAATTAATTGGCCGCAACGAAAAATTTGTAACTTTCATGGCGTTTTACAAAATTATAAGAAGAGGGTCGCCGACCTACTGGGCGAGACAGTGTATTGTCGGACCACAGTAGGATTTTAAAAAAAATTAACTATTGTATATTAAAACAATTAAAAACAAATATATAATTAATAAATATTATAGTTGATGTCCGTTGAGTCGTTGATAGTAAATGTACACCAAAACCTCGTGACAGGGGTCACATAATCATATTGATCAGGGATGACCTTATACAAGGCCGTTGCCCGTACCTTATAAACTAGGGGAGTTGATTTTTGAAAGGAAAAAAAAATACACGAGTCCATTGAAGATGGAACACGCAAAAAAAGAAAAAACAGATGATGGTTAAGTTAAATTAAGGGGACTTTATTAAGTAAAAAAAAAAACAAAAATTAAGTTATTACGAGGCAAAAAACCGAATGGTCAAAAAACCTCGTCTACAAATTAAAGGGGACAGAGAAAGAGAAAGAAAAAAAAAACAGATATTAATAAAAAAAATAGTTACACCTACACTTTTATTGTTAGAGAATACGATGAACGTCTTCGGGTACCCGCTGGCTATTAATCGCAGCATTGCCGCTAAGCACGGCGGGTATACGTCCCAAGTAAGCCTGGTTTCTGGCAGTTAGGCTTAACTTGCAAGACGTTGGGACACCCCGGAATAAAATGCACTACGTCACCACATTGTACCAATATTATATTCATCACCCAATAAAAAATAATATCAAACCTATATAACAAAATATATAACATGACAGGTGGTATTGGAACACGCCTGCCATGTTGAGGGATCTAAATAAAAAAATATAGGGACACCTACAACAAAAAACTATATAAAAAAAAATATAAAAAAAATTCGCCACACGTGCTTATGGCACGGCGCACTCATAAAAAAAAACTGGCTCACAACATTAAATAAACAGTATACATTACCCGCCCCCAAGGGCTAAAGAAACAGGAGGCAGGTTTAACCGACGCCGTGATAAAAAAAATTACATTTTTACATAGCGGGCACTCACGAGAAAAACAAAATTATATTACAAGAAACACAAAAGTTGCAGCGCACACAACTAAATCTATCGCTACGGACGGGAAATAGTACGACCAGTTCCGACTATGGCTATTCCCCGACAACCCGTCCGACATTTGACCCGGCGGTCCGTTGGCGACAACACGGCTAGCCTTTGGAGTAGGGGTCAAAAAAAAAAAACCTAATACCCAGTGCCGGAAATTACTAAGAACAATTTAAATAAGGCGACAATGTATGCGGTGAGCAGTGCAAATGACGTTCAAGATAGGAAAGGAGAGGGGTGAATGTACACACAAATGCCGTCCATTAACCGGTCTGAAGTAGTACACAGCTGACTATCTCGCACGAGCATAAACAAATCACAACACCTTATCATGATAATTTTACCAACAAACGCCGTCGCAGTCCGCATTCGGCTCAACACAAATATATATATATACAAATAGAAAAAAAATAACAAGATACTTTTGTCACGTTACATATGTTAATATAGCACCATAATGGTGACATTATAGTGCAACTAAACTGTGCTGTTTATTTTATATAAGACGTATTATGCATGTATTACACATTTATAATACTTTTTATTCCCCTGAAAATAAACATTTTCGGCAATTTTAGAAGGCGTTTATAGTTATTTTTTTATTATTAATAATAAAATAATAAAAAAATGGTAGCACAGTATGTGCGTAACATATTTGGGACTATCATAAAAAACGCTTTGATGCAAATCTGTAGATAGTGTTTAATTTTAAGAAATTAGTGGATTATTCCAAGAGTAAAATTAACTCCTATTTTTTGTTCGACTTTTGGGCGTAGAAGATATGTCGTCGACACATATTTGTTTTTTTTTAGTAGGTAATATAAGCTTTAATTTAACATTAGTTTAACGTACAAGGTTTTCCAGAACATTATCAAAAGTTAAGTTGGAATAGTTGACTTTTGTAAAAAATTTGCTAATTTTATTCCCTTCAATGAGCAGGTTAAGTGTCAGATTATCATAAAATTTATATCAAATGAAAGGGAAATATCTGATATATTTGATTTGTTCATATTACAATAAGTTATAGCAATTTCAAAAAAAAAAAGTGAAAATAAATGTTAAAAAATTATGGATTTTAAAAATTGTATTTTTTGGCGGGATTTTCATCATTTACGCGGAATGATGGAAAATGTTTTAATTTTTGAGAATAATCTTTTCAACTAGATACTATGTGTTATCTTTTGACGTATCGTTGAGCAATTATTTTTTTGTTACAAAAAAATATTCAACACATTAGATTTTTGTTTCATTTAGATTTAATAACTTCAATGAATATCAAGGATCTCATAACTGTTATCTCCTCTCGTGAGAAAAAATTCCTTATTTGTGTTAATAATATTTTACTATATTTAAGCTTCGATGCGAAGCTGAGATGGTATTGGTTTTACTAAGATGTGTTTTTTTTTTTATTTTTTTATTTTCATTTTTTTTTTTGTGTCTGTTACCACTTTTTCTCAGCTCTCACCGAACGGATTTCTTTCAACGATACGTCAAAAGATCACAAATCGTATCTAATCGAAGACATTACCCTTCAAAATTGAAAAAATTTCCCTCGTTCCCCGTAAATGGGGGAAACCTCCAAAAAAATTACAAATTTACAAAACGCTTATTTTCGAAATTTTTTCAATTTTTTTAACTAAAAACTGCCGTCACTTTTTCAAAAATGAACATATCAATATAATTTATTTTTATAGATGCTTGATGTCTTTAACTATTATTTGGTATATTTTTTTTGTAAATTTGACCTTTTTCTGCCCACAGGGGGGGATTTAAAATGACAACTTTTTCACAAAAAATAAACTTTTTCATCTTAACTTTTGAAAATGTTCCGGAAGGTCTGACACTTTTATATATATCTTAAATTAAAGCTAATGTAATGTACTTTAATTTGAAAAAAAAAAATTTGACCTCTGGACTTGTCTTCATGGTGAAAGTTGACATCAAAGTTAATAAAAAATTACGATATTTGTAAAATAATTTTTTTTTATATTTTTAACTTAATAATGCTCTAACTTTTTCAAAAATGAACATATCAATATAATTTTTTTTTATATAGATGCTTGATGTCTTTACTTATCATTTGGTATATTTTTTTTGTAAATCTGACACTTAACCTGCCCACAGGGGGGGATTTAAAATGACAACTTTTTCACAACAAATTTACTTTTTCAACATAACTTTTGAAAATGTTCCGGAAGGTCTGACACTTTTATATATATCTTAAATTAAAGCTAATGTAATATACTTTAATTTGAAAAAAAAAAATTTGACCTCTGGACTTGTCTTCGTGGTGAAAGTTGACATCAAAGTTAATAAAAAATTACGATTTTTGTAAAATAATTTTTTTTTATATTTTTAACTTAATAATGCTCTAACTTTTTCAAAAATGAACATATCAATATAATTCTTTTTTATATAGATGCTTGATGTCTTTACTTATCATTTGGTATATTTTTTTTGTAAATCTGACACTTAACCTGCCCACAGGGGGGGATTTAAAATGACAACTTTTTCACAAAAAATTTACTTTTTCAACTTAACTTTTAAAAATTTTCCGGAAGGTCTGACACTTTTATATATATCTTAAATTAAAGCTAATGTAATGTACTTTAATTTGAAAAAAAAAATTTGACCCTCTGGACTTGTCTTCATGGTGAAAACGGCTACCGAATGCTATTTTTGTGTGAAAATTTTCGATTTTATAATTTACATTTTTTACTTTAAAGTGCTATAACTTTTTAAAAAATGTATGGATCAATACAATTTTTTCATGAGAAGTAGTATTTATATACATCTTTCATTGGATATACTTTTTTTTTAAATCAGACTATTTCCCTATATATGGGGGGGCTTCAAATATAAAAAATGCATATAGAAAGTAGAACTTTTTCAACTTAACTTTTGAAAGTGTTCCGGAAGGTCTGACACTTTTATATATATCTTAAATTAAAGCTAATGTAATATACTTTAATTTGAAAAAAAAAAATTTGACCTCTGGACTTGTCTTCACGGCGAAAACGGCTACCGAATGCTATTTTCGTGTGAAAATTCTCGATTTTATTATTTATATTATATTTAACTTTATAATGCTATAACTTATTGAAAAGTTTATGGATCCACACAATTTTTTCATGAAAAATAATATTTTTTAATAAACCCTCTTTCATTCGACATACTTTATCTTAATCAGGATATAAATAAGGAAATATCAGATCAAGTAGCTTTTGGAATAAAACACCAATTTTTTTAAAATTAAACACTATCTAAAGATTTGTATCGAAGCGTTTATTTTTGATAGTGATTTTAATCACTGTCAGATATCATTATACTTGATCCAACTATACCACGTCACAATTGTGCCGCGACCCCCCTGTGCTGGGTTTTTTTTTGTAGCTGTCATTTATTTTTTTAGCTCCTTCTTGACCTATTTTATTCAACGATATGTTACAATTCGTATCTAATGGAAGAAATTTCCTTGAAAATTGAAAAAAAAATTGTACTTTATCAATGAAAAATTTACTTAGACCACATTCTCCATATAGACAATTAAAATCTTTCAATTTCTAATTTTTTTAAAGTATTTATTGTCGAATTAGGTTTGATATGAGAATTGTCTTGATTCGGTTTACCCACCTAAGTGTAATCACCAAAGTGTTAATACATTACCAACCATAAAGTAACCTCTAAAGATGACCAAAGAGTCCTGTCTTTCTGGCGAAATTAATTATCTCTCTGGGTTTTAGGTTTTTAATATCTTCTTTTTCAGGAAAAGGTTTATTCAAGTAGTTTGATCTTAGTGTGGACAAGACTTCACATTCGCACATGATGTGAAATGAGTCTACCTCTTCCACACTTCCTGTGATTCCGATACCCCCATTGTGTTAAGATGTTTAAGCAGGTGACCGACCATGTCCTGTCAGTAGACCAGTTAGGGTGCTTATTTGATGTCTTGTCATGCTATTAAGATCATCCAACAGTAAACCAGGGGTTTTGATAAATATTTTAGATTGTCTAGATACTACTAAGTACTTCCAGATTTTCCTGTGTTTTTCTCTGCACCAATTCTTGGGTAGCACTTTGAGCGATTGCTCAGTGAGTCCTACCACTGGTTCTGGTCTAACAAAGGTGTTTTCTGCTCCTTTCAGCAGAGAAAGTCAGCATTCTCATTTCCAGTTAAACCGTTGTGTCCCGGTACCCACGCTAGTGTAACTTTGGTGAACCGCGATAGTGATTCTAAAGTTTCCCTGCATTCGAGGACCAGCTTTGAATTCACCTGATCGTTACAGAGTGCCTTCAAAGCCGCTTGACTATCACTTAAGATAGTTATCTTCCTATTTTTGTGTACCAGCAGGTTCTGAGCCTCTACCAGTATCGCCATCACCTCTGCTTGGAAAACAGAGGGTGTTGTGCCCAATGACATACTGACATTTATTCGTGGCTTTAAGCCCCAAATTCCAGCACCTACCTTTCCTGATTTTTTGGATCCATCTGTATATATCACAAATCCTCCTTTGTCAGTCAGGTGGTTAATATTCCATTCTATACGTGTAGTGATCTCCACTTTGTAGGGAATGTTATTCTTAAGAACCGGTTTGATATAGTCCAAGGGGTATTCTAAAAAGCCCTTGTCTATCTCTTTTAGTATTTTACCATGTTCTGTTGTATCACTCTCCAAAGTCCACATACCTAAGTTGTGGAATCTTAGTGCTGTAGCTTTGGCGTGAGCTTTCACCTCTAGATGCAGAGGAGGCAATCCAATTAGTGCCTCTAATGCGACCGTTGGTGTAGTTCTTAATGCTCCAGTGATGGCAATAGCAGCCATTCTCTGTATGCGACTAAGTTCTTTCCTAGCTGTAATGAGTGCTGTTCTGGTCCACCAGACCAGGGCACCGTACAATATCATAGGTTTAATCACTGACGTGTACAACCAATACATAACTCTTGGTTTAAGACCCCATGTCTTTCCCAAGGCTCTGCTGCAAGTCCACAATGGGGTCATTGCTTTTTTGATTCTTGACTCAACATGTGATTTCCATTTTAGCTTACTATCCAAGATAATACCTAAGTATTTTACTTCTGATTTTAAGCTAATTTCTTGTCCATTCAGAGTAAGAGTGTCCAGGCTGTCTAGTCCTATTCTCTTTCTAGTGAACATAACAACCTTTGCTTTATCTGGATTAACAGATAGACCGTACTTACTACACTATATCTGTATATTGTTAAGTCTCTGTTGTGCTAAGTCTATAATAGTGTCTGGGAATTTACCCACCACTGCTTTAACCAAGTCATTCGCATAGGCTTGTGTATAATAATATTTGTGTAACTCTCTAATAAGCGAGTCGAATGCTAGACACCATAGCAAGGGGGATAGAACCCCGCCTTATGGGCATCCCTGTTTAACACTCTTGATTACTTTGGTCTCATTGAGCTGTCCCAAAATGGAGCATTCCTTAAGCATGGATTCTATCCACTTATTAATAAGTGGTTCTATTCCATAATGTTGTGCATATTCACACATAGCATCGAAGGGAGTATTGTCAAAAGTATTGATGTCCAGGAATATATCTACTGCATACATTTTATTCTCTACAGCTTTCCCTATCTTAGAGGTTAAGCAGTGTAGAGCTGTATCAGTAGATTTCCCCGTTTGATACGTATATTGGTTTAGTTGCTATAGGGAGTTGTTGTATATCCCCACAGAACTTCTTCCAGCTTTCTCTTTTGGACTTTTTCAATGCAAATTCGTAGTTCCTTTGGGTGTCCTTATAGGATTCCCAGTGTTGTTCCAAACCTGATGTCATTGCTTTATTTAAGAGCTTACGTGAACTCTTTCTTAATTTAGACTGGTTAGCATTCCACTAAGCTACACCCTGCCCTGTACCTTTCCTTTCTATTAAAGGACAGTTTTCTTTGTAAGCCGAGTCAATGGAGTCCTGTAGCATATTTACAGCGCTTTCAGTACTCTGTCTTGACCCCAATCTAAACTGTAGGTTATTCAGGTCACGAGAGAGATCTGCCTTGTAGTTGTACCAGTTTGTTCTTTTCGGGTTCCTATAGTACTCCGTCTCAACTTTGTTATTTTCAAAGTGAATCGTAAGTGCCTATGATCAGAAAGAGAAGGTTCGGAGGACACTTTCCACCCTTTTATCTTTTGAAGTAACCCTTTTGAACAAAATGTCAGATCAATGACTTACTGCCTGTTGTTTTACGAAACAGTTTAAAATCCCTTAGATTTAGTCCCTTAATCTGGTCACCATTTATCCATGTGTCTTGAATAAGTGCTATTTGTAAGGGTATTGTAGCCTCTCAGTTAGATTCCTTAGTAATACACTGCTGGCCTCTTTACTATGATGCAGGTTTATTTGCGTGAATTGAATTCTATTGTCAGCCATTTAGAAAAACTGATGTTGACGCTTGAGAAAGCATGCTGTACTGGGTGTGATACAGAAGTCTGAACCAGCCCCTGTGTCACACAACCCCCCCCCTGTGGGTGGTGTCCCCCCGCCGTCCACAGGTGGCGACCGTGCCTTAGGTTCTCTCTCCACATTTCCTTTTGGATCCGTGGAGAGGTTGCCCTCAGCTGTGGCCGTTATTGAGGGTGGCGGTTTCCTGTGTCCCTTTCCCTTACGTAACACACTTCCTCCCTTCTCTTTCGAGGCAAGAGTGAAGTGTGTCCGTTTGTTCCATGCCTGTGCCTTACCTCCTTTTCCGAGTGGCACTGGTGATTCCTCAGCCTTCCTCTTCCCAGATTTTTGAGGTGTGGATTTTTTCACATCCTTCCAGGCTGGTGGCTGCTTGGCAACATAATCTGTGAAGCAAACTCTGCCCATTCCAAAATATGGACTGCGCTTCAGTTCCTCCAGTTTGACCATGATGTTTTCGTCCACACTTAGGAACAAAGTTTGTCCTTTCGGGCCAACCTCTGTCTCATAGTGGACTTTCCAGAACGCCGTGTTCAGCCCTGGATTTTGATTTGGCCAAATTTCCAAGATCTTCTTGGACTCTTTTGGCAGCCCTGGTATATGAATGACCATCCGTTTGTACTTGATCGGGTTGTAGGCTTCCAATTGGAGTTCTGCACCGTTCCAAGGTTTTATCAGATTGACATGGTCAGTGAGCCACTTAAGAGAGTTCTCTTGGGCTACACTGATCACAAGTGCTCCATCAGTGAGTCTGGTGTCTTCAAACCTTAGTACGTCGGTTCTATCAGTACCCGACAGTATCAAGTCTCCGACACAAGACTCAATGAGTAGCCCTTGCTCTGTGGTCAACTTGTTAGTGGGGTATTCAGAGCCACTTTTTTATCATCTGTTACCACGTCCCTGTAGGTCGGTACCCAATGAGTTTTCTTACATGGAGGTTCTTGACCCTTGTCCTCAGGTTTTTGAGCTTCGGTTCCCTTTGACTTTTTCAAGTCATCGGTTCCCTTGTCTCCCTCCTTTGATAGGTTCTTCTGTCCCTCCATGATTGCTCGGCTCTTCTTCAGCTTGCGCCTGTGACTGCCGCTCAGTTTCTCAGGTCTAAGTTTTAGACCCTCGATTTTGTCAGCTACTGCTCCCAGTTGATCTTGCGATTCTTGGTCTACATTTGCTGACGTTGCTGTCTCTTTGCTAGTAGACGGTTCACCAAGAGTCCCGTTGTTGGCATTGAGACCTTCAAATTCAACGATTCTTTTGCGAAGAGTCGCCAGTTCACGATCTTGTTCCGACAGGTTGTCCGTAGGATCCCTGATCGTCACAAGTTTGTTGTTTTGTGGGTTTTCTATGTTTTTATCTATATAGTCCCACGAGTAGTCGAGAAATAAAGGTCCGTTACAGCAGAGCTCGATACTGTGATAAGGCTGTATACTCTATGGTGCGCCAGGTGCCATAGAGGTGATCCTCTATGGTCACTTTACCTTTCGGCTAACTACCCAGTGACAAGTTAGCAACCCTTTCACTTGGTATGGCTGGGTTAGGGGGGCCTATTCGCTGTAAGCAAGCAGGTATGCCCAGGCCTACCGGTCCCAACTAACTAAAGTCATAACCGGCTAAGAGCAGTGGTACGTGTTGCCACCCCCACTGAAATAACTGGGGTCCACGGGGTTGTTAGGCTCGTAATCCTTGCGCATTCCCCTGCGGGTTTGTATCAAAGTTAATACATACGATACTTATAAAAAGTCGTAATGGTTATCAACGAAAAGAAGGGGGCTAGGCAGAAACCTTCACGTGGTGCCCCTGTTAATGTTGTATCTTCACAGCTAACTAATTCTGCCAACACCGGTGCTAAAAATGCCAATAAATAGCTCCCCAAAACGGTCCTTTTCAGGACCAACCCCTGTTAATGCTTCGGCATTTACAGTGCTAACGCAAAACATCGAGGGCTTCTCGGCATGTAAAGGTGAGCTACTAGCCACCTTATGCGCGGAGAGTCAATGTGATGTTTTGTGTTTGCAAGAGACGCACCGGGACGAGACCAGTGTCCGTCCAAAAATACCGGGAATGGATTTAATTATTGAAGTACCTAACGCACTCTACGGAAGCGCCATATTTGCTAGGCCGGGCATAGTCATAGATAGTGCAGCATTCAGTAACACAAATAACATTGAAATCCTAACAATAGAAACCAAAAGATGTACAGTTACATCAATATACAAGCCACCAAATGCTGATTTTACTTTTGAAAAACCATCCAATTTTGAAAATAGCCTTACAAAAATAATAGCTGGAGATTTTAACAGTCATAGTTCTACCTGGGGATACTCAGATACTGATCAAAACGGTGAGGAGGTTCAAAAATGGGCTGAAATAGAGCTACTAGATCTAATTCACGACCCTAAGCTTCCAAATTCATTTTATAGTGGACGTTGGAAAAGAGGATATAACCCGGACCTAATATTTGTAAGCAGAAACATAAGCCAACAGTGCCTTAAGGATGTATGCACCTCGATTCCAAAAACGCAACACAGAGCATTAAAACTACAAATAAATGAAGTTATCAGGGCTGAAACGGTACCGTTTAAGAGGAGGTTTAACTATAAAAAAGCTACCTGGGAAAAATACAGTGAAGCTATTGATAAAGAAATTCAGAACTTAGAACCAACACCAGAAAACTACGAAGTATTTGCGGATAAAGTAAGGAAAATATCTAGACAACATATACCACGCGGCTGCAGAGAGAAGTACATACCAGGCCTGAATAAAGAGACTGGAAAGTTGATGGACATATATCAGGATTTATTTCAAAATGATCCATTTAGTAATGATACTATTGCGGCAGGAGAGAACCTTATTAAGATGCTTGGTGATGACAAAAATAAAAGGTGGCACGATGTCATCGAAAGTGCTGATATGACTAAAAACAGTAAAAAAGCCTGGCGCCTTATAAAAAAGCTCAGAGGAGACCCAACTATACATAGAACATGTGTAAATGTCACTGCTAATCAAATTGCCACAGAATTATTAAAAAATGGTAAACCAGGAAGGAAAATCAAGAGGGAAAAAATTATAAGAAACGAAAACAATGAAAGTGATACATTCCACCAAGACTTTCAAATGGATGAACTCACCATCAGTCTGAAAGAAATGAAAAATGGGAAAGCAGCCGGGTACGACGAAATTGTAGTAGAACAAATTAAAAATTTCGGATTAGGAGCAAGACGATGGCTACTCAAGTTATTAAATGTGTGTCTCCATAGAAAGTGTGTGCCCAAAAGCTGGAGAAAATCTAAAGTAATAGCCCTTCCCAAACCTGGGAAAGACCTGGGTGATCCAAAAAGCTATCGACCCATATCTTTGTTATGCCACACGTATAAAATATATGAGAGAATGGTCATGAACCGGATCAAAACTCAAATTGACACACAACTAATACCGGAACAAGCTGGCTTTAGACCTGGCAAGGCTTGTACAGGTCAAGTACTTAGTATGTGCCAACACATAGAAGATGGCTTCGAAAAGAAAAAGATAACTGGAGCAATTTTCGTAGACCTCACAGCAGCGTATGATACTGTTAACCATAATAAACTGTTACAAAAAGTTTACTATTACACCAGGGATTGGCAATTTGTTCAAATCGTGGCTTCTCTACTACAAAACCGTCGATTTACGGTAAAATTGAACAACAAGTGGAGTAGATGGAGAACCCAAAAAAATGGGCTACCACAAGGTAGCGTGTTAGCTCCAATGCTCTTTAATTTATACACAAACGACCAGCCAACTCCGAGAGATACGAAACACTTTTTATATGCAGATGATCTTGCAATCACAGCTCAAGATACTACTTTCGATAATGTAGAAAAAAAACTTACAAATTCACTAAAAGATATGACTAACTACTATAATAATAATCAATTAAAACCTAACCCTAACAAAACACAGGTATGTTGCTTCCATCTACGGAACCGTGACGCCAAGAAACGTCTCAATATAGAATGGTTAGGCAAAAAGCTGCAGAGCACTGATCACCCTGTATACTTAGGCGTTACCCTAGATAGGACTCTTACATTCAAGGAGCATTGTCTCAAAACTAAAATGAAAGTACAAGCAAGGAACAATCTACTAAGAAAACTCGCAGGGACCCAATGGGGAGCACGACCGCATACCATGCGTACAACCGGTCTGGCCCTATGCTTCTCGGCTGGAGAATATGCGTGTCCAGTGTGGAGCCAGTCAAAACACGCCAAACATGTATCGGTAGCATTGAACGATACGTGCAGAATTATAACGGGATGTCTCAGGCCAACGCCTACACACAAGTTATACCTCCTAGCAGGCATAGCTCCTCCCGAAATAAGAAGACGCGTAACCACTGACATAGAAAAAACCAAACAGATGAAGGACGATAGACATCCCATGTTCGGATATGGACTCACGAGTACGAGACTCAAATCTCGAAGGAGCTTCATGCACACAGCAAAAGAGCTAGGCGAATCCCCACAAAAAGCTCGGCTACAAAAGTGGAAAGATCAGTTACAGCCAGAAGAATTGACCCAGCCTACCCAACAACTTCCATTGGGCGGACATTTACCATGGCCACTATGGAAAACCTTAAATAGATTGAGAGCTGGAGTAGCAAGGACTAAAGCTAATATGGTAAAATGGGGTTTTTACGAAGTAAACGAAACTTGTGAATGTGGAGAATTACAGACCGATGATCATCTTCTGTCATGTGCCATGAGCCCAGCACAATGCACCAGGGAAGATTTGGTTCTGGCAACCAAAAATGCGCTAGAGACGGCTACTTACTGGTTGCAACACAATATATAAAAAGTTACCAAATATGTGATTCTATTTTAGATGTACCATTTTATGATTTATATATATATATGTATTATTTATTTATTTATTATTATTATTATTTTTTTTTTTTCCTACCATTATTATTGTTTTGTTTTTTATTTAAATTTAACTGTATTATTAATATAATTTTTATTGGCATTTTAACCCAATCGGACTCGACAAGAAGAAGGAGAAGAAAAAATAATGATTTTTTATTAGTTGTTATTATTTGTTATTGATCTTTTATGAATAACAATTATTTCGAAATTTACCATGATTAAAAATAGATTTCATTATAAAACTTAATTGATTGTTAAATTCATACTTTAAAAGATTATTTTTTTTTAAATTAAGAATTACGGGGAAAATTTGTTCATAATTGTGAATAACAAAATAAATTTTTTGCAAATAGTTATAGTATAACACTTAGAAGTCACATCAGATTAAACAAAAAAAAAAATTTATTTTTTATAATATAAAATAAGTATTAAGGTGATAATTTTAGAATAATAATTTGTAGTTTCTGAATTCGACGAATCAACTTGTTTTTATGTTATTTTTTAATGACGTCAATTAATAAATACTATTTTAACAAAAATAATCATATTACATTTTACTTAAATACATACTAACAATCTAAAAATAGTAACTACCATTAAAGTTCCAGTTTTTTGTCCCAAAGGAATAAAAAGAAAAAAAAATTACTTAACTACATATTATTGTTAGGTTTTTGAATCAAATAATATTTTACTTTACAATATTATTCAACGTTTCCTAAGATAATGAGTGTCTTTTTCTTTATGAATTATCCTGTACACAGTATGATTTAGTAATAAGACTACCCCCAATTCTTTTGTTTAATTATAGATTTTCCATAGAAATGTACAGATTATGTTTTCTTATAAAAAGTATATCATTTTATAAGTAATGATAGAGTCTATCATTATTATTCAAAGAAAAAGTTAATTTCTTATATGTTTTTTTTTTCAATAGATTTTATGATAAATAAAAAGCCAATAAGTTTGAGTGAAGAGTAAACGAAAATTTTTTTATTTTTTTATTCAAATTATTATTTTTTTCCTGTTAAATAGGAAATGATCTAAATAAAACTTTGTATAATTGGAAACTAATTTTGTAATATTATTTTTTGAGATTTTAACAGCAAATATTCAGAAGAAGTTAGTTTTTAGTAAAACTCTATTTTTATAGAGTATAATAAGGAAACGGTTTTCAATTATTGTTATTGTTTGTAACAATTGACCTGTTTCCTTACTTACTGAACACCTCTATAATTTACCATTTAATAGTAAAAAAATAATAATAGGTTCCCATTTAAATTTTAAAACTTTTAAAAAAATTTTCCCATAGAAATAATCTTTTATTACAAAAAACTCAATCTTTTTTATGGTTTATAAATATAGTATGCACATTTTTATTGAAAAATCATTATTTGACGAAATTGGGGGTTGTTTTTTAAAAATCACAATGTATAGTGTTGAAATTTAATACTTTTTTTGTTTAGTTGACAACTCATTACTTAGATTTGCATTCGTCTTAAAATTAATTAAAAAAATACATAAAACGAATAAGAAGTATATCTGAGAAATGAACTTATTTCTTTAATAACGAATGAGTCATTACATGATATCTTATTAAAAAAAAAACATTAAAGGTGGGCTGTTTGGTAGGCATATAATGCATATATTTTAACACATGCATGACCTCGATTGTGACTAAATCGACGAGTTTATACGAAAATAAATTTCCTGTTAGTGATGTTTAAATAGTTTCTGAAATTAAATATTATAATATTTTATATAAATAAAAGGAATCTTTCAAGATAACACTATGTTTAGTTTGTGTTCAAGTTTTTAAAGTAATTAACTAAATTTAATACATATAAATGGTAGTTTATTAATTATTTATAAAATTATAAATAATTAAAACTAAATAATAATAAATAATGAAACTATAAATATAGTTTCATTTTTTAAATTTCATACATATGAATTTGCAAAACTTTAATAAGTTGTTTTTTTGTAAACGTTTATTTTCAATGACGCAGTTACGATTACTTAAAATTATTATTTTTTTTAATATATTGCTTAATTTGATATATTGTTTTGTTGTTTATTTGCACATAAGTTTTAGAAGTAAGATTTACAGAATTTTAGGTCTATATTGAATAAAGCAGTTGCTATTTAAAAATATGAATAATACCTTTCTGATAAATAGATCTGAAATAAAGAATTAATAAAAATTTTATCATTTAAAAAATGACGATGAATTATATACTAGTAACAATTTTTTGATTTATTGGTTAATAACATAACAAAATATATTTTCGATATAATGATATAAATCGAATGCTGTTGTCCTCCTATCAAAATTATAAGCCGTCATTAGTGGGCAAATTTCTCCTAAAATCTATTTCCTGTCCCAAACCCTCAATATTTATTATTTTTAAAATTGTTCGCCAACTCTGGCGTTATGTCCCCAAATCTCTTCTTATCCTTCCTTCTATAATTTCTTCACTTTCTCCTCTATCTATTCATATCTAGAAGTCCTTTGTCGTATGTCCATTTATGACTGACCTTACGAGGCCGTAATTATCACACTTACTGTTCAAGTTTTAACTAATTTTCTAGGCTTCTCACCTTATAACCTTCAATCCCTTTCTTTGACCATTATTAATAATTTATTCTCTCACTATATTTCTACAAACTTTCCCAACTCTTGTCTAATTTTTACTGATGGGTCTGCCTCTTTATCCAAAACAGGCTGTGCTTACTACATACCAAGTCTTAATATCTCCTTTTCCACCAAACTACATCTATATTTTACCTCCTTTACTACCGAATGCATTGCTGTTGTCAATGCACTACTCTATACTTCCATTTCTCTAGATACCTCTTTTCTCATCTGCTCAGATTCGCAGGCTTGTTTTCTGGTTATTAATTCTAACCCTTATGATTCTCAAACTTTTATAACCCTTTCAATTAGAGCATTCCTCCATAAAATTTTAACCTCTGGTAAAGAAGTTCAATTCCATTGGATCGCTAACCATGTCTGATCCGCGGTAATAAGTTCCATAATTCTTTGACTAATTGCGCATTAATACTCCTATGATGATTCCTATTTTATGATAAAAAAGGAAATTTAAGCTATTTCAAATTTCAAAGTTATTTTTCTCGACTTAAGAGAAGCAAAAAAATTTAAATAAATTTCTACGCTATATCAATTTGAATTATATAATATTTATGAAAATCAGTGTATTTTCCTTGTCAAATATTTTAAAGTAAAATAAAATACAAAACTCAGAATTAAAAAAAAATGGCATATTTTTGAATATGGTAGTCATTTTTATAAGGAAGAGAAATCCAGAGATTAATTTTTTTTTCAAATTAACGTATATTACATAAGCTTTAGTTTAACACACACACACACACATATACAGGGTGATTTTTTTATCATAACCCACTCAATTACTTGCAGAATAATAATAATTTTAACATTTTTTTTTATTATTATCTTTAGTTATAAATTATTCTTGAATTTTTAACTATGTAATACTTTTTAAGTTCATTCCTTATGCCTTGGAAGGGGGTCAACTTTGTTTTTTAAATGCTAACACATATTTTTAATTTAATAAAATGTTTGAGTTTTTAATTTAATAGTAAATGGTATTTGAATTTTTAATAAAACTTAATTTGTTTATTAGATATAAACATTTAAAGTTTCAAATTTTTGAATTAATATACAGGTATAATACACAAGGGATTACAAATACAGGTAACTAATTGGTTTTTTATAACATCGATATTAGCAGGTACACAGCATTGTTATTATCAATTGTAGTAAGGCCCATTGTTATGAGTTTATAAATACACTAACTGACAATAAAAAAAGTATATCTATTCATAGTTATAATTGATAATAAACAATCCGTGACTGTAACAGCAATGTCATAAAAAACCAATTAGCTACCTATATTTGTAATTCCTTGTATATTATACCTGTATATTAACTCAAAAATTTGAAAATTTAAATGATTATATCTAATAAACGAATTAAGTTATATTAAAAATTCAAATGCCATTTACTATTAAATTAAAAACTCAAACATTTTATTAAATTAAAAATATGTGTTACCATTTAAAAAAACAAAGTTGACCCCCTNTATTAAATTAAAAATATGTGTTACCATTTAAAAAAACAAAGTTTACCCCCCTCCAAGGCATAAGGAATGAGCTTAAAAAGTATTATATAGTTAAAAATTCAAGAATAATGTGTAACTAAAGATAATAATAAAAAAAAACAGCACAGTGGGGTGGCGGCACAGTGGGGTCGTGGCATAGTTGGATCCAGTATAGATGATATCTGACAGTGATTAAAATCACTATCATAAGAAACGCTTCGATGCAAATCTGTAGATAGTGTTTCATTTAAAAAAAAAAATTTCTTAAAATAGCATATTTTTAAATATGGTAGCCATTTGCGCATAGAAGATAGGTCGTCGGGTTGGGTTTTATAGTACATAAAATAAGCTTTAATTTGATATATGTTTGAAGGACGTAGTATTTCCGGAACATTTTCAAAAATTAAGTTGAAAAAGTTATTTTTTGTAAAAAAGTTACTATTTTAAATCCTCCCAGTGAGCAGAATAAGTGTTAGATTTTCAAAAAAAATTATATCAAATGAAAGGGAAATATCTAAGGTTTNTAAGTGTTAGATTTTCAAAAAAAATTATATCAAATGAAAGGGAAATATCTAAGGTTTCAATACAAAAAAATATTATTTTTATTTGTTCATTTTTGAAAAAGTTATGGCAGTTTTAAATACAAAAAACATCCCGATAAAAGGTAATTTTTAACATTACATTTTTTTTTTTAATTTTCGACATCCATTTACACATAGAAGATAAGATGTCGGGACAAATTTTTTTTTTTCATTTGATAGTATATAATATAACCTTTGATTTGATATATGTTTAAAGGACGCAGTATTTCTGGAACATTTTCAAAAGTTCAGTTCTTTTGGTAGATTTAATTTGACAGTGATTAAAATCACTATCATAAAAAAAGCTACGATGCAAATCTGTAGTTAGTATTTAATTTAAAAAAAAATGGTGAATTATTCCAAAAGCTATATGATATCCTATTTCCTTATTTATATCCTGGCTACAAGTTTTATGATTTACTAATGTAATATATGAATAAATAAATAAATATATATATATATGAAGAGTTTGATACATTCGTCAAACGTTCTATGTGCCAAAAAATGAAAAATTGTTTTATTTCTGATTTATGTTCTATATGCCAAAGGCCACAATCTTGTATGTGTTTCAAATGTCAATTAAATTTTTTACTTGTACAAAATTGCATTCATAGATGGTGCTCGATATGTGAGACATGCCCATGTTACCATTGTTTTTTGTGTTATCTGAACAAATATGTTTTTGGCACATAGAACGTTTGACACATTCACTCTTCATATACAGGGTGATTTTTTTATCATAACCCACTCAATTACTTGCAAAATAATAATAATTTAAATATTTTTTTTTTTCATTATCTTTAGTTACACATTACTCTTGAATTTTTAACTATGTAATACTTTTTAAGTTCATCCCTTATGCCTTGGAAGGGAGTCAACTTTGTTTTTTTAAATAGTAACACATATTTTTAATTTAATAAAATGTTTGAGTTTTTAATTTAATAGTAAATGGCATTTGAATTTTTAATATAACTTAATTCGTTTATTAGATATAATCATTTAAAGTTTCAAATTTTTGAATTAATATACAGGTATAATACACAAGGGATTGCAAATATAGGTAGCTAATTGGTATTTTATAACATCGATATTAGCAGGTACACAGTATTGTTATTATCAATTGTAGTAAGGCACATTGTTATGAGTTTATAAATACACTAACTGACAATACAGAAAGTATATCTATTGATAATCATAATTGATAATAAACAATCCGTGACTGAGACAGCAATGTCATAAAAATCCAATTAACTACCTGTATTTACAATCCCATGTGTNACAACTAGATACCTGTATTTGTAATCCCTTGTGTATTATACATGTATATTAACTCAAAATGTTGAAACTTTAAATGTTTATATCTAATAAGCTAATAAAGTTTTTTTAAAAATTCAAATGCCATTTACTATTAAATTAAAAACTCAAACATTTTATTAAATTAAAAATATGTGTTACCATTTAAAAAAACAAAGTTGACCCCCCTCCAAGGCATAAGGGATGAACTTAAAAAGTATTACATAGTTAAAAATTCAAGAATAATGTGTAACTAAAGATAATAAAAAAAAAAAATGTTTAAAATATTATTATTCTGCAAGTAATTGAGTGGGTTATGATAAAAAAATCACCCTGTATATATATATATATATATTAATAATATAGAAATATAAATAGTACTTATCTCAAAAAAATATAATGATCCATACATTTTTCAAAAAGTTAAGAATATAAAAAAGAATTTTTTTACAAAAAATCGTATTTTTTTATTAACTTTGATGACTATTTTCACCATAAAAACAAAATAAAGTTCAAAATTTGTTGGTATATAAATATATATATAATATATTATTTAAAAAAAATTTATATCGAATGAAAGAGGATTAGAAATATTATTTCTCATAAAATAATTTTATTGATCCATACACTTTTCAATAAGTTATAGCATTATAAAATTACAAAGTAAAATATAAAATCGAGGATTTTTTCACAAAAATATCATCTGGTAGAAATTTTTACCATAGATAAAATAAAATCCGAAATTTTGTTTGCCCATAATAAAGTACATTAAATAACCTTAACTTAAGATATATATAAAAGTGCTAGACTTTCCAGAACACTTTCAAAAGTGAAATTTAAATTTTTAGGGAAATGAATTAATACACTGAGTATTAAAATGTTTTTTTTAATGTCATATTTTAGTTTGTACCTATAATATATCTACAATATCAGGGCTTTAAAACTTTTTAAAACGCCAAAAATTGGTATAACTCCTATACCTCTGTAGCTATGATTCGAAATTAATATTTGATCTTAATTAGCCTAAATTTTGGTTTGAAGGGAGGTCAGAACAAATGTTTTCTTTAGCTACTTAATACTATAAACTCAGCTTAATATGTAAAATGTATATGTTTACAATTTTCGAAGAGTTTCTATTAACCCATTTAGCATACATGTCAATGGTTAGAAAACCATGGTCTCAAAACTTAGAGACTATAGTGAATATTGACACAGTCCGTGATAGTGCACAATTAATTTATTGTAAATTAGCTTGTTATCCGGTTGTGATTACCAGCTGCCCACCATCGCACTCGTCAGTGTTGACAATAACACTATGCTCATCTTGTCTCCTGGTCGGTAAAAAGAACACGTCGGGAGGGTTTAGCTCCACGAGACACGTCGGCGTCTATGTAAACCAGTCCACTTGTGACTTACATCCAACGCACGTGCTTCCGAATTATACATAATGATTTTTTTAACATAAACCACTCAATTATTTAGATATTAAATATAATTTAAACATTTTTTTTTTTTGGTTTTCTTTACTTATATATTATTCTTGAATTATTAACTATGTAATACTCTTTAAGTTTATCCTTTATGCCTTGCAAGGGTGTCAATTTTGTTTTTTTAAATGGAACACGTATTTTGAATTTAATAAAATGTTTGAGTTTTTAATTTAATAGTAAATGGCATTTAAATTTTTAAAACTCTATTAGTTTATTAGATATAAACATTTAAAGTTTCAAATTTTTGAGATAATATAAATGTATAATACACAAGGGATTACAAATACAGGTATCTAGTTGTTTTTTTATGACATCGATATTAGCAAGTACATAGTATTGTTATTACCAATGGTAGTAAGGCACATTGTTGTGAGTTTATAATTACACTAATTAGCATTACATAAAGTATATCTATTGATAGTGACAATTGACAATATACTCTCCGTGCCTATCACAGCTATGTCATAAAAAACCAATTAGCTACCTGTTTTTAAATTTCGGGAAGGCGGACTTCTCCCAAGTTATACTTGGTTTTTGAAAAAACGTGGGAAAATTTATTTAACAAATTATTTATTTATTTATCTTATCGGAAGATTATGTTGGCTTGATATCATATATCAGATTCTCAGATATTGTTTACAACGTATTTTACTGTTATGGTAAAATTCTACGAATATTTTATCTGCAACAGAACAATGCAACAATGGTTTCCAGCTCACGTCTGCATTGTTTAAAAATTGTGATGATAATTGTTGATTTTTATTGTTTGACATCCAATCAGTGAAATCGAATTCTTCATTACGCTCGCTTAAAATATTGCGTCTGACGAATTATTAATATTAATAATTGTAAGGAATTTAAAATTTACCTCCGTGTTTGGGAAGTATATCAGAAATTTTCAATGTTTTCGTGAAAAATAAACGAACACGTTATCGCGATTTTTAATACATTTGTATATTTATTCTAAAAAATATTGCCTATCGCGCAATTAATTAAAAATGGATGACCATTAAAACAAACCTCTAAACAAATTTTTCCTAATAAATTAACAAGTGTACCATTCGCATATCAGTGTCGAGTAGGGTGAAAAAGGGAATTCAAGACCCTCTCCGCTTCACCCATCCACCCACCGTCATGGAAATGGTGAAAATGGGTGGATGGGGGGGGGTAAAATCTACGTAAACTATCATAATGCAACAGGTGGGGGAACGACGAAACCCAACGTAAACTAACCTACTAAGAAGAACCTCTCCTCCTCCATCAAGTCTTACGATAGGGAGAGGGGGGGTGAAACACGACGTAAACTAACACAACTTGTTATGCGTCTAAATTATGCTCGGTATTATATACATAATATCAGTTTTTTGACGAAAAAAAAAAATGCATTTTCCAGGTAAGCTATACGGTTACGGTGAAAAGTACAAATTTTAAAAGTCGAATCCGCTATTTTGATATGCGACATGCATATATTTAGTTTAAGTCTGTACGGAAAAATGTTAATTTTACCTAATTTGTAAAAAAACATAGATTTATTCAAAACAGTCATTGTGTGCCAGATGGCCGTATTGATGATTACACTATAGCACTTGAGATTAATACAGCAGATGGCCCAACGCGGCGGCGATGGCGTCGGTGATGTCGCCGTCAATTAGATTAATTGTTATTATACGAGTTAATAAGCTTGACCGTTATTCCTATAGTGAATAATAAATCAGTATTTTTTTTTTTTTGTAGACAATATATAGTAATGACGACTTTTCAAGTTTTCTTATAACAAAACACATTCTTAAATAAATACTACCGCCGCCGCCAACGACGACGTAATCACTGGAACATATATATTATAATGTTTATAATATTATTATAATCTGTATTATACTTATCGATTAATGTCGTACATATATTATGTCTGAATTATTACTGTATTTAACAACTGTAATTAATTATTTTTAATAAAATAATAGCTTCGACTGGACGGATTGCATTCTTCATCCGTCAACGCATTAGAGACGGCAGACGGTCATAATTTTTACAAAGGCACCCGTTTTAAATTCTAATGACATATATGTGTAAACATTTCACTTTAATTTTCACGCTATTTTAAATAACTATATTTAACTATAATAATTAAAACGTATATAAATTAGACATGCAGACGTATCAAATATACGATGGAAAACTGAATTTTTTGTCTTTGCTTAATACTACTATATGCATGGGTATGAATGACGTAGGTGGCCAGTGTTCATTACAATCATTTATCTAGTAATATTTTAATATCTTAGTCGTATACACCTCATCCGTTATCACGAATTAATTATCTAAAAGATATTTGGAAAGGGGAGGGGGCAGCAACCTAACATTGTATGTTGACTTCTAATAGGTTCTCAGTATTTGTTAATCTATTGTGTGCGCAAGATGGATTATTTCAATGATATATCGGATAAATTGAATTTTCTTGTTGAAAACGATCCGACGGATAGAGTTTTCAAACTAGTTAGTAAACTATTGAAAAATTATAGAGATTTACAATATTTTGCTGAACGTCTAGGCGATAAAGTCATCGGTGTAGGTGGTGACTTTTTACATTACAAAGGTTGTGAATTATCGGATGTGGGTAAAAATTCGGACAATCCTGAATGTGCATGCTTAGTTGTGAAGCAAATATATTACGAACTTTTGGATTCAATCGAAACAATTGAAAAGACGACGAATGCGAACCGCAGCGACAGTAAAGCCTATTGGACCTTGAGACTTTAATCACAATGGCTACACCAAGGTGTAAATTCAATAAAATCAACGACTTGATCGATTCATCAATGTATAGATTGTTTTAAAACATTGAAAACATGAAAACACATGAAAGTGTGTTAAAAAATATTTGATTCTTTTTATCTTAAAACTTAAACTTAAAAAATTTCAGCGTGTTTATTACTTCTCCAATCTGGTGGAATTGGCTACAAACAGATCATTTCTAGGAATAGATACTTTGCCAAAAATTGACAAGAAAGATCGTGACTTTTCCAGTCAAATTCGAAGATGATTGAAATAAAATAACAAGTTTACAAAACAACTAGTTTTTTTATTAAAAAAAAAAATTATATATATTTATATTTTTTTTTTTTGTTTCTATACTATATTGTAAATTGTACAATAATAAAAAATAAAATATGTATTGTAACGTGACAAAATGTGAATGTTATGATATTGATAGATTACTGTTTTGCTTTGCTAATGGGCGCGCGTACGTT
>NW_026099572.1:60185219-60186503 GCF_025091365.1 Daktulosphaira vitifoliae
AACTATACTATATTACAACGAACTAACAAATAACAGCGAGAGACGAAGCGCGTTTAAGACAGAATGCGTAAGTGATTGACTAATCGATTGATTGACTGGAGCGACGATCTTGCCCTTAAATAGTCAGAGGAATCTTCTAAAGGCGGCGGCGGAACTCTCTAGAACATTCGATCGCCACACGCTTATGTAGAGCGACGAATCTTCTAGAGGCGGTGGCGGCCCAACATTCTAGAACATTCGACCGCCACAGATGTTAAATTCCAATCTCCGGGATCATTAGAGTACTCAATACTTTTAAAAGAAGCACCAGTGATCGAATTAGGTAAACTTAGGACATTATGCGAGTCCGATGTACTAGGATTTATAATATTATCTTCTTTATTATTGGTATTTTCACTATTAGTATGTTTAGGTATAAAAAACGTTGTAAGAGGGCTTACTTTTTTTAGAAAGTCTGCTTCATTCTTCTTTTTCTTTTGAGTTTCTTTGAACTTTTCCCAACCACCTTTCGGTTTTGACATTGTTCTCGGTATTTCAAAAAAATAAATTTACTTGGACCACACTTAAACCTATTTAAATACTAAAACACAACTGTTATACAGATATACGTATAGACCATAGTACTCTATACAGTTTATCATTCACTATAAATATTTATGACTTTGATTCTCGCCATCGTCAAACAATCGTTCTGATCACAAGTACATACATAATATCATGTAACATGTTATAATAATATTGTACGGTGTACAGATAAGAAAGTCCTAATATTGTTATTACTTATTAGTTATTCCTATTTTTAATGAGTTATCGACGGCCCTCGGCTGATGGTACTGAGTTTCATTATCTGCGGGCTTCCCGTATTTATCTGAAACGGCTCGACCGATTTTAATGAATTTTTTTCATATATTTGTCAGATATAAGATAATGATTTATATTTAGGTTTGATTTATTTGATAATTCATATGGCAGAACAACGTTTGCCGGGTCAGCTAGTCATATAATATATTTTTTATTTTCATATGCCGGACATTTTACGGGCCGTATTTTTTCGAGGGCCGTAAGCAATGCTTATTTAGCTTGTAGGTAAATCCGACCCTGTGCATAATAACTTTTAAATTGAATTATCGTATTGAATTTCGTGTAATGAACCGCCAAATCAACAAAAACTAGATTGCCAATGCTTACGTTGCACAAATTTGTGTTGAATATTTAAAAATTTTCAATATTAGTATTGTAATATTTTATTTTTTATTTTGTTACATATATTTTGAAGAATGCGTT
>NW_026099572.1:60186837-60187078 GCF_025091365.1 Daktulosphaira vitifoliae
ATATATATATATAACACTTTAGGTTAACAACGATATAAATAAATATTTATTAAGCAATTGAAATATTAAATGGATAATACAACCTGCTGGACACCTAGAGATGTTATAATCCAACAGGGAGCTGACGGCCACACACACACACACACTATAATATACGGTGTAGCGAAGTTAAGTTAATTATCAGGCAAAAGTAGTGATCGCAAAGATGGTAAAATGACAACTGTCGATAGGGATATCTTAT
>NW_026099572.1:60188029-60194513 GCF_025091365.1 Daktulosphaira vitifoliae
AAAAAACAAAGTTGACCCCCTTCCAAGGCATAAGGGATGAACTTAAAAAGTATTACATAGTTAAAAATTCAAGAATAATGTGTAAATAAAGATAATAATAAAAAAAAATGTTTAAATTATTATTATTCTGCAAGTAATTGAGTGGGTTATGATAAAAAAATCACTCTATATATATATATATGTCTATTAAACGGTACAACGATGTTATGGGAGACAGAGATATGAGCACATGCAAATGTGATCGTATCAGTTCCATACATTTACACCTTGTATAATTATAAATAATGGGAATAATCCGCATCATCTAGTTATCTGAATAGTCTAGATATTGACGGCTAAATAATCTGCGGATTTGGATGTTCATAATCAGGATTATCAGGATTATGATATATCAGGATATAGCATTTGCTTGAAAATGCTTTTTTTTGCTATTTTTGATGATTTTTTTAAAAAACGCTTATTTTCAGTTTTTTCTGCNCAGGGCTCGGGACTTATAGCATTTGCTAGAAAATTCTTTTTTTGCTTTTTTCGATGATTTAATAAAAAACAAATGCTTGTTTCTTGTTTTTTCTGTTTTTGTACATTAAAATATTTTCTTTATGACGCAGCCTACTCAGGTTTTTTTTATCGGTTTTTGATAGATCTAATAAGGATAATAATTCAATTGCCTTCCTTGTTTGTAGGATTTTGTCTTTGTTATCTTATCTATTTGATAGCCAACGCCGTCCTCGGCATCGTTAACTTCTTTAGCTATGGTTGAAGTGTCATACTAGTGTGGTATTTGGTTGATTCCCTTTTTATAATGGATTTCTCGATAAACAATATTTTTAGATCACTATGGCATACTGGGATATCAACACAAATTTATATTTAATTTTTCAAAAAATCCATAAACAAGATATTTAAAATTTCTTGTCATTCAACTTGAAAGTCGAAGTCAGACATCATTTTGATATTTTCAGAATTAATTTTTTGTATATTTTTTTTTTTGTATTTTTAATTTTAATTTATAATTAAAAGAATAAATTAATTAAATACCCGTATTTTTTTTCAATGAAATAATTTCATTTAAATGGTAATTAATCCTTAAGTCCTAAAAAAGTATATTCAGCACATTTACAAATATTTAGTATTTTATTATTTATATGAAAATTAAGAAATTTTTGGGGATTTTTTGATTAATTTTTTTATTTATAAATGCTTATTTGAGTGCTTTTTTTTATGTTTTGTAGTGCTTATTTAAGCGCTTTTTTTGATGATTTTAAGTGCTATAAGTCCCGAACCCTGTTCATAATGTTTCTTACGATTACGAATTAAATTTATAATCTAAATGTTTTCACCATTATTTTTATTTTCAAGAATACCGTTAAGTTACCATTGTTGTAAAAATTAAACTATGGTATATTAACCACATAAGTTAATAATATTAATATAAAATAATATATAGATAATAGCTATATCTCACAACGATAATCAAATATTTTTAAATTACTTTTTATTTTAATATATAAGTTATTTCAAAAAAAATAAAATCAATATCATGGGAAAAATGATAAAAGTCGGCGATATCGATATCGAATCGAAATGTCGATATAGTTGACGAACTTTAAATAATAACAGTGTCCAGAATAAATTTTTTAGAATTATTAGTTTTATACATTTCTCGATATATTAATTATTAAATGTTTTTTATATCATTAAAAATAATATGTTAATTTTCTTTTTATATATTGGCAACATACATATATCACTAGCTTATAAAATAAAAAATGGTCTTCATAAATACTAGTCTATAATAACTTTTGGACCAGTATGTAAAACGCTTTTATAATTTAAAATAATAACAGGATGAAAGTTCGGGTGCTGTAATTTTTATCACTAGACATTTTTGTTCCAACTCAATCCAAGGTATCAAAATATTAATAGCTACTGATAAAAATGTTAAATTTTCATTTACTTTCACACACTTTCTTAAATATTTAATTATTGAAAGTAATGTTTATCATATAAGATTTAAATAAAAGAAAGTTATATTTGTTCACAATAATACAGAAAAACATTTTGAAAAAAAATCAATTTCTACAGTCTTTAAAATGTTTCCGTAGTTTAACAACAAAATATATTATAATTATTATTTATTAATATCAACTAAAAATATATTTTATTCTTTAATTTAATTGATTTTAATATTTTTTTCATAAATTTAACCCTTTACCTGCCTACGAGGAGGAATTTAAAATGACAACTTTTTCAACTTAACTTTTGAAAGTTTTCGGGAAAGTCTGACACTTTTATATATATCTTAAATTAAAGATAATACAATGCACTTAATTATGAAAAAAAAAATTTCGGACTTTATTTTGTCTTCATGGTGAAAATAGTTACCAAATGCTATTTTTGTGTGAAAATTCTCGATTTTGTATTTTACATTTTTAATTTTATAATGCTATGACATATTGAAAAGTGTTGGGTTAATATTCATAATTTCTAACAGATTAAAGTATCTCGTGTTTTTCGTTTTCTGAATAATTACCGTTTTTGATTTGACCAACTTCTCACGAAAACTATTCAAATGTAAATTAAAAATTCATGAGTGAATTAAAATATTATCACTAATTTTTAAAATCGTTTTAGTTATAAGATGATTGGAATAAAATAAAACTGTAACAATAATTGAAATTATATTTTTTTATTCATTATTTTATTTCAGGAATTCCACCAATTGATTGAGGATCAATTTTTCAAAATTTTCTGCTTGATATTAAAAAAATAATTTAACTTTTATTAGTAGACGATTGACATAAATAATCCAATCAGAAGTATGTTTGTTAACAAAAGAATACACGATTCTAATATTGTTTGATTAATTTAATTTACCATTTATTGTTTTATTTATTAAATAGTTTACAAATTTAATTATAAAAATAGTAAAATTTTGTTTTATTTATATTACTAATAAAAATGTTATCGATCTCCTAATATTTTATGTTTCACATTTATGATAGCATCATAATATCTTGATGGTCTAAGGTCTACATTATTTATTTTTGTACCAGAATATAATATGCACCATATATTATTTAATATTAAATAGTTGTTTTCACAAATTAAATTTAATTAATTATCGTTACTATTATAAAATTATCTAAATAGATAATTCTGTAAAATTATCGTAAATATTATTACTGGTATTTGGATTAATAATTCTATTTATCGTTTAATAAATAATCATCAATAATAAAATAATTATCATTAAAGTGCTCACGATTTTTCAAGGAGGGTATTCATAACAAAAGATTTACTACTTCTAATGAATTGTATTTTTAAACTTTATTGTTTTCATAATGAAGTTTTGATCCTTATCCTCCTCCCTAAATACAAAATACAATTCAATAAAAACCTTTAAAATATCATTAAATATTTAGTTAAAACTAGCAAAGTTTGATAAAATTAGCGATACCATTTTACTATATTATAAAATATGGAAAATTTGCTAATGCTATTAATTACTTAATATGTTTCGATTTAAATTTTTTATGAATCTCAGCCTTAATTATTGGCAAATTATCCTTAATGCTCTGTAAATTTATTTTACAACTTGACGAGCGTTTGGAATTTTGAAGTAAAACATAAAATGTCAACGTTTTGTAACTTACACATTGAAATTCACATAAGAGCTCCATAATGACAATATGAAAATCTTCTTCTTCTTTTCCTCGCCTTAATCCCAACTATTTGAGGTCGGCCACCATTATCTTAAACTTTCACTTGACACGATCTCTCCATCCTCTACGCTCACGTCAGTTGTCCTCATACGCATTCAATAACATCTCTTCATCTTTTTTTCGGTCTTCCTCTACCTCTTCTTCCTTTAAAATTCATTTCTACAATTGTTCTTACGGCTTCCGAATCTTCTCTCCTCATATCATGACCAAACCATCTAAGTCTATTTTCTCTCATCTACGACAATATGAAAATATTTTTCAAAATTATAAAAAAAAAATTAGTAATTCAATTGTGTTTACATAATAATCAAGTATTGTAATATTTACGGAAAAATTATAATAAGTTATAAGTTGTTATATACAAGATGATTATTTTTATAGTAGCCACTCTATATCTCTTAAAATAATTATAATAAAAAAACTATGTGTGGTATTTTTTAATTATATATAAATTTGGACTTATTAATTATTAAGTTTTTTTTTTTATTATTTGAACTTTATACCTTATAAAGGTGTCAACTTTATTTTTAATAGGATTATATACATATTTAACTAGATAATAAAATAAAAAAGTTGTATTTAAGAAGTTATCAACATTTTTAAATAAAGAGTGGACAAAGACTGTGCCACAATAATGTTAAAAATAACAACCCACTCTTAATCTCCTCTATATTATAAAGTAGTTATAACTTTTCGGAATAATGAGTCGAAAGTTGTCATCAATCATACATTTTCTTTATTAAATCATTTTTTATTTTATAAGCTAGTTAAATATGTATGTTGTCATTCCAAAGGTAAAGTTGTCACCTTAAAAATTATAAAGGATGAATTTCGAAAATAATATAAACAAGAAATAACATAAGTTTTATTTTAACATATGATTGAAACTCGGAGTATTTCTGGATCATTTTTCAATTTAACTTGAAAAAATTAATTTTTTGAGTAAAATTTTCCATTTTGAATCCTTACTGTGAACAGTTTCAGGGTCAGAATTTCAAAAAATGTGTACTAAATGATAGGGAATTACCTATTTATATTCCTTCATTTTTCAAAAATTTATGGCAGTTTAAAAAAAAAAAATTTTAAAATAACGAAATTTATCGATTTTAAAATTTTTAATTCTTTAGGAAATTTCTACCATTTACGGAAAACGATGGAAAATTTTACAATTTTTCATATAATCTTTTTTAATAATTTTCATATAATCTCGGAATTTTTTCAAGTTTAAAACTAATGTCAGTCTTACACTCGGCATGATTACTTGATTCTGGCGATTCACTACATTCTTTTTTCCTTTTGGGGCAAACAGGATATTTAACTGAGAGTGAATGTGGAACTGGTTTTGACATGGAGTTTACATGTGCATATTCAACTGTTTTATGACGTCCATGTTGCTTTATTTTAGTCAAGCAGAAGTAGCAATCAACTTCGTGACACATTGGTTGTCGCCAAATTGTTGGTACATCAAATGATAAGTATTGTCTAAAGTGAATGAAAATTTTTAAGATTTTAGTTTTTTTATACATAAATAATGTAAAAAATTTCAAAAATATATATTTTTTTTTACTTTGCGCCTGTCATCCACATTGTTAATCCAGTTTTGCACGTGTTACCAGGCACGTAGACATGGGTGGGCCTGACCCCCCTTAGATTTAATGTGGCCCAGGGCCGCCCCCTCAAATTTAAAATTCAATTATTTTTACGAATTATCAATAACGTACTAGGCCTTATATACATTGAAATTATTATTAATTTGTGATTACTATTGTAATAGTAATACAGTAATTATTATGGCTGTATTTTCATTTTTATATTCATAGAAAACGTTATTTGAAAAAGATAATGTTCTGGACGTAATAATAAATGGAATAGCAGTTACTCCAAACGTGGTTGTAGATAAATTTTTTTTAACTCTGGTCCAACAAATGATAACAAACTATCAAGTATCATTGATACTCATTGAAATATGCATTGATTAGAATCTAATTAATTACAAAATTCCATAGAGTGTATTACTCTATGAAAAATTTTTTGATAAATCTTACCTTTAATCTGTTTTTTTATAATTTAGTAGTTATAATAGGTAATTTATTTGTTTTTGTTAATTTGCTATTTGCGTGCTCTAAATAATAGTAATAAAGATATGACTAAAAAATAGCAAGGATTGTTTTTAATTTTAAATAAAATAAATTTTACATTGTTTATAATTTATATGTATTTTCAAAATTATTTATAACTTATTTGTTATTAGTATTTAGGTATAAATTATTTTTTTTTAATAGATTAAAAGTTGAAAAATTAAATCAGCTTATGTTCACATCATTATTTTATTAGCTTCGATGCAAAGCTGAGAAGGTATTGATTTTACTATGATGTGTTTTTTTTGTGTTTGTTACCACTTTTTCTCAGCTCTCACCAAACCGAAAAAAATATATACCAAATGAAAGGTAATGATATCATGCATCTTTATAAAAAAAAATTATATTGATTCGGTCTTTCAATGATACGTCAAAAGATAACAAATCGTATCTAGTCGAAGACATTACCCTAAAAAATTGAAAAAATTCCATCGTTCCCCGTAAATGGGGGAAACCTCCAAAAAAATTACAAATTTAAAAATCGCTTATTTTCGAAATTTTTTCAATTTTTTTTACTTAAAATTGCTATAACTTTTTTAAAAATAACCGAATCAATATAATTTTTTTTTATAAAGATGCATGATATCATTACCTTTCATTTGGTATATATTTTTTTCGGTT
>NW_026099572.1:60194609-60198612 GCF_025091365.1 Daktulosphaira vitifoliae
AAAAAAAAAAAAAAAAAAAAAAAAAAAAAAAAAAAACATCTTAGTAAAACCAATACCTTCTCAGCTCCGCATCGAAGCTAAAAAACCCCTTTTTGTAAAATCAATACCTTCTCAGCTTCGCATCGAAGCTAAAATATATAGTGTTCTATGACTATATTTTTTAGTATCTGTGAACGCTCAATCTCAGCTCTCGCTGAACCGATTTTGATGAACATAACATCAAAAGATCACAAATCGCATCTAGTAAGACATTACCTTCCAAAATTGAAAACGTTTCTCTCGTACCGTGTAAATGGGGTAAATCCTCCAAAAAATTACAAATGTAAAAATCGCTAATTTTTGACATTTTTAAATTTTTTTTACTTAAAACTGCATTAAATTTCTAAAAATGGCCGAATCTATATAAATTTTTTATAGATGCATGATGTCTTTACCTTTCATTTGGTATATTTTTTTATAAATCTGACCCTTTGCCTGCCTACAGGGAGGATTCAAAATGATAACTTTTTCACAAAAAATTAATTTTTTCAAATTGACTTTTGAAAATGTTCCGGAAAGTCTGACACTTTTATATATATCTTAAATTAAAGCTAATGTAATGTACTTTATTATAAAAAAAAAAATTCGGACTTTATTTTGTCTTCACGGTGAAAATGGCTACCAAATGCTATTATTGTGTGAAAATTCTCGATTTTATTTTTATATTTTTAACTTTATAATGTTATAACTTATTGAAAAGCGTATGGATCAACATAATTTTTCTGTGAGAAATACTATTTTTTAATAATCCCTTTTTCATTCGACATACTTTATCTTAATCAGGATATTAATAAGGAACTAGCAGATTATGTAGCTTTTGGAATAATCCACCAATTTTTTAAAATTAAACACTATCTAAAGATTTGCATCGAAGCGTTTTTTTTTTATAGTGATTTTAATCACTGTCAGATGTCATTATACTTGATCCAACTATGCCACGTCATCACTGTGCCGCGACCCCCCTGTGCTGGGTTTTTTATAATACTGTAATAATTAGTATACTTTATACGAAAACAATTTGTTTTTAACCAACCAATGTTAAAATTTTGGACTTGTAAGATTCATAGAATGGTATACTGTCTAAGGAGTAGTGGAGGGAGCCTCCCACAAGCTTTTCATGGGAAACAAATTATGGAAAATGATACAAGGGCCCAAAATTGTTGGCCCCTCCAATAAATATTTTCTGGCTACGTGCCTGCGTGTTACATAAGACATTTGGCGTCCAAAATTCACTTAAGTTCTCTGGAGAAATATAAAAGTAAAGACGATACGCAGATTGCAATGTACTAGTAAAATTCGGCGGAGTAACAAAAATATATTTACCACACGCATAACAAAATTTATTGGGGTTATTTTTACACTTATATTGACGTTTATTCGAACTCATTTTTATCTTTATTAAGAATAAACGTAAAATAGTTATATGAATTATTTAAATATCATAGAAAAAATGAATATATTAATAGAATATAGAACGCTTCTATGACCAAAATAAATTTATCCGTTTTATTTCAAATGACAAAATGTTCAGTGCTACCAATTAGTGATGAGCAGTGAGGCCAAGGCGAAGTTTTTTGGTTCGTAATTCAAAATTTCATTTTGAAGGAAATAACCTTAAGTTATTTAAAAAATCAAAATTTTGTTTTGAAAAGTAATATTGTGAGTAATTTTTCTATATTTTACAAAATTAAAGCATCGAATTAGAAAACTCTCATATTAGGAAATTTGTTTTATTTTTCAATTGCGCATAACTTCTTCATTTTTTTATCAATTTCACAAAATAATATATCATTATCTTTGTTATGTATTAGAGTATAACGTCTATTAAAATTATTGTTGATAAATTTATTTTTTATTGGTGTATTTTACGTAAAACTCTGAATTTTTTCTGACATTTTGAAAAAAATGATAAATATTCAGTGATAAATTCGTGGATAGCAAACGACAAAAAAGTCAAATAAAAAATTGTTTAAAATAAAAGTTATAGGTAATTTAATATTGTTTAATTTTTTGTGAAAAAAATGAAAATCGGTTGAAAGCAATTAAAGATATTTAGAATATAATGAAAACGTTTTTTCGCGGTACACGAAAAACGCTAATTTCGCAATAACTCAAAAACTGTTCTACTTTTTGTATTTTGGACATCATTTTCGGACTCAGTGGATGATTTTACATAAAAAATGATTATCATAAGTCATAGGTCAGAAAATTTTTTTTTATTTGTAAACATTTTTTGATGCTTTTTTTAGATTTTTTCTATCTTCTCATTTATGAAATTATTACTAATAGGAAAACGAGTATTTACTCATAAATACTCGTAAAATTTATTTTAATAAGTTAAAATAATTAAGTATAAACAAAAAAAAATGTTGTTATTAAGTTATACTTATTTTTAATTTGTCAAAAATAAATTGCGCAAAAATTCGATTTAAAATGTTATATTTAACCTATTTTATTGATCCTTTAAAATTCATTTTTATGAAAGTTTATAATTGAAAAGTGTTGAACTTTTAAACACTATTTTATCTCGATTTGAAAGTTTAGAATTGATACCATTATATAGAAAATTTTATGAGGATTTAAAAAATCGTATTTTTTAGTTTGATATGTGTTAAGGAAGTTTTACAATTACTATTTAGTAAAATTTTCTATTTAATGATGTTAATATCTAACTTGAAGTTGAGCTAAAAAATAGTTATGGTAAAAATATCAATCTTTTTTTATTAAACTTTAAAAAAATAGGTTTAAAATATTTGGAAATCGGTGCAAAACTGGGTTTAGAAAAGTATATTTTGGTCTAGGAAAGGAATTCCTTGTAGACCAGTCAATTTATTAATAAATAACAAACAATTTTTATTTTTTAAGTATTGTATCAAGACCTTAAATTTTTATATACGTTTGCAATAAAAATAATAATTACTTTATAATTTTTTATAATTTCTCCGTAAAAATTACAATATTATAATACTATTTTACTGTGATAACGTTTTTGTTTTTAACAATTATTGAATTATTATACTTATATTAAATCATAATTTGTATTATTTCCTACTAATAAGTACTTGTGTATGTGCACTATTTTTGCGTTACACATCTAATCTATTTATTTAAATACTTGTAATTTTAAAGCATTTAACCTAAAGTTGTTATAAATTCATAAAAAATTGTTATAAAAATTGGCTAAAAAATAGCTTACTTTGATTTCAAATAAATTAAAAATTCAAAAATAAATATTTTTTCTTATATTAGAGTTATATAATTAAAATAATTTTCTTATTTTTTTGGAGATTTCCCCCATTTACGGAGAACGAAGGAAATTTTTTCAATTTTTGAGGGTAATGTCTAAGACTAGATACGATTTGTGATCTTTTGACGTATCGTTGAAAGAAATCGGTTCGATGAGAGCTGAAAAAAAGTAGTGACACAAAAAAAAAAACACGTAATGAAATTAATAACTTTCCAGCTTCGCATCAGAGCTAAAAAGTTCCTATTAACTGTCGTACGTCGGTAGTGCCCCAACGTAGACACAAAGGTTTATTAAAGTTTTATATATATATATATTGACGACGAGTTCGTCGTTCGAGCTCTTCTTGAGTCCTCCCGTTGGATAAACCTTCTACACTTGGTTCTGCGTTACTCTCTACGATTATTAGTTTATCATTAGAAGAGTCATGAATAACTTGCTCAATTTCAGCTGGACTTAAGTTAGGTTTTATATCTGACAATTTAAGTTGCGCTCTAAAGTATCTAGCTAAACGTGTTCTTAAGTCATTTACGTTTCCTAATTCGTCTAAGTTTTTACTTTTACACAAATTTATAAGATCATCTTTTTTTAATGAATATATATCACTAATTTTGTTTAATTTAAATTTTTGAATTTCATTAATATTCATAATAAATCATAATAATTAAGTAATCAAATTAATATTCTAGAAAGTCGAAATTAATTTTTATTAAAATTATT
>NW_026099572.1:60199602-60250761 GCF_025091365.1 Daktulosphaira vitifoliae
AAAATGATTATTTGCAAAAATAAATATTCTTTGTATTATTCAATAAGTATTTTATTTTGATCAATATTATTCAAATAATATCAATACTTAAATTAATTTAATAACTCCTTTTTAAAATTAATATAATTTTGTTTAACAATTTAGATGGATGTTAAACCAAAAAATGTTTACATTGAACTTAAGGAATTATCTAACCAGGTGATAATGAAATACCCATTTGAAAAAAACTATGGATCAGCAACAAATATTGCAAGAGTAAATACGGATCAAATGAAAATTATAGCTATGATTAGGAATGAATATGAAAGAATCGAAAAAGTACTTAATGAATGTAAAGGTAATAGTCAATTTATATTTACATAAAAAAAAATAAAAACTAATATAAATATAAAAATATTAAAAACAGCAATCAAATAATAAGTGTCCAATTTAAATCTTTTTTTATGTATTTAGAGAAACTATATTTGTTTAATTTCCAAATATTTATATAAATACTATATAAAATATTTATTATTATGTTTTCAGAACTAGGAGATAAACTAGACCTGGTTCAATATTATTCTAAAGTGATGATTATTTTACTAGAAAAATTGAATATACCATCGAGTTTTTGTTGTTATTTAAATGATAAACAAATATTGAGCAAAATATTTGAGTATTATTGTAATGATTGAAATTTCATCTCAAAGTCAGTATTTTTAGATTTTTTGAATAATGAAAAACTACTGGATGATGAGAATGTATCATACAATAATATAATTGACCAATTAGATTTACAAAGTAATTATTTAAGCATTTTTTAAAACTATTTAAAAGAAAAAAAAATTGAATATTATTACATATAAGATAATGATTTGTGAAGGACGATAAAGTTGTAAAAGCTAATAATGTTATTTTTCATTCAACACATCACATGAGTAATAGTACCAACAAATCTTCATTATAAAGTTATTTAATATTTATTTAACCACATTGCAATAATAATAGTTTTCTCAAAATTATTCATTACGATGTGATTTTGTAGACTTTTATAAGAAAAAAAATATTATCAGGTTTTTCTACGTTGATGGAACCTTATTTGGGAAAATATTTGGATAATTTGGGATTAACTCAATGTACATAAGATTTTTTAAATAAATTTGAACTTGTAAGAATGTTTATCACTTAGTAAAAATTTGTGTATTACATTTTAAAATCATAAAATATATTACTGTATTATAACAATATTGCATCTCATAATAACTAATTTTTCAAATAAAGTGTGATATTATTTAATGTTATAATAAAGATTACAAGTTGGTTTTGATATTACACTATAAAAAGTTTTGAAAAAATTAATTTAACCATATTTTTACTTATTGTTTTGTAAAAATAATTTTATTTAGTACAATCTTGTTCTTATAGGTAGATCACAGTTTTCAGTAGCAGTGCCCGACTATACCCGGCACGATAAGTTTTTTATACAAAAGTATTACTTTACAAACAGTATAACAAAAAAAAATAAAAATTTAATTATGAAAATGAGTTATTAACAATTTAAAGTAATTGCTGGTGGTGAGTAGTGGATGATTCTATTTTTTATCACTAGTTGTTTCCGGCCCTACTCTTGATCACGCTTAGGTATAAAAATGAGAATAACTTCTAAATACTTAAACAAAAGTTATTATGAACCAGTAATTTTCTTAATTAGATTACTTTCTACTTTATAAGCTAGTCACACTTCTGAGTATTTATTACAGCAATCTAAAAATTCAATTAAGAAATGTGAAGAATATAATTGTAAGGTAACTAGTATAGTCTCAGACAACGCTGCAAATGTGACCAAACTGAGAAGAAATCTGTTTGAGGAATTACACAGAAAAGATAAAATAACTTATAGTTTTTCAGCCCATATATTGAGCTTACTTGCCCATGATATAGAAGTTTGTAAAATGTATTTTGTATTTGAGAATTTTTCTTAAGTTTTTTCATTATATTAATAAAGAAAATGAAAAAAAAATGCTTGTTTAATTTAAGTGTTTTAAACCTAAGCAAATGCAAAACAGTTGATTATAACAAAATGTTTAAAACGAAACAACCCTACAAAGAATTAATAAACACAACATGCTTGATTCTAAGATTTAAATTAAATTGGTTGAATGATACAGATATTTTGTTTTTGGCAGAAGGATGGCTGAAAGCAGAATTTCAGAATTTCTAAATCATCTAAAAGCTCTTGTTCTGATGGCAAAGAAGACGAGGAAAATTTTTTTTGTATGCCCACAACTTTAAACAGGCCAAAAAAAAAAATAAAACTTGACCAGCAATTAAATGATTTTTTAAAGTTTTCTAATTGTCGTTTAAGTATTCCACATGGTTATCCTAATGTACTAAAAGCTTTTATGCGTTTTAATGTTGGTCTTCTGCCATCAAGTGCTCCAGTAGAACGTTTATTTAGTACAGCAGGTTCTATATTAGTTGCAAAATGTCATCAACTAAGCAATAATATGTTTGAAATGCTTTTATTATATTTATATTAAACTTGTTTATTAAATTATAAAATTATTTTTATCGTAACTAACCCCTTCCAAAAACTAAGTGATAATAAATTTTTATCAAAAATTCTTTTTGAGGCTCAATTATGATAATTGATAATCTAAGCAGCATTTTGATAAACTGAACATAGGACGAAGAGAATCTTCTAAAGAGTACAAAGCTTGTTCAGTTAGTTCAGCTGCTACTGGGAGATTTGCATTCAAACGAGCCCACTCAGTCATTTGTAATAGCACAACATTATATGGAAGGTTGATTATATTCTGAAAAAAATAAAACATTTTTGTACATAAAAATATTGATCATTTGCAAGTGAATGAAATATAGTATACAATTTTTTTTTTGCTTAAATAAATAGAATGAGTAAGTAATCAACACTTATTTATTTAAGAAATTGTTTTAATTGATGGCATTATCTATCAAGTTTAATTTAAATAAATTTAAAAGATTTTTGTTGAGTACATTTTTACAAATTAAAATATAATATATTTTTTAATAATTACCACCAAATGTTGTTGAGACATGTGTGAGACAGCATCANTAAATGATTTTTTAAAGTTTCCTAATCGTCATTTAAGCATTCCACATGGTTATCCTAATGTACTAAAAGCTTTTATGCGTTTTAATGTTGGTCTTCTGCCATCAAGCGCTCCAGTAGAACGTTTATTTAGTACAGCAGGTTCTATATTAGTTGCAAAATGTCATCAACTAAGCAATAATATGTTTGAAATGCTTTTATTATATTTATATTAAACTTGTTTATTAAATTATAAAATTATTTTTATCGTAACTAACCCCTTCCAAAAACTAGGTGATAATAAATTTTTATCAAAAACTCTTTTTGAGGCTCAATTATGATAATTGATAATCTAAGCAGCATTTTGATACACTGAACATAGGACGAAGAGAATCTTCTAAAGAGTACAAAGCTTGTTCAGTTAGTTCAGCTGCTACTGGGAGATTTTCATTCAAACAAGCCCACTCAGTCATTTGTAATAGCACATCAACATTATATGGATGGTTATTGATTATATTCTGAAAAAAATAAAACATTTTTGTACATAAAAATATTGAACATTTGCAAGTGAATAAAAAATAGTATAAAATTTTTTTTTTACTTAAATAAATAGAATTAGTAAGTAATCACCACTTATTTATTTAAGAAATTGTTTTAATTGATGGCATTATCTATCAAGTTTAATTTAAATAAATTTAAAAGATTTTTGTCGAGTACATTTTTACAAATTAAAATATAATATATTTTTTAATAATTACCACCAAATGTTGTTGAGACATGTGTGAGACAGCATCATAAAGTTGTAATTGAACTTGCTGATATTTTGGATTATGTTCATATGAAAAGTACATTATACCATTTTTAGTTTCAATGTATTTCATTGTTGATCCTAAAATATAAAAATCTTTAGAAGAAATTTCAATAATCATTAATTAACTCTTTTATTTGCTTACCTGATTTCCCTACAGGTGGAAAATTATCTTTAGGGGTAACAAGGGGTTGTCTTTAAATAATTTCTTCCTCTAAATTTTGTTTTTCTAAAACATTTAAATAGCCAAGTTAAGTTAAAATATATTGAGATTGGAACAGATCTAACAGATAAAAGTAATAGGAGTTATCAGTTGATAACTCCTATAACTTTTGAAACAATTAATATTCTGATATAATTTGTATATTAAAATATTCATGTATTCTTGGATTACGTCAAGATCATATTTTTATTATTTGTTGTTAATAATAAAATGATAAAACAATTTTTTTTTAATTTAAAAGTCTGTTAGCTTCGATGCGAAGCAGAGAAGGTATTAATTTTACTATGATGTGTTTTTTTTTTTTTTTATGTCTGTTGTCACTTTTTCTCAGCTCTCACTGGACCGATTTCTNTTTTTTTTTTTTATGTCTGTTGCCACTTTTTCTCAGCTCTCACTGGACCGATTTCTTTCAAAAATACGTCAAAAGATCACAAATCGTATCTAGTTGAAGACATTACCCTTAAAAATTGAAAAAAATTCCCTTGTTCCCCGCAAATGGGGGAAATATCCAAAAAAATTACAAATATAAAAATCTNTAAAAATTGAAAAAAATTCCCTCGTTCCCCGCAAATGGGGGAAATATCCAAAAAAATTACAAATATAAAAATCGCTAATTTTCCAAATTTTTTCACTNAAAAATTTGTCCTGACATCTTATCTTCTATGTGCAAATGACTGTCGAAAATTTAAAAAAAAATGTAATGTTTGCGATAAAAATAACCTTTTATCAGGATGTTTTTTGTACTTAAAACTGCCATTACTTATTCAAAAATGAACAAATAAAAATAATATTTTTTTATACTAAAACCTTGGATATTTCCCTTTCCATATCCATATCATTNTTTTTTTATACTAAAACCTTAAATATCTACCTTTTATTTGATATCATTTTTTTGAAAATCTATCACTTAACCTGCTCATTAGGGGGGATTTAAAATAGTAATTTTTTTTACAAAAATTAACTTTTTCAACTTAATTTTTGAAAATGTTCTGGAAATACTGCGTCCTTCAAACATATAACAAATTAAAGCTTATTTTATGTACTACAAAATGAAAAAAAAAAATTTTCCCTACGACCTATCTTCTATACGCAAATGGCTGCCGTATTCAAAGATATGCAATTTTTGTATTAAAATTATGGGTTTTGTATTTTATTTTAATAGAAGTTGATTTTGATTTTGCAATTATCTATCAATTTTTCNTTCTATACGCAAATGGCTGCCGTATTCAAAGATATGCAATTTTTGTATTAAAATTATGGGTTTTGTATTTTATTTTAATAGAAATTGATTTTGATTTTGCAATTATCCATCAATTTTTCAAAATTAAACACTATCTACAGATTTGCATCGAAGCGTTTCTTATGATAGTGATTTGAATCACTTTCAGATTAAATCTATACTGGACCTAACTATGTAATGTCTCCAATATGCCGCGACCCCACTGTGCTACCGTTTTTTTAACACATTTCTTACAAAAATGAATAATATGTCTATACTAATTTTAGGATGATGATTGACTTACAAGTATTTTAATACATAGTGATTATGTAACGAGTTTAGGTACTGCTGATACTAGTGTATACAGATTGATGCCTTAACTACAACTCAAGAAATATCATTGATAATATTATAGATAATTATTATTTTATTTTTAACAATAATTGATTTTAGTTGAGCTGTTAGTTATGAATACAAATATTATTTTTTAAATTTTGTATTAGAGAAAACTTTAGGTTTAAAAATGTTGGTAATGATTTAATATGACAATATTATATTAAAATTATATAGTTTAAAGAATAAAATAATATTTTCAAAATCTATTAATGTTAATAATTATAGCTCTATTTAGTTTCTTTCATAATACTATTATATTTAATAAATTGAACAATTAATTATGTTAAAGAAAGTTTTTATTAAATATTACCTGAGTTCAGCTTGAAACATTTTTCAGAGTTCATTGTTTAGATTAAGGTTGTGATGTTGCACAGATTAAATATTCTTGATGTAAATACATTACTTGATCTGAGGTAAATTATTTTGAAATGATGATGCTTCTTCATCTATATCCTTATAAGATACTTCACCCAAAATTTTATTTACCTCGCAAACACTTCTTTCATCCTAAAATAATATTTCAATTAAAATTTATTTATGTGAAAGAAATTTTGTAAAAATTCTTAGAATCATACATTAACATTGTCTTTACTACTTTGAGTATGAGATGATAACACTTTACACGACTCCTTCCTCTTTTTTTTGTCTACTGTATTCTTTATCACAAAACAAATGATCATCTCTCTTTTTTAAAGAGTCTGTAGTTTCATGATCGTATCTTCTTTAATTTCAGTTTCTGACATTGAACCAATATTCAACTATACAATTTAACAAAAATATCTTAACATCATATATATATATATATATATACAGAATAGAACAGATCTAACTGACAACTCATATAACTTATGATCTACATAAAATTTTATATATATTTTTTTAAAATACATTTTTACAATATAGAACTAAATTTATATATAGATTTTATAGATAAATTTTAAAGAAAAATTTTGATACCAAAAACTCTTGTTTTAATTCAGTAGTTACGTTCATTCAACATTTTGAAGTTTGTTAAATTTTGATTTTTTTTACAATTTTCCTATAGTAAAAAATTTTAGTCCATATTATGTAAAGTACAGAAGTAAACACTTATTACATTATTTACTGGTAACAATACACAATTTCTTTTCAATGAAAATGATTAACATTTGAATAAGGATTAGTAATTGACATGAAAAAACTAGTATTAAAATTAAAATTATTGAATAAAATTATAAAAACATTGCCTAAAACATGTTGAATTTTTAATTAAATGAGTTCATATATCATAAATTGAAATGTGAATAATAGTGAATAAGTGCATTTATTACAAAATCTCCTAAAAAGGAATATCCCATAATAATACGATTACAATGATAGAATCACACAAATTAATAATTGTTATTATTTCTAACTTGGCTAACCATGGAACACTCGTAGTTGACATATGAAAATGTTTCTAACTTTAAAGTAATATGAGTTGTCAGTTAGATCCGTTCCACTCTGTATATATATAGATAAAGGAAATAAAAATGAAAACTATCCAAATCATACATATTTAAATGTGTTTTCTTATTTACACCACCAAAACTAGTTTCAGTGTCATCACTTGATTCATCATTAGCAGGTGGCATGTCTCGGTCTTCTTGAAGACCCATCTTATGCAAAACTCTTGTTGACATTTTGTATTAAGTGATGTTTAAAAGAAAAAAATTNGGTGGCACGTCTCGGTCTTCTTGAAGACCCATCTTACGCAAAACTCTTGTTGACATTTTGTATTAAGTGATGTTTAAAAGAGTTTCTTTAAATTTTTAATACTGTAAAAATAATTATAGTTTTTTTCTGCGAATAATTTTTTGTTTTGCTATATCCTATAGTGGATAAATGCTGAAAATGGTTGATTTTTAATTAAATTAATTGATTCAATTTAACAAATACAATTCTTAATGCCACAACTCACAAGTGTTGATTCAACTTTTTATCTTATCACGTAAAACAACTGTAATTTAATGGTTAGGGAATTAAATTAGTATATACAGTATGACCTTATACAATATTCTAGTTTATATTACAGTTAGAATAATACTATACCATGATACAAAAACAATGCATGCGTCATTTTGTCGATTTTCACGGAAACTGAAACGTTTTTGTAGTTTTTATAAGTATTCATATAGCTTCGATATGGCTAAAGTTGAAGAAAAAACAAATAAGTTCCAATTGAAGACGCCAAAGGGTACAAGAGATTATGGTCCTGAACACACAGCAGTAAGAAATGATGTTTTAAATCGAATTACAGAGGTTTTCAAACGTCATGGTGCTGTAAACATAGACACTCCAATTTTTGAACTCAAAGAAGTACTTACTGGCAAGTATGGCGAAGACTCGAAACTTATATATGATTTAGCTGATCAGGGTGGCGAGTCTTTATCATTAAGATATGACTTAACAGTACCTTTTGCTCGATACTTAGCTATGAACAAAATTAGCAATATTAAACGATACCAAATTGCCAAAGTATATAGAAGGGATAACCCTGCCATGACTAGGGGACGATACAGAGAGTTTTATCAGTGTGATTATGACATTGCGGGTCAGTATGATGATATGATTCCTGAAGCTGAATGTGTTTTTGTAGCAACAGAAATTTTGTCAACATTAGATGCTGGTAAATTTAAAGTTAAAGTTAATCATAGACTTCTACTTGATGGGCTGTTTGAAGCTTGTGGTGTTCCATTTGACAAATTTAGAACAATGTGTTCTTCAGTTGATAAATTAGATAAGGTATCTTGGGAAGAAGTTAAAAAAGAAATGGTAGAAGAAAAAGGATTAGAAGAAAAAATTGCTGATCAAATTGGAATTTATGTCAGAATGAATGGATCAACTGAATTAATTGAAGCACTCATTAAAGATGATTTACTAACAGCATCTAAATTATCTGTGCAGGGTTTAGAATCTTTAAAACTGTTTTTCGAATATATCAAACAATTGGGTATTGATAATCTTGTATCATTTGATTTGAGTTTAGCCAGGGGCTTAGATTATTATACAGGGATAATTTATGAAGTAGTATTGTTAGAAAAAGGTGAATCAATTGGAAGTGTAGCTGGAGGTGGTCGATATGATAATTTAGTTGGAATGTTCCATCCTAAAAATAAAACAATTCCTTGTGTTGGTATATCTATTGGGGTTGAACGTTTGTTCACTGTACTTGAAGCTAAATATGCCAAAGAAAACCAAAAGATACGCACAAATGAAGTTCAAGTTTATGTGGCTACTGCTCAAAAAAATTTAGTTAATTATAGATTAAATATTTGCAAAGACCTATGGAATGCTGGGATAAAAGCAGAACAATCGTATAAAACTAATCCTAAGCTACTAGTTCAATTACAGCATTGCGAAGAAAATGAAATTCCATGGGCTGTTGTTATAGGCGATAGTGAAATACAAAGAGGTGTTGTGAAATTAAGAAATGTTGTAACTCGACAAGAAGAAGAATTGAAAAAGGAAGATCTTGTAGAAGAAATATTTAAAAGATTGTCTATAAAAAAATAATATTTTTGCTATCATGAGTTGTATTTTCTTTGGTTCCTTACATTTTTTTACCAAAATGTCCAATTCATTTTAGTTAAATAAAACTGTTACTAGTGTGACGGATATTAATTTTTGTTTTGTATCATTACCTATTTTATTTTAAGTGCATAAATCACAAAAGTTTATTTTTGTTACAATTTAGTAAATTACATTAATTACTCTTAATATGTTATTTGAGTATAATTTTTTTTTTTTGTAATAGATGTACAGTTTAACAATTGTAAATTGTTAATTTTCATTGAGAGTTGTAAATTCTACAACTTTAAAAATCATGTACAGCTTATTTTTGTAATAAAAGTATAAAGTATACACGTTGGACTGTACACAATATACTTATAAAGTGAAGAGGTTAAGGATCCATTAGAGTATTTTTCCTTTAGATAAAATATAAATTTGAATAACCAATTGAATATAAATAGACATATACATTAATTCTTTTATACATATACTTTTATGATTATATTAGTACCAAAGTTGTAGAGGAAACATAATAATAGATTTTAATTATTTATTGAGACAAGAAAAAATTGATAATTTATTATTTTATTTTTAGACATCAAAAACTTACATTATGTGTATTTAGGGTTGTTTAAATAATAATTTGGCTTTCTTATCCAGGGCCTAATGCGTCATTGAGATTGTTGTAATGTTTGCATTTGATTTGGCTTGTTGGTAGTTAGGACGTTTGAAAAAATTATTATTAATGGAGTTAACATTAGCATATTTGCAAATGCTGCACTCATTGAGTAACTTAAGATGATCATATGTAATTTTTCTAAAATTTTAGAGGAATCAAGTTCTCAAATTTGTGCCTATGTAACTAGGGCTATATTTATGGAGGCTTAAGTAAGCACATTCTTGAGGATGGCATTTACTAAAATGACCTTTGTGTTTTCTCACTTTCATTAAAAAATTGTTAGTTTTTTTAGGATCTGCAAAATCATGCTTTTCCAGGACGTAAAATCTTGTATAATACTTAATAAAAAATTGGAAACATTCTTCAAAGTTGAATAATGTCTATTGCAATATCTATGAAAAAAGATATAACATACACATAAATAGTATTTTCAAACAAAACTTGCAAGTCAATGTGTATAATTAATTTACAATTTTTATTATAATAAATTAAGTAACTTTTAAAAAAATATAAAACATGAAAAAATTATAAATGTATAAAAATCAATATATAAATATAATTAAAACTTTTAGCATAAATTTAAATAGTTTACTTGGTTAATAGAACATTTTATTTACAAAATTTCCAATTATTTAACCTAGTGTGTTAAAAAATTGATATTAACTGATCACAACAAAATTTCAACAAAAAAAAAAGTTACTCTAATAATCAAGTTTTTAAACATATTAACTTTAATGAAATAACCTTTATTATTAATATTACTTAATTTTAATTAAAATTGTATTAGAACTTAAAGAAAAGTAACAGTTTTTCATGATTAATAGTTACATAATTTTATTGAAAAATATATTATTTTAATAATCTAAGTACAGATATTATATACAATTAAAAATAGATAATAAAACAGTAACATACATAAAAAAAAAGAATGATACAATCAGCACATTAAAAATTTAAGTAAATTACCTATCGAGTTTGTTACATTAATATTTATTACAGGTGCCTATATCAAATGTTAAAAAAAAAATAAAATTCCAAATATGAAAAAATAAAATAACAGTACAATATTACCATACTATAAAATAAAATACACAATTACTTATTTCTTTTGAAATAAATACTCATTCACAGTTTTTGTCATTTAGTTATATTTTTGAAAATAAAAGATTCTCTAAAATTTAACATTTTACTTCGATTTTTTATGATGGATGCCAATTAGTACCAAATCCACATGCTGTGTCAGAGTCAGAATCACCTGTAGTATCAGATTTTCTTTTTTCAGGCGATCTCTCAGTTGGAGCTGAAGCCCTTCTTAAGTAGTCTTGTGGTTTCTTTGATTTTCTTTTTTTGATTGAAACACTTTTAGGAGGGGGCATTCTTTTTGCATCATTCTAAACAAATTTATTGTAAAAAACAAATTTATAAGATAGATATAAAATTAAAAATTTGAAATTTCACAAAATTAATATTGTTTTTGTAAAATAATTCAACCTGTAAGTTGTCTGCTGAGCCCCATGTTTTATGAATTTTTTCAGTATTTTGCCCTCCAACTCCCAAAAAATGGCTGAAGGCTTCTGTGGTACGTTTAACCCGTACATTCAAGGAACCGATTCTCAAAAATCCTAAATCTTTCTCTATATTATATTAAAATAAACTGTTAATAAAGCAAGTACCACCAATTTAAAATCACAACACAACAAACTAACTACATAATAATTAGAGTAAGCAGGTTGAGACTTAATTACATACAGCTTACCTGCATTTTTGTGTTTCCGAGCGTTTAATTCTGCAAATAAACAAATTGTAAAGTAATAAAATTCACACTAATATTAACTGGTGTATAAAAATATGAGTTATGGCCATGACGTCATGAAATTTCTTAGTGGCAAACATTTAAAACAGCTTTAAAAACCCTACATATAAGATCCTAATTTATTAGAGTACTACTGTCTACTGTCACTACTACTCTACAATACCATCACCCACTTTTGAGTTAAAAATAAAAGTCACAAGTTTAAAAATTCTACCACTTATCATGCAGCATTAAATTAAAGACACAAGCAGTTTAACTTAAAAAATAGAAACTACAAACATCGCTCTTTTAAGTTTTACTTGCCTTTCCTCAGCCAGTAATAATCCTATAAGCAAAAAATAACAGTTTAAAATTTGTTTAATTTATCTTAAACTAGTATATAAAATAACAATGATGGCCTATTTATAATATAATATTTAGCATAATAAAATTAAATTGATAACAAAATAATGGTTTTAATAAATCAATCATAAACATAGGATTAACAGACTTATGTTTAAAATATATATATATTTTTTTACTACTACACAAGCAAAAACAATATTTTATTGCTTATATACAAATCAATATTTTAATTTTGTTGTAAAATTTATAGGATAAAATTTATAAATAGTATATGTTGATTTTACAAAAATTGAAAAGTTCAACATAAAGTAAAAATAAATATCATAATAACAAAATTAAATTAATTTTGAATTAATGAAAAAAATGTTTTCTACTGACATTGCAATCATAATTGATCATAGACACCAATACACTATGAGAAATACGAGTATGGATTTTTCATTTTTATTAGCAGTGGCTCAGCCTAAATTAAATTTCAGGGGTGATTTACAAATCTCTAACCCTTCTACTTGGCTGAACCACTGATAACACTAGTTTACAAATAAAAAAAAATTTTCTGACCTATGACTTATGATAGTCATTTTTTATGTAAAATCGTCCACTGAGTCCGAAAATGAAGTCCAAAATACAAAAAGTAGAACAGTTTTTGAGTTATTGCGAAATNATTTTAGGAAATTTGTTTTATTTTTCAATCGCGCATAACTTCTTCATTTTTTTATCAATTTTACAAAATAATATATCATTTTCTTTGTTATGTATTAGAGTATAACGTCTATTAAAATTATTGTTGATAAATTTATTTTTTATTGGTGTATTTTACGTAAAACTCTGAATTTTTTCTGACATTTTGAAAAAAATGATAAAAATTCAGTGGTAAATTCGTGGATAGCAAACGACAAAAAAGTCAAATAAAAAATTGTTTAAAATAAAAGTTATAGGTAATTTAATATTGTTTAATTTTATGTAAAAAAAATGAAAATCGGTTGAATGCAATTAAAGATATTTAGAATATAATGAAAACGTTTTTTCGCGGTACACGAAAAACGCTAATTTCGCAATAACTCAAAAACTGTTCTACTTTTTGTATTTTGGATTTTACATAAAAAATGACTATCATAAGTCATAGGTCAATTTTGTTGTAAACTAGTGTAATTGATATAACAAATAAAACATGAAAGTAGTGTGCTTAAAGCTATATGATATTTTAACGTATATTAATAATAAAGTACAACTTAATTCAATCACCAGAATAAAATAAGTTAATTGATATTAAGCTATAATATGATAAATGGAGAAATAAAAATAATTAGTTAACAATAAAAAAATTACTATAATTGAAAACAATAGACATTTACCTAAAGCACATGCATAAGTAAGATAAATATATTTCGTGCAACGACACATCAACAGTATAAATTGTGTTGAACTATTATTATTAAATACATAAATAATAAATTTGTAATAAATAAAATATTGAAGTTTGATAGCTTATTGTAAGTCATTTTATAAGTTGTGAATTAATCTATTGCAATTAATAAAAATATCATTATATTGGTTTACAAGTAATAAAATACTAGAATTATATTAAAAAATAATTGGTCAGAAAAAACTAACCAAGTCATAAGTATATTTTACAAAATTAATTTAAATTTATTTTTATATTAAAATTAATCTTTTTAACATGAAATGTAAATGCTTTGTAAAAGAGTATTTATTGAAATCGTGATGAAGAAAACACAATAAAATTTATAGTCATGAAAGAATATTAAAAATTGACTAGACTTGAAGTAAGAGATGTTTATGTTAAATTCGTTTTATAGCATAGTGATGATACAAGGAAGGCTGTTGGCGTGATTTAAAGTGTTTTTCTTTCATGCATTTAGATGAATTGGTAACATGCGAAAATGATAAGGATGACAGGACGTTGATGGTTTTATTGCGACGCTTTGGCCTAGGCAAGGAGTTGAACAGGAATTTTGTTTTTTCACAAGTATACTCACTGCGGTACGTGTCTGCTGATAGGCTAGTGTCTTTATTTGTCTGATACTGCCTAGGCTTACGACCGCTCCAGTCGCGCACATTTGGATCGGCTCCTATATGAAATATAAAAATAATAAAGAATTAAAAAAATCAATTTATTTCTTTTAAGAAATCAATGTTTTATTAACATGAACGATGATTATTGACACGCCTAGGAAAAAAAATTTGAGGGTGATAAATTAATTTTTCGTCAACAAAATAAATAAATTTATTTGCATAAGGTTTAAGTTCAAGTTGCGTAATATGCCATCGTGTGAAATAATTTTTGAATCATTTAGTTACATTAAGAGTCGGAAGAAAAACTGCGAACTTTTATCTATTGTTCATAAGTTTTTCACCTCTCTTAAGTATAATCGAATTTGGTTATTCATAATAATAATATTATTTTTGTTTCGTAATTTTTTAGAATTATTTTTATAAAACACATTATTTAGCTTAGGCGTATTATTTAAGGCGATTAACTAATAATTTAGCTAATTAAATAAAATATAATTTTGTATTTTTAAGTTTAATCTTAATTGTTTAGATTTCACCATTTTCACCTTTTCTAAACGACATATTATGTTAGTATGTTAAAAATTAGAAAATTTTAAACAATAAATAAATAATATTGTACCAATAAATATACAAATTAAATTAACACATTATGATTACCATAAGACTCTACTAGTATTTTGTAAACTTCCTCGTGGCCAAACTGCATTGCAATATGACAAGGTGTATGTCCCTGTATTATAAAATGATAATAATTATTAGATATATCAATAGAATATTAAATACAGAGAATGATCAAAACAGACTGGACTGATGCAGAAATTAGGGTTTACTGTCCATATAATACACAATTATAAAATTAATTAAAATTATGAAAAGAAAACCATAAAAATATGTGTTGTAGATTTATTATCATTTGATCATATGCAACTTTTAAATGAATATTTTTATAAATTGAAAAGACATTTTGAGTGTTTTTATTCCAAGTTCTATTTTGATTTTGCATTAATATTATACAAAAGACTACCATTCAGATGAACAGCATTTACGATAGAAATAGGGTGACAAAAGAGTGTATAAATTATACTTAACGCAAGTGTTATTTAATTCGTTGTGTCCCCATATACCACGAAGTGTCAACGTAGAAGGGTTTATTCAATATATTTTATGGAAATAATAAAGTGTCATGAAGGGGTCAGCGAGTGGTTCATACGATTTGTCTCGCACACTTTTTGATTTTTCAATCGTTTCATAAACGATTCATGGATACAATTAAATTGCAAACAGATGTCGTCAGCTCAGTGGAATATAAGAGCTATTGAATGAAAGCAAAACAATAAGACAGAGGATAGCAACGTCAAGGGTTATGTAAAAAATAAAAATGACACAAAGGTTTAAATTTCTCTCCAAACATTGGTAGCCGTTCGTCACACTTCTCAATATTGAATGTTTTTTAATAGCCCAGTCATTTAAATCATTCTCGACTGTAAAAATATATTAATTTTACTTACACTGTTCTATAATTGTAATTTGTATCAATTGTCCCAGTACATAAAAAAAAAAAAAAAATTAACACGATTAAGTATAGCATAATTTAATTGAAATAAAATTATTTCCATAATTTAATATAACAACACCATTTATAGTAGTCTTCATAACATTCCTGACTTGATAAGCAGCGTTTATAAAGATTAGACCTAATACTCTTATAAACTTTTATAAATGTACAAATCTTCTCATAAATAATCAACTATCTATTATAGGGGTAGGCAATTAGTTTGTATAGCAGGCCAGATGGTTAACAACATTTTTTTTTTTTTGAACAAAAAAAAAAGACAAGTACAGTCCATAAATTTATTAAAATTGGATAAAAATAAAAATGTATATATATATATATATAAGTTGTATATATACTTATATATACAATATATATAAAATAAAAAATATACTGTGTCTATTAGGCCAATTTTTTGAAATTTTTTTACCCTCTGATATTCAATAAAGAAATGAATCATCAATAAAAAAAGTACAATGCACGAATAAGATAACTTCATTTTTAAATTTTTTTTTCATAATAAAATATTTACACAAATAATAGGAATATAGAACTCATTTATGTATCGAATTACGCATAAAAGTCATATTTATTCAAAACTAATAAAAAATAATTTTCTAAAAAAATTATCTGGTTGCTGCATTATATTACCTACGTCAATCAAGCAAGTTGCTCTAGATATACAGATACAATAATAGAAATGAAAAATACAACAACTGGTGTTGAATATTTTTAGAATTTGTAGCAATTTATTTTCCCGTGAAGTGTCAGATTTTATTACAAATTAAAAAAAAATTATACGTTACAAAATTATTATTGTAAAATATTTAATGTAAAGTATTTGCAGAATACTAGAAATATTACAATATGAATGTTATCATACAGACATTAAACGTTTGCCTTATAACCTAATCTTAAAATTAAAATGTAAAGCTTAGGGCTGTATAACAAATAATTTTTGTGATTCCCTGAAGGTAAAATAACTGTAGCATTTTTATCTACTAAATGATTGAAACTTACACGACTGTAGATATGATAATAATAGTTTTCAGTAATCGAGAATTTTGAGGGATGTACATTTATTTTAAATACCAACATATTAATGCTAAAAATATATTTTTCAAGTATTTGGCGTTTTGTAATTTTTAATATATTTGAGGATATATAAAGAAGAATATTACAATGAAAAATGTTAGTATTTCAAATTTTTGGGAGCCAACTTTGATTCTTTTGTGTTGAGTATTATGTTTTATTTAATAAATAAAATATAAAATGATTTTTAATTTGATATAATGATGTAAAAATTATTTATAGTAATATTCGAAAATGAATTCTACCCAAGTATGATGATAATAAAACATTAGGGCTATAAACTATGATTAAAATTATTGTAATATGAGATAATTTTTTAAGTTAAAGTAGGAAAAAACCGAGTAAACAAATTATTATAAACCGTGAACTAGGTAAAAGCAGTCTTAAAAAAGAAAGATGGGCACCCAGTAATTACTCGAAAGCAGGGTACTGGGCACTTTTCTACTACATACTAACTGTATGTATTAAAGTACTTGTAACTCAACAAGTACTTATCCTAAATTTATTATCGTTTCATCAAAAAAATTTTAAAATTTTGAAAAAAAAAAAAGAAAATGAAAATATTTTTTTCTTATTAAAAACATTTAATAAAAAATATAATTTTAATGTAGTTCCAAAGTGAAAAATTATTAAAAATAAAAATCCAGCACAAAGTAGTTGTGATATAGTGAGTTATTTGGGGCAACTATATATGTAACAGTCATTAAAATGATTGACATACATAAAAAACACTTTGATGTAGATCTGCAGATAGTGTTTATTTTTTAGAAGGAATTATTGAATTATTCCAAAAGTAACATGAGTACCTACTTTTTTAATTATATCATGATTAAAAATTTTAAGAATTATAAGCATTATAAACAAAAAATGATTTTTCAATGAAATAAAAATAATATTGATAATTTTACGATCTTCTTACAGACGACTCATATAGCGATTATATTTCATACTCAATATAAATATTTTGAGTATAAAAAAGTTTTTTTTGTATATTTCCATAAAAAATTTTAAAAAAATAGCCCTAATTTAAAATAAAATATTTTATAAATATAATCAATTCATTAAAGGGTAATAAATAAAGGTAAATAATTTAAATTTGCTTAAAATTAGTTGAGTTTTTCTTACAAAAAATTATTAAATTTAATTGTTTCAATGTTTCTAAATTGGAATATGGTTTACTTCGAAACATTATTTTTTGTAGAGTGTCGTGTAAATAAATATAAAACAAATAATTGAGATTTAGCAAAATGTAAGAAACATTTTTTTTATAATTTTTTGATATTTATTATTTATTTTTATACAAAATTTTTGCTTTTTTCGTAAAATTCGTTTAGGTTGGAACAAAATTTTGTTACTCTTTGAATAATTATTTTAGACTGTCTAATAAATATCAACTTCTTGAATAGAAATTGTATATATTAACACTAAAGGTAAATTTTCCACACCAATTTATTTTAATCCGTTAACAATTGAAAGTAGTATGAAACCACTAGTAGAGATTTTCATTGTTTCATTTAAATATATCTAAATTGGTCTTAAAATTTTTTAACTTATAAATTTTAAACTTCATAAAAATGTAAAATAAAAGAAAAAACACATTGTGAGGATACCCACAAATATCGCTTAGGATGTATAAATTTTATTGAACTATTCAATACTTCAATGGTTATAAAATATAATTGCATATGTAATTATGAAGTTATTTAGTATCAAAATTACTGTATAGGGCGATTGACTGACTATGCCTCACGAATTTTCTTTAAAAATATTAGTGTTATCACATATGTGATTATTTTATTTGTTAAAACCTTGACAAGAAAAATAAAGATTCAATCTTCATCCCTGAACCCTTAAATCAATATCAAGTTTAGTTTTTCAAATAGTAACCTAGATTTTTTTTATTAATCTTAATTAGCATAAAAAAAATTTTTTTTTTAAAAAGAATCAATTTTTATATACTCTAAACGCGATATCACTACTTAATGTTTAGGGAATTTAACAAATAAAACAGTATTCGGGTAAATATAGAAACATTAATATTTAGTGTAACAATAAGAACTATCGGTGTATTGTATTTAAAACAGATCACCATATGGTTCATAGTAAAGCCACAAATTCACTGACTTGGGTTTTATTATCAACCGGCAGACCTCTGCGAGGGAGTTTTCGTTGGCGACCTGTACAGTTCCTGTTTTGTACAATCACAATAGTAATACTATTACTATTAACCAGAAGCAATTATCGATTTAGGACCCATAAAACTTGTGCGTCTTTTATGAATCAACGTTAATAATACTTACGTCCCCTAAACTTTAATAAATCATAGCTCGCTGTAATTGAATTAATTAGAAAATATTTTTTTAGAACATTTTTTTTTAAACTAAATCTAATCTAGTTATATAAAAAATAAATAGGATAACCATTTGAAAATTGAAAGTTGATACTGATTTAAAGCATAAGGGATGATCATAAAAATGTAATTTTATTCACTGAGAAGCCTAAGATAGAAACATAATATTTCACAAAAAACAAAAAAGGATAACTCTTACATTTTCAGAGTTAATTTGTGAGGAATAGTTAATCAATCACTCTGAACATATGAGTGTATATCAGACCTTAATTATAATACTTATAACTTTTAATACAATTATCATTTTTTTAAAAATAATTATTCCCTTCATACACTAAACTCATAGTCTAATTTTTATAATTTATCAATAATAAGAAAAAAATTTATATTTTATTCAAAATTTTGAAATAATCTGGGATATTTTAAAAGAAATCGTTATTTCTTAGAAAAAAATTTAATAATTTAATTTCATACATAGATTATGCTTGGATAGCGAACAAATTATAAGCACACCAATACAAGCAGCATCCACCTTCACTATACACCCAATATCTTTGTATTAAAAGACTTGTTCTAAAATTATTATCGATTCCCTAAAATTTTTTGTAAGAAGAGGCAATTTTAAAGTTTAAAAAAGTAGACTATTCTCAAATTACTCTGCTTTATTTTTATAATAGTGATTTTAATCGCTGTCAGATAACATTATACTTGACCCAACTATGCTACGTCTCCACTAAACCACGACCCCCCCACTGTGCTGGCGTTTTTTTTAGTTGATATCATATTTTAGTAATAAAATGGATTCCATTATAGACTTTTTTAATTACATTACTCATAATTTAATTTTTTTTTTGATCGAATATGCAATTTTCAAAATTGACAAATGTGCAAAAATAAAAGTTTTAATTAAAAAAATATTATAAATAGGAATAGAGCAAACAGTGATAGGATGTCTTATTATATTTCTCAATAATAAATATAATCTTATAGAAAATAATGATCCATAGTTTTACTTCTATATCTCCGAATTTTTTGAAATATTTAGAAAAATATTAAGAGTTTATACACAATTTTTTGGTTTTATTTTTCTGGGGTTTCTTTTTGTGTGTTACTAAGCATCATAACTCCATTTCTAATAAACCGAATTTTTTCTAGAATATGTCAAAAAATTACAAAACAAATTTAGTTAAAACAACCAGGACCATACTTTAGAAAATGTCTCCTCTATACTAAAAATCAAGGAAAATGTCCCAAAAAAGTTGTTACAAATACTCAATGTTGATGTTTTTTTTATTCAATTATTATTGAAAAAATTTCCGAAAACTGGGAGTATAAATGCGAACATTTTTTTGATTATACTACAGACAAGTTACACGTTAATATATACTAATTTTTTTAAGAGCTATTATTAAATAATGTTATGATTTCTTTCAAAATGTTTGGGACTGTATTAAATTAAAATCATTTTCTGTACTATCTATACAAGAAATCTAAAAAAATTTAACTTCTGGTTTGTATTTAGAGATTTTCGATATAGAAGTAAAATAATAAATAAAAATGTAACAAAAATTTTTTTTTTAATTATTGAAATCAACACGGTTTTGACTTCATAGGAAACATCAAGCATTGTTTCTAATTCGAAATAAATAACACAATTCATCTAGTAAGATTATATTAAAATACGAGTTCCATTATTATAGATAATTTATAGATAAATTTATAAAAACTTGGAGATAATATCGCAAAGTGTTATTTACCTAATTATTTAATATCAAAAAAATAAAAATACATTAGTGATACCTTAGTTTAGTGGGAGAAATATCTCTATAATGTATATGATTAAGAGACAATAAAATTAATGAATTAAACTTCGAAAGTAATTATTTTTAAAACCATTTAAGGAAGAAAAATTTGAATGTTATTACATATAAGATCATGATTTGTGAAGCACGATAAAATTGTATAAGATAATAATATTGTGTTTTATTCCACACATCTTATGAGTAGTAATTTCAAAAAGATTTATAGTTAAGTTGTTTAATAATTATTTAAATACTTAGCAATAATAAGAATTATCTCGAAATTATTCATTACGATATTTTTTTATTTAAATGAATATCCATTAAATAACAAGATTTTTTAAGTATTATAAGATGTAATTGATCTTTCATTTTAAATTTCGTCATATTTTACTATTTTTAGAAAAATATTATGTTTTACAGTATAATTTGCGTGTACGCTCAATATATGATGTAAAAAAGCAAATACATATTTATATTTCATAATATATTAACGTGTAAAAAAAAAATAGAATTATATGATTTACAAAGCGTATGAAAAAGATTGATTATATTGAATTTTACAAAACAATTGTAATTTATGTATTGGCCTTATTTTAACAATAAAATGTCAATAAGAATATAGTATTTAAGAGTTAAATTTTGTAGAGTAATTAAAGATTTCATTTATTTAAAATTTGTTTTAAGTAATATTATTTTGTTTCTACATTTTGCTACAATCATTGAATATGACTTTTCAAATCAGAAAGGTATTTATCATTTTATGCAGTTTAATATCAGTAATGACTTCTCCTTCAACAATAGAAAACAATGAAGAAGCTAGTTCATCAACGGTAATTTTATTTCTATTTTATTAATATTGATAAATTTCAATTCAATACATTAAAACTAATAATATCATGTAATGAAATTGATGAAATATAATATTTTAAAATTTGTATTAATTAAATTATATAATTCAATCTTATTTCGAATATTTCTTTCATTCACATATTACACTATGCAACGTAAATGTATTGATTACGTCGTAGATGACACAAAAACTTAATTCTTATACTTACTGTTAAAATTATTGTTTATACATAGAGCGAGTCAAAAATATATGACAAATCTAGTAACTATTGAATAAATAATCATTGTACAGTAATTTTTAACTTAGATTTGAAGCTGAGAAAGTATTAATTTTACCGTGAAGTATTTATTTTTATTATTTTGTGTCAATCAACACTTTCTTTTCTTCTATAAGTCCAATTCCCCCAAAAATTGTTGAATATGTAAATCGGTATAATGACTTTTTGAGATATTTGTTTTAATTTCTAAAATTAAGGGGTTTTTTCAATATTTGGCGACTAAAAGTTCAATTAGATAATAATTAATAAATTACAAAGTTAAATTATTCAACAAGGTAGTTAAAATTATTGATTATTAAAATTATTTCAAGGTTTGATACTATTATATCAAACCTTATTTGAAAATATATACTTAAAAAACAGTAGAAATGAATGATATTTATTGACTTTGTATCCCGAGAGTTAATGAGTTTAATTGAATATGGAGAAATTTGATTTGAATCTTTATATTTGATAGATGGGAATTTTTTTCAATTGTTGAGGGTAATATCTTTAACTAGATACAATTTGTCATCATTTGACGTATTGTTGAAAAAAATTGGTCAAGTGAGAGTTAAGAAAAATTAAAGATAGACACCAAAAAAACCACATTAATACTTTTAATATGATTTTTGTACGTATCGTTGAAGGAAATTAGTTCGATGAAAACTGGGAAATATTACAGTAAAATCATATCATTAAAATGGTATTATTTGATTATTATATACTAATAAATATTTTTCTAGACCAAATTTTTACGCTGATTTTAAATCTGAAATTAGATCTCCTCTTTTATGAGATCATTTATAATTAGAAAACGAGTTTTAATATATAAATGAGTATTTATATTATAAATACTCATTAAATTTATTATAATAAATTAAAATAATTAAGTAAAAAAAATGTTATATTTATTTTTAATATGTTAAAAATGAATTGTGCGAAAATTCTATTCAAAATGTAATACATAACCTATATTTTTGGTCATTCAAAATTCATTTTTATGAAAGTTAATAATTAAAAAATGTTGAACTTTTAAACACTATTTTAGCTTGATTTGAAAGTTGAAATTTGATACCATTAAACAGAAAATTTTATGAGGATTTAAAAAATCGTATTTTTTTTAGTATGATATGTGTTTAGGAAGTTTAGTAAAATTACTAAATAGTAATTAGTCGAATTATTTAGTAAAATTTTCTATTTAATCATGTCATATCTAACTTGCAAGTTGAGCTAAAAAAAAAAAATTATGGTAAAAATTTCAATCTACTTTATTGAACATTATTAATTTTAAACTTTAAAGGATCGAAATAATTGGTGAAAAAAGATATTTTGAACTGAAATTTTCATGGATTATTTTTCACATATTTCAGTTAAAATCAATAATAATTTGAAAAGAAATTTTGTTTTTGTTTTTAATATATTTTTTATGTGTAAATACTCGTCTTTTATCATTTAGTAATATCATCAATTATTTATAATTGAGTAATAATTAATAAGATTCAATTGAATTTCAGATTTGAAATCAGGGCAAAACTGGGTTTAGAAAAGTATATATTGGTCTAGGAAGGGAATTCCTTGTAGACCAGTGAATTTATTAATAAATAACAAACAATTTTTTTTTAAGTATTGCATCAAGACTTTAAATTTTTATATACGTTTGCAATAAAAGTAATAACTACTTTATAATTTTTTATAATTTCTCCGTAAAAATTACAATATTATAATACTATTTTACTGTGATAACGTTTTTATTTTTAACAATTTTTGAATTTTTATACTTATATTAAATCATAATTTGTATTATTTCCTACTAATAGTACTTGTGTATGTGTACTACTTTTGCGTTACACGTCTAATCTATTTATTTAAATACTTGTAATTTTAAAAGCTTTTAACCTAAAGTTGTTATAAACTCATCAAAATTGCTTGTAAAAGTAGGCTAAAAAATAACTTATTTTGATTTCAAATTAATTAAAAATTCATAAATAAATATTTTTTTTTATATTAGACATAAATAATTAAAATAATTTTCCTATTAACATAGTTTATAAATACAAAAATTGTTAAAAAATTAAAATGACATGATTATTTGCAAAAATTAATATTTTTTGTATTATTTAATAAGTATATTATGTTTTGTTCAATATTAGTCAAATAATAGATAAACTTAAATTAATTTGACAACTCTTTTTTTAAATTAATACAATTGTGTTTAACTATTTAGATCGATATTGAATCCCAAAATGTTTACAATGAACTTAAGAAAATATATAATCAGTTAATAGTTAAATACCCATCAAAAAAAGATAAATTATCAGCAAAATATACAAAACTATATACGGATTCAATGATAGTTAGAGCTATGATTCTTAATGATAATGATTTAATCAAACAAATACTAAATGAATGTAAAAGTAATAGTCAATTTATATTTACATAAAAAAAATTAGTGTAATATATAAACTGCAATCAAATAATAAATGTTCAATTAAAAAAACTTCTTTTATGTGTTTAGAAAAAATATATTTGTTTAATTTCCTAATATTTATATAAAAATTATATAAAATAATTATTATTATGTTTTCAGAACTAGGAGATAATCTAGACTTTATAAAATATGGTACTATAGTCAAGGATATTATGGAAGAAAGATTAAAAGATCCATTGAGTTTGCATTGTTATTTAAATAATGATGAAATATTGATGAAAATTTTTGAATATTATTCTAATTATTCAAAATACGTTTCAATGTCAGTATTTTTAGATTTTTTGAAAAATGAAAGACTACTGGAAGAGAATGAATTATACAATAATATAGTTGACCAATTAAATTTACAAAGTAAATATTTAATACTATTTAAAAGAGAAAAATTTGAATATTATTACATATAAAATTATAATTTGTGATGCACGATAAAATTCTATAAAATAATATTATGTTTTATTTTACACAACATATGAGTAATAATACCGAAAAATTTTCATTGCAAAGTAGTTTAATAATAATTTAACCTCTTTGCAATAATAATAATTTTCTCGAAATTATACATTACGATGTGATTTTGTAAACCTCTATTGGTAAAAAATTATTTTCAGATTTCTCTGAGATGATGAAACCTCATTTGCGAAGATATTTGGACAATATGGGAATAGTTCCAGATGCAAGATTTTTTAAATAAGTTTTTCTTTGTATGAATGTGTATCAATTACTAAAAATTTGTGTATTACATTTGAAAATCATAAAATATATGACTGTATTATAACAATATTACACCTCATAATAATTAATTTTTTAAATAAATTTTAATATTACTTAATGTTATAATAAAGATTATAAGATTGTCTATGATATTACACTATGAAAAGTTTTGAAAAAATTAATTTAACCATATTTTTACTTATTAAATGTTTTGTTGCTTTGTAAAAATAATTTTATTTAGTACAATTTCGTCCTTAGAGGTAAATTACAGATTCTGATAACAGTAACCAGGCTATGCCAGGCACGATACGTTTTTTACACTGAAGTATTACTTCACAAATAGTATAACAAAAAAAATTAACATTTAATTATAAAAATGAGTTATTAGAAGTTATTATCAACTTAAAGTAATTACTGGTGGCCAGGAGTGGATGATGCTATTTTTATCACAAGTCATTTCTGGTCCTACTCTTGATCACGCTTAGGTATAAAAATGAGAATAACTTATAAAGTACTAATACAAAAGTTGTTATCGACCAGTAATTTTCTTCATTAGATTATTGTCTATTATATAAGCTATTTAAATATGTATGTTACTATTTAAAAAAATTAAGTTGACACAATTTAAAGTTTTAAGGGATGATTATAAAAAGTAATTATTAGCTGATAAATCAAGAAATATATGCAACTAAAAGAAATCAAACATTTTTTTTCCAATATAGTATTTATTTTGAACGTAATCGAGTGTGCACACACAAAATGTGTCTAAATAAAATCTATGCGCAAATATTATCGCCATATATTATATTATATGAGCGCCAAAAAAAAAAAAGAAGCGAATAACTTGATCTAAACAAATAGATTTCAAGGAAAAATTTAGGGTACCTTTAAAATGTTTTAGCATTTGCTAATTTTCTAATGTTTTATTATATAAAATGATTTGTCAATTAATTAAAAAATTTGATGTGAAGTATACTTGGGAGTGACTTTTTTAATATATGTAGATGGAAGTATCTTCATTTAGTATATGTCGATGGTTTACCATTTAAAGTTTCCTATGTTAAAAATAATATAGTATAATAGTTGTTAGCCATACAAATTACTATAAAGTTCAATTTTGTTTTTGATTAAACATATTTTTTCATGTTTTCTTATTTTTTAACGTGCTCTCTAAAATTTTTTGCTATATTTTAATAATAATTATCTGTAAATGAAACAGCACCTCTCGTAGAGAATATAACAATTGGTCGTCATTGGTTATCACTAACTAACTCTTTGTTAATATAATATTTTGTTATTACAAATATTATGTGGTTCCATGACTATGACTCACGAAATATCTTCAAACATATTTGAGCTAATCATTATTATTATTATTTTTTTAACATTAATGGTTATTGGCTAAGTTATTATATAAGAAAAAATTATTTCATGCTACCATTTTTTCTAATCTATACTCGTATTAATTTTGAATTCACCAATGACAAATTCAATTTATTTTTATATTTACAGAAATATTTAATTGAAAAAATTGTTGTTTAAATTTGTTTTTAATTTTATTCTGACTAAATGTTGATTATTTGATTTTTATTAGTTAACTATAATCCATTAATGTAAAGTAGTTTCTTGTCCATAAGGACATTGACTATGGGAAACCACGTGATAGATATTTAATTATATGAAAATATTATATATTACATTATATAAAACAATTGTATCAGACATATGATACTAATATAAGATATTAATATTTAAATAAAGTTATTGAGTCTAATATCAAAATTTAATATATTAAAAACTACATTTCATCAAATTTTCAAAACATTTATATGATGTTGTGACAATGTGGCTCTAACATATTTCAAAATATATAAATTAAATACTATAAAAATTTGATTATAAAATTATTTTATCAATGTTCTATTTTTCTGAGATTTTTGAGTTATTGTGATAATGTGGTTACAATGCATTAAACATCCATGTTCAAATGAAACATACTTTTTATAATAGCAAGATATAATTTAATATTTTTTCGAAAATATATTATTCATTTTAAATAATAATTTTTATGGTTTATTTAAATAGTACTAATAGTTCAGAAGTAGAATAATAATCAACATGTTGACTACTTAAAGAAGTTGACAACAAGACAATTTTTTCTACAAAACAGATACATTAGTTGTTTTATCCCTGCAATACTATTAATAACCAAGAACATGATATTATAATTATTTTATAATTAATATACTGTTTAAAAATCAAAAATTTATTATTTTTATTTTATGAAAATTTACAAAATTATGACTTTTTTTTATAAAATAGGTTATATTGAATCAACAATTTTTTTTCTTTTATGAGTACAATTCAAAAATATAACGTCAATAGCATATGATTTTTTATTAAGATCAATAACTTCGTCTGTCACTACTTATTTCATGTCTCAACGGACAAATTTTATTTAACGATACATTAGAAGATCACAAATCATATCTAGTTAATAATATTGCACTCAAAATTTACATAATGTTTTCTGGTTCTCCGTAAATCAGAGAATTTTACCAAAAAACTACTGTTTTTAAAATGGATATTTTTTAAATTATAATTGTCATAACATTTAGAAAAATGAGAAATCAAAACAATTTTTTTTTTACAGATACATTAAGTATTTCCCTTTCAATAGGTGTATTTTTTTTGGAAATATGACCTTTTAATTGCAGGGAGATTCAAAATAGCAACTTTTGAACAAAAAGTTAAATTATTCTACTTAATTTTTGAATATGTTCCAGACATCTGGACACCTTTATACGTATCTAAATCAAATCTTATGCGATATACTTTATTATGAAAAAAAATTTGTCCTCAGAGATAGTCTTCATGGTCCAAACGACTACCATATTCAAAAATATAGTTTTATTTTTAACGATAAGAATAATCCATTAAAATAATCAAATAATTAAATTATTCTTTTTCTGATTTTTCAAATAATCAAATGATTTTGATAATTCAAAAATAATAATAAAAAAGCTTTTAAATGAAAATTGAAATATAAACTAGTTACTAGAGTAACTAAATTTTTGAATAAATTGCGTGATAAAAACATATTAATTTGATATCACAAAAATAATAATACTTTAGTTATACCTCAGTTAAATGGCAGAAATATCTCTATAATGTGTATGATTTAGAGATAATATAGTTAATGGATTAAATTTCGAAATTAATTATTTTATAAATCCATTTTATTATTGCATTTAAGATGATATTTGTGAAGCACGATAAAATTGTATTTTAAAATTGTTTCAAATTCTGTTTACACAACATGACAAATTTAGTTCAATTATATTAAAAATATGATTTCCATTAAAAGGCCAAATTTGATCGATAAATCATTGACTGAATAAAAGAAGACTTGAGTAATTGTTTGCCAAAAAACTCGAGACCAATCATAAAATCTAACCTAACATAGTTTTAGTTTACTAGTTTTTATTAATAACATTTTACAGAGCTATTAACATTATTTATAATTGTTTTGTATAATATAATGTATGTGTACGCTCAACGTATGATGATAAAAATGTAAATACAAAATTTATATTATTTTAATTTATTACCGAGAAAACAAGAATTATTTTACTTCAAAATGTATGAAAATTATTAATTATGTTGAATTAAAAAAAAAAAAACAATTTTATTTTATGATATGACTTTATTCTTAACTTTGAAATGTCAATAAGAAAATAGTATTTAATAGTTAAATTTTGTGGAGTAATTGAAGATTTTCCATATTTAAAATTTATTTGAATTAATATTATTTAGTTTCTGAATTTTGCTCTAATCATTTAAATATGCATTATAAAATGAGCAAAGTATTTATTATTCTATGTGGTATTTATTCATCCATCGCATTACCTTCGTGTTTAAGAATAAATAAAGAGGTAATTATACTTATATTTTCTTTACATTCATAGATTTTAGTTTATTACATTAAAACTAATAATATAATGTTATGAAATTTAATAATAGAACATTTTTATTAATTAAATTACATAATTGAACCTTATTTCGAATATTTCATTCATATTACACTATGCAATATAAATGTATCGATTACGTAGTAGCTGAACAAAAATTTAATTTTCATATTTTCTGTTAAAATATTGTTTTAATACAGCGTTAGACAAGAAGATATGACAAATCCAAAAACTTTTGAACAAATAATTTTACAGTAAATATTTTTAAACAATTTTGGCATTTTTATTCTATGCTAAAATGCAAGTAAATTAAAAAAATTCTTATTAACATAATTTAAAAATAGAAAAACTGTTAAAAAAAAACAAAAACAAAGCGAAATGTTCAATAGTTATACTAAAATTAAACAAATAGCACATTTTATATAATAATATAATATTTTTATTAAATTACACAGAATGAAGAACTGAAAAGTGTTTGCTTTGAGCTTAGGAAAGTTATGAATAAGGAGTTGTTTAGTAAACACAAATTAAATGAACCTCATGAATTAATTTTAAAAAGTATTATGGATAACACGATAATTAGAGCTATGATTCAAAATAAAAAATTATTAGTTGAAGAAATACTAAGTGAATGTAAATGTAATAATCACTTTGAATTTACATAAAAATGATTAGCGCAATAAGTAAAACTGCAACAAAATTATATTTGTTCAAAAAAAAATTTTTAATAGTATATAAAAAAATTATATTTGTCTAATTTCTATAAAAATGTTTATTCTTAGGGCTTTTAAAAATATGTGAAATAACAGATGTGATAAAATATATTGAACTATTTCAAGAGAAATTTAGAAAGGAACATTATGAGCTAAATTCTGTTGGTTATAACAAAAGTGTTGATGATATTTTGAAAATTATATTTATATATTATTCTGATGATTCAGAATTTATATCAACCAATGTATTTTTTAATTTGTTAAAAAGTTTTATTTTTGATCTGAATGACGAACAAATCATGAATAGTATACAACAGGTTAAAAACAAATGGAATAAATCAAAAGATAATACAAATGTAAATGATGACCAAATAAACTTCAAAAGTATTTATTTAAGAGTTTTTTTAAAATTATTTATAAGAGAATAATTTAAATATTATTACGTATAAAATGTTATTTTTGAAAGGAAGATAAAATAAGATAATAATGTGACGTTTTTTTCCACACATCTTATGAGTAGTAATTTCAAAAATCTTTATTGCTAAGTGATTTAATAATTATTTAATTACTTAGTAATAATAATAATTTTCTCGAAATTAACATTACAATATGATTTTGTTCTCTATTATTAAAGCAATTTTATTTTCAGGTTTTTCTACGTTGATGACATTTTATTTGGATGACTATTTGAAGAATACACTGCATTTAACTAATAATTCAAAATAACAAGATCTTTTAAATTTATATGATAATATTACTAGTTTCTTCTTCTTTTTTCTCGCCTTAATCCCAACTATTTGGGGTTGGCCACCTTTATCATAAACATTCACTTGACACGATCATCCACATCATCTACGCTGACATCAACCGTCCTCATATCGCTATTATTACTAGTTTGGATTTATAATATTTTATATATATATATATATATAGTAATAATAGCGATATGAGGACGGCTGATGTCAGCGTAGATGATGTGGATGATCGTGTCAAGTGAATGTTTATGATAAAGGTGGCCAACCCCAAATAGTTGGGATTAAGGCGAGAAAAAAGAAGAAGAAACTAGTAATATTATCATATAAATTTAAAAGATCTTGTTATTTTTAATTAAAAATTATAAAATTATTTATTATATATAATATTTTATTGTCACAAAATACTGTTAAAATAAATAAAATCTACAAAAAAATAAAAATATAATAGATTTATTTGATTTTTTAATCATCTACTATTTTTGAATCATAAATAAATGTTAGAAATAATCTTTTGATACTAATTTTCATTACATTTTTACTAGATTCAGTGAAAGAAAAAAAAAGAGCTTAAAAATATCACGCTAATGTATTATTATAATGTTCAAAGATTAAAATATACACATTAAAGTAATAATTTTGATTACAACAAAGCACCATCAGAATAACTATAGAATGCGCATAATTCTTAATGCCTTTAATTTTATTAGGATTATATATTTTATATTAAGCATATGATGCATGGCGACATGGATTTAACGGTAGCAGTCGTCGTCATCAGTTATATATATTATATTATATCAGACAACGATGCTATCATATCTAAAAAGTGAATCGATAGTTTCGAAAAACATATCGTCTAAGTGTACCCCGGGGCCCTATTGTCGTACCTATTGATTTAGATTAAGATTTTATACAGACTGCATCCAAATAATTGCTTATAAAATGTTAACTCATATAAGCGTTTCACGGGGAAAAATGAATACTACTATTATAATAATAGTAAAGATTTGGTTTGATAACTATTATTATCAAACCAAATCTTTGGGAAACAATTATTGTTATTGCTGATAATTATAAATGTATTCGTTACTATGACCGTGATAATAATGAATAATATATTTAAATACAATTTTTTATCTCAATACGTATCTAGTGGAAGTCTATAGTAAATACAATGGAATGTAATAATAACGCTACAATAAGTGCCCGAGGCAGATAATCTGTCTGAGGAATCCAAATAATTAGCAAATGCATAAATGTTTAAATAAAATAGATATTTAGTCTATAGCTTCAAAACGACAGAAATCCATTTCATGGATATTCATTCTGACTGTAGTGTTCACATTACTGGATATTATCATTTTTATTTTTAACTTACCGTTTTATCATTCACGTTTGCACCGTAAGTCCCTGCCAGCATTTTCACTAAATCCATATGACCATGTTTTGCTGCCCAATGTAATGCCGTCTAGAAACAGGAAGAGTTTATCATCATTTTGAAAAAGTAAAATTTTACACAAGTAATACTTGTATTGTTTTAAATACAATACGTATAGATATAGGGAAAATTTTATTGTAGTTATCCAACAGAATTAATTGATCTAGCATGCTGTTCTTTAATATGTTGGCTAGAGAAACAAATTTTCATTGGACATATAATACTTTTTTTTAAGTTAATAGTTTATAATATAATTTTATATTCATTGAGTGCAACTCGTATCAGCTGCACTCGCGTTCGTGACTACACCGGCGGTAGTTTTGTTTTGTTGGTAATTATTTTTTGTTTAATTTACACCTGTACTAATCAACCCTTTTAATGTGAAGTTATTGCAGCGGGGTGCGTCATCCTTAAACTATGAGATAGCTACTTATGTAAGTTTAAAGCCTCTTGGGACTATACTATATACAATTTTGTTCTGAATTAATACCAAACAATTATAAACATAAAACACGTAGTAGGTTTCACGGTACATAACAGTAGATGATATTGTTTAAAATTATTCAGTTAATGAACAAAAGGTACAGCTAAACTAAGACATGAAACATTCATCTAGCGACATTCATATTTTCAAATAGATTTAATGGCAAACTAGAAAATTAAGGGAGATTATAAAAATAACTTTGAGGTTATTTTACTCTAAAATATAATTAGAAATATAATATCGAAACATCATTAATTCCGTCACTCAAGAACGAATACAACTACAATTAAGCAAACAATTCCAATCCAGTTAATTATTTATGAGTACATTACACTCGATTACTGTTTTCATTTAAACACAACCGTAATAAAATAAAACTTTATTAAAGACAATATACATTGTTAATTGTTGTTGAAAACGTAAAAATTATTCATTCTGAACAATAAAAAATAATTGAAATTAATTTTCCCAGTTTGTAGTACTGTTTTTATTGCGTCAAATTCGAGTATATAAGAACGAAATTTATGTTTTACATGCTTACATTCGTACCTTGTACTTTTCTGGTCTCAAAAGCGCGTCGTTTTATAACACTCACAAGTACATCAACGTCCTACACTATTTTTATTTATATTTACTGTAATCAATTTGTCGTGTAACTGTGTTAAATGTTAATCGGATGGATATCATCGATTGTATAGGTAAAAGGTACGGTAAATAATTGAAAACGTCCATACCTACGGATTACACGGGTCGATTAAATGGAATAATGTATTATTATTTATTCAATAGGAACATGCAGATTATATAAACGTGTCCGAGTTAACTTTTACATGATTGTTATTTTTTTACTAACGCGCGTGGTAACAACCGAAATATTTTTTGGTTTTGAACAACGCATAATTCAACATTTAAAATAAAAGTGTATTCACTTAATGTACATTATGTGTAAAACAATAAAGCGAGACTACATTTGTCTTAAAAACCATAAATGGAACAAGATAATATTTGATTAAAACAAATTGGTCAGGGCAAATAAAAGTAATCAAATGGTTGCATTTGTATAAAAAGTATAAACGAAAAATCAATTTAAAAATGTTGACTTGGAAGATTATCAAGTCGTTCTGTTTTTAGATTGTGTAAATTTATCATTTTAGATAAATAATTAAACATTAAATTTATTAAGAAGTGGATTCGAAGTAATTAAACTGGACTGTTTCAGTTTTAATGCTGTCCATTCATCATTGGAGTGAGGGGCGAGGTGTATATAATAATTTAATGTTATCACTAGTGACAAACGCCGCCAAAATGCATGGCGTACGTAAATCATAACCAAAACATGTATTCTTAATGACACGACTCGTGTAAGCGCACGAGGCAATAAATAATTTCAAAAAAGATCTCATACACGATGTTTGGAGTTTAATTGCTCGCAAATATGTTTAAATTTTGCCAACATCTGTACACGTTTAGTTTAACAATAACTTTAAGACGATTTGGATTATACGGACTTTTACATCAAACGTAAAAAAATCCAACAATTTGAATATTTTTTAAAATAGCTGAAAATTAAAAATATATGATTTATTTCATTTTAAAATTCTCTCTTTATTGTTAAGCAAATTTTGTTCTCATAAAACTGTAATGAATTAACAAAGCGATTCGATAATGAGGTTTTATACGTCGAATTTTCACGGACAACTTTTAGTTGAGCGTTATCCGTGTGTTTGTAAGAGACAAGAAAAAATAGATCAAACTAGTAGTAATTAAGGAGCCATGAATCACTCAATAACATCACGAAAAGTGTTATTGGCATTAATTTGTTGGTGCATGACACGAAAGAACTATTTAGACACCACAAAGGAAGAAAACGCTAATGCATATTGTGAAAGGTAAATGTGCACTCATAGTAAACGTGTTGAGCTAATGATACAGCAAAATCTGGTTCGTAAATGATTGGATATTAAAATGCGCGAGTAATGGAATATATAGTAGTCTTTTACAACGACCAAATGTTTAGACATGTTCAGAGTTGCGAAAACACAAGTCTAAGGAGATATGAGTAAGGTTCATTGCATCCAGCAGCCAGATTGTGTGCAAAGCGCAATCGGACTCCTATTAAAGCGAAGAGATAAATAATAGCGGCCGGTGGTGATTGTCAATGTTAAAAGGTCGGGGCACACGTGTTTTTCGAGCAACACAAAAAACGAAACGTTTTTCGACCGTCTGGTTCCGGTAATATGGACGTCTCTCGGAAAACGCATCATTTGTAACTGACGACAGAAACCAGACAACTAAGTGTGGCACTTCCCGCCGAGAACAGAATACTTTGACATCGATTTAGTCCAAGTTAGGCAATGCTACGCTGTTGACAAACCTAAATGTCCCGAGAGGATGGGCATCATTTGTCAACTTTTATAACTCTCTGTACAATTAAATATTTCAATAACGGCTTTTACATGAAAAATCAATTTCACCGCACTAATTTCAACCGAGCTAACGACTCGTCTGCTATAAAACTAATAAAACAATTATTTACGAGTTAATTACTGTACTTGTATGTTGAAATTTAAGACTATAAGAATTAATTGCAATAACAATACTCCAGTATCATTGACGCTTGGAGTTCGATGACAAACAATAGTTTATTAGCAAGGTAACTATGGAATTACACATGCATATTAATTAATATTATTGCTATATTTACTAAAGTAATCCCAAAAAAGCTACGCAAAACTAGATAAAAATATATTTAAAATTATGAGTAAATATTTTTAACGAAATGTAAAATCGGAATCCTAAGCAACAGGGTATAAATATTTAATCGAGTGTTAGTTTTTGTCATTTATTTTAAATGGAAAAGTTGACCGTACATAAAGCTTCTTACAAACCAATCCCATTGGAACCCCGTCGTCTGTGTCGAGATGTCAAAACTTCTGGTCGTCGCGTTCCAATTAAATTTGACACTAGTACTGTATACAAGAACACTTATATTCCGTGGAAAAATGAGCATCGTAGAGAACGAGCTTTAGTGACTAAAGATCACAGTTTCCCAGGAGATGGTGTTTTTAGATATGAAACTACACAAAGAGTGGATTACTCTGCAAAACCCATGGATTACGGTAATAAAAATTGGTTATATTAATTGCCGTTATGAAAATTGAAATTTCGTTAATTAATTATCCTTTTACAAAATTAATTCGTAAATGGTACATTTTATAATAAATTAAGCGTTCATACAAATATATTCAAACGTTGAAATATTAAGTTACATTTACAATAGCCGATTGATACAATATTTGTGATTAAAAATAAGATAACATTAGATACTATATTAAATACTATACATATCTAGTTATTAATGGTAAAATATAAAAAAAATTGCGCCTGGATCAAGAATTGAATGGGTTTTATAAGTTTGCACGGATTTCAGTCAAGCGGAAAGGAATCCTTAAAAATAATTGTAGATCAACATGTTGTTTTGTAATAAACTATACAAAGGGGAGAAAAGTGGTGAGCTTGGAATTTCTAATACGAGAATATATTGCACAGTACTGTGTAAATAGATTGACGTTATTTAAAATATTCTTAATAGCTGTCGAGTAAAATATAAAATAGTTATTGCGTTTACGAAAATCTTTGAGAGATTTAACACTAATGAATTTCCACAGTGTAATATTTAAATTAAAATGTACTGAATAAACTTCTTCAGGTCGAACGATGGAAAGGCCGAATCTGTGTCGTTCGGCTCGTATCAAAGTTCCCATGGAGAGCGACACCAGCACGAGGAGTACGTACCAAAAACCGCCCATTACTGAACCATATTTGCGTGTAAAACAACAGCCGGCATTACGAACTTTTTCAAGGCCAATGGAGACTACAACCGTTCATCGCAATAGTTACAAACCTTTCAAACTTCAAAAGGTAAAAACCGAAGTGCTTTCACCAACCGCAGCGCTATACAAAAAACCTAAAGTGCCCATGGAACAATGCACTTCATATCGGGCAAATTTTTCTACGTCTAAACACTGCTTTAGAAAAGATAAACTCGAAGAAGAATCTAGTCTTGTGAAAAAGGCTCATGATTATTCTTAAAATGTCTTTATTTTTTAACCATTTGTGTTTTATATAATAAAAAAAAGTGATATTTTGTATTACTTACGGTATATTAGAGTGTCTGCTATTTTACGAATTTTTTAATTTTTACAAGGAGGGTTTTATTTAAAAAAAAAATCATCATATATATCTTTTGAGTGAACTATAATATATATATATATATTTTTTTTTAATGTTTTATGATATTAAAATTTGAACTCAAATTATGAAATTGACTGACGTTTTTTTTAGAAAAATTACTGAATATTGTCATTTACTTTTTAAAAATTAAAAATAACACAGTTAAGTAATTTTCTTAAAATTATACCCAATATTTAGAGCTTCAAAAAGTATTTTTATTTTAATTATAATAAAAAAATCAGATCAAAGAATAATTCAGAAATCCGTAAAATAATATTATATCATTTTAATGAATACCAACTAAAATACTAGCACAAAAAAATAGTCCGAAAGAAATTTTAGACAAACTTGACTACTTGATAGTAATTTTTTTATTCCATCTTTTTATTTAGATATAAAAATTGATAATTACATCAAAAAGATTACAGTTAATAATTGTTCGTTTCACGAGAGTGTGGAATATATTTTATTGATATAGCGAACTCGAGGTCCATAATGTGCATTTGAACTATGTATTAAAGTTCACTATGGTTACTCAGCGCAAAGTGTAATCTATTATTTGTCATCGGTAATTCACTGAATTGGGTGTACTAATTGCACGAAACTTATCCCATTTTCAATTTAACGGCTGTATCTCAAAACTACAATCGAAAAAAATGATAATCAAACATCTAATATTCAACAGTGCGACAATTGATCGTGTCGAAATCAAAGAATAGTAAAATTAAGATATACCATTTACATGGGTGTGGTAGAAATTCATCAAGTTCGGCAACTGAGTTATAAACTAGACGGACGTGTTGACATTCACAAGGTGGACCCAACCCAACCGATTCTGTAATAATATGTATAATAAATCCGGATCGCCCCATACACACACACGCAGGATTTCACCCGATAAATCTGAACAGGCGATTTTTATCCCCATATGAAGTATTGTACATACGTTTTTGAACACATATATACTGAACTATGTAAATGTATAAATATATAAGAGTTGGTTGGCTGATAACCGGCTGCACGCGCTGTGGTTTATTGCTTCCTCTGCAAACTGGTCCTTGCGCGCCGCTGCGATGAGCACCTCTGATAGGAGTACAAGAGAATGAAGCTACTTTTTTTCAAAATACGTTTTTATTTTTTTTTAAGAGGATTTCACAGAAAAGCGGATTTTGTAGGCGAACGGATCACCGAAATGTCTTTGTCGGTTTCGTTTCCTCGCGGCCGACTACAGAAATTGTTCAGCGCCCCGTACCCGATGACACTTGCGGTAGTTGGCAGCATATATTTCTGTTAAACACAAAGTGTACAAACATAAAGGGCTCTTCAGTCGGGACATAAGAGTTCACGAGGGCAGAACAACCGCGTGTCGATCACATAAAAAGACCGCCGCCTTCAATGAGCAAATTTATCCATAATCGTTTAGGCGATACCGGCCGCTGTGTTACGAGTGGTCGGATTACAATAATTTGTATAATACTTTAGCACAAAACCATTTTGTTTTTTACAATGCGTTTGTTCGCATAAACATATGCAACCAAAGGCGGTTACTCCGAAAATTGACAAACGACATACTATTTTCTAAATAAGATATACCTACGTGTACATAACATGTACACGTAGGTCATATTATGACTATTTAAACGACCGTCACCACTCCTATTGTATCATCCAATTGTTCAAAGCATTTTTCATGAATACTCAAAACTTACTTGCTCGAGTACTCGATTACCTATAGTAAATTACGAGAAAAAAGATTATTTGCGGTTCAATGTGGTTTTACTGTAGAACAGTATTTTTTTTTTTTGAAATAAAAACATTTAATCCATTGAAAAGACCGCCATTTAGGAATTGATCTTAATAATTTTTTGTATTCACCCTTTTTAATGTTTATTTTAACTTTATGCGAAATCAAAACTTAACACTTCAGCTGTCTACTAATATCCTAACTGTTATTATAGTATTAAAAGTTATAGCTATACATTTTTTTCAATTAAATTAAATTTGATGTTAAGCAACATAAAAAGTTAATTGAACAAGATGTAAGCATACATTTAATTGAACATAATACACGTAATTATTTTACTTTTTAAAATTACTAAAATTCTATTGTTAAAAAGGATACTTTAATATTTTTTACAATAAAATTCGACCAAAAAATTATTTTCTAGATAGTTAATAAAATATGATACAGTCAAGTTCTATTAATCAACATTAATTATATTTCTAAATGTACTCTATACCAAGTTTTTAGTAATGTATTATTCAAATGCAAAATGAACACTGTAACTGACAATAACTAAAATAGTGACTTTTAGTTTTATTAAATTAAATTATTAATGAATTACAAAACAAAACAAATATTTATTGAAAAAATAAGTTAAATATTACTAATAAACTAACTAAACTATCAGATATGTAGACTTATCTCTACACGTGTTCGAGTTTATTATTATTTTTTTTTCGGAACTACACAAAGGACACCTGCTCATCCGTTAAAAAAAATGCAAAGCGTTCGCTTAATGACTTTTAATAACGAGTTATCGAATATGACTTTAATTGTGGTAAACAGGTGATTCAAAACGATCCAAGTAGGTAGGAGGTAATAAACAGGTGATAATGATAGAAGACTACTCAGTTGGATATTAAAGACAATTACCTCCTACGACGGTGGGAACCTTAGGTCAAATTTTTAAAATATTGCGACTTCTATGTTTGTATGTATATGCATAATGAACCCTTGTTTTACAATAAAAACATATACTTAAGTGCGTATTCACACATTAAACAATCGTGTTATCCCCATTAAGGCGGAGTAAAATTTTATAATACCATAGTATTAACCCTTTTTTTGTATAGCGCTATTGCTTTAATGAGGCCGGAATACTTAAACACATTTAGAAAACCTTTTTACTATGTTATTTCAAGTACTCTTGATCAATTACCTTTTTTATGTAATTTTTTGCGTGAAAAATTTCTCAATTTTAGTACATATGAAGTTGAAAATATTATTAGAACGAAACTATGACTTTTGCAATAAATTTTTTTACAATTCTAATAAAATGATAATAGTTATGAATGAACACGCGTGTTGCTGTCTAACGTTAAAGAATGCATTACATGGGTAAATTTTCTACTTGTCAGTATTTAGTTTTCTAACAACTCTTTTAAAATGAATATTTAATTAAGTATGTGTAACATTTCACTTAGATTGACTTGAATAAATAATAAACTTACGAAATAGGTTGACCTGAATTTGTATACATCAGAAATAATAGGAATAACAAGAAAAAAAAGCAAGTACTTTTCTAGATTTTTAAAATACTACAACTATTTTACGAAGAAAGAATAATTGTACCTTATATTATTTCGAGAAAAATTCATCATATAACAATATATGTATCATATAATGCAAAATTATACATTTCAATCAAATGTATGCTTTAATAATGTGTTCTAATTGAAGTTTTAATTTAATAAAAGCAATATTTTTTCATGTATAAAGAATTACATATAAGTACTTCTTTTTAAAACCATTATTAAAGTACAACTAACATAAAGCCATGATCCCGGATGTTAACGGGTAATGGGGGCGGGTATGCAGGGTGCGATAGGCCAATAATTTTACAAGTCTATAGCGCAACACTCCTACAAAAACAACCCATAAACTGTTACACATCCTGACACGATATGATAATCAACCTCCACCCTTTCAACGTACACCTATCTACGGTACATATACAGGGTGTCGCATGATTTTCTGACTAACCGCCATAAAAAGTATGTGTACTTGTCAGAACATCGTGGAACACCCTGTATAAATATATACACTAAAATTATTTTGTACACAAACGTATATACGTCTATATCTTATGTACGTACACATAAGATCTATATCGAGAGCATTAAACTGCTTTATGCGTTCAACTCATATAATACAATTATGATAATTAATAGGAAACAATAGGAGTTCAGCGTTAATTAACATTATTCAATAGTGCGTTGGTGTATGCACGGTGAAAACTGTCGGTCAAAGTTCCAGTAGCTGCCAGGAAGAGTGCAAAAACAATCTTGTTATATGCTTTACTCATAAATAATAAAAAAATAACTTTTGGTTTTCAATCAGTTGACCTATGACAGTGCATTAAGGTTACGTCATTAAATTATACAAAAGTTAATACTTACATACTGCAGTTATTTGAATCCAAACGTAAAAAGTGCAACATTCACATGCAAAATAAAAATAAATTTCAATTAGAAAATTATAAATGTTTATTTATTTCTTAATAGCATGCATTTTTTTCAAAAATTTTCAATAAACTAATAATTAATTACATTTTTACGATATATCGGTTATTTGTTTATAATTTATATATTAAAATAAATAGCGTGAAATCGTCTAATAGTAAATTCCTTTGGATCTATAAATTACTTAACAGCTATTCGAAAATATATTAAATGACGCTTCTCCGAATTTCCACGTTCCTCTACGTTGTTTATGAAGAATATTAAAATAAAATTATAACACAAATGTCTTCCATTTTTATTTGTTTTTACTCGGGTCATACTGACCATTGTACGGAAGCAATGAATACTACATTACATATTATACTTCAACGTGAATATATTTCTCAGCGTCCACTAATATATCATAGATATAATTATAAAGTCACGGGACACTGCTTACTTATCTCAGAACATCAGCTAATTTATTCCACAGACATCGTTATTATTAATATTATAGTGGTAAGAGTTGAAAAATGCTTAATACTTTTACTACTGGTACACCTAGTTAAATACTGAAAAATAGCGCTATTTTGTTGCAAAGACTTTTTTTTATCTCTCTCACTTCCTGTCAAAATTATCATCGCATATATATATTTTTGACATAGGCGGAAAATAGACTATATCCGTAACTACCGGCTTATTATGTACTTGAAACGACCATTCTCTAAACATATGTGTAAAAATTGTTGAATTTTGTCGAGAAAAATCTCGGTTAGTGATAAGACAAGAGCCATTTAGAGAGTCTAGCGTGGCCATGCTACCGTGTTGGTTAAACACACATAAATTATAGATGCGATACTATCTGTGCGGTGGATCTGAATTGTGGCAAGCGCGGTTGAAAAAAACCCGAGGAAACATATATCATAACAAAATAAGAAGAAAAAATTATTATTATATTCGGTATACTTATATGTAATATTGTTTTACCTCTTTGTCGACCGTACACAGAGGAATGATGACGCCTACCGAAAAAAGTTTTAGCCTACGTGAGTACACGTTGTACACATCTTTTTACAAAGTGTCGTATGCAATATAATATGTAAAACCACATTCTTAAAAAATTATTATTATGAATAACACACGAGCCTGCTTATCATTAAGTATTCTGTACACATAAATATAAGAGATCACATTTTCAAAACGGTTCAGCGGCAAAAAGAAAGTCGGTGTTTACTTTTTCTTATATATATTTTAATTTAATTGGACGCTAGCTGATAACACTAAGGTCTGTGTAGTTATTTAAGCCTGGAAATATAAGAATTATAATTATATATTTTTTAGTTCTTGACTACAAAGTCAAAATATTACAATAATGCTTTCTTTGAGACTAAATTATTCTCTTAGTTATTGGAATATTAACTACTGGAGAGTAAAATTCAACAATTTTTTTTTCATAGATACTTATAGTTGTCGATATTAATAGTTGCATAAACAAATCGAAGGAAACAATAAAAAATATGTTAAAAGATTACTACAAGATCCAATTTATTTGAATTTAATACAGATTACAAATATAAATTATAATCTATTCGTTGTAATAAGTTAAACGTGAGTTGAGAATGTATAAAATTCAAATATTGATGATAATTTTTTAAAAACTTATAGAAAGTTTTAAAGTATTTCAAACGTTTACAAAATGATAAACCATAAGCTATAAAATCAAAGAAATAATAAAAATGTTCGTTTAAATGATAATATATACATATGTTCATCATACACAGAAATTAAAATTAAAATATTTTATACAAAGACATAAAACAGTTAGCTAATTTAAAATTTATTTCACAAATGTCAGTTAAATGGTTTTTTTTTTTTATGTAATTTTTACAATATACTTTAACTTTGGTATTTACATAATATTGCCGAAGAGTGAACGTCACAAATTTATGCCTGGCACCTGTCTTGGCTACCGCAAGAATTATGTAAAACGGCCACAACAGTTTATGATGGTGACATTTGACGAGTGCGATACAGCCGTCACGACTGTACTTATGTTTAATAATAATGGAAAAATATGAGCCCATAATATTATTCATAAAGTTTATAAAGAAGTATTACACAAAAATAAGTATGTATGGCATGTATGTAAGCAAATTTTTTGTCTGAATAAAGAGAGAAAAAACTTTTAAGTACAACAAAATGTTTATGTGAAATGAATGTAAATTTTTATCAAGACAGGTGTCCCTCATTAACATGAATGCTGTCCCGGGGGAAGATATTATGTACAAATATATGCGCATTATATGTTATAAAAAAATTAAACGGCTTCTGTGGCTCTGTCATGATACACCTATTCTTATCCGTTAACATCTATGAGTGTTTGTATGTGCATCCCTAACACTTACAGCCCTTGGGCAATCTCGGTCGGTGAAGTCACTGCCGCCGTATTAACGTCCGCCTAATTGTTGGTTACATATTATAATCACCCCAAGGTAATTCGGTTGCCATGCGTATATAATGTCCAGTAAAAAAAAACAAATTCATAAAAGTATATTATTATAGTCGTACATGCAACATAATACTTCTTTAATAGTGTATTTTATCTCGTAGGGATCATCACGGGAATATTTAAAATTATTAAAATGTGTAATACTTATATGTTTTAAGTTTTTTGCTATACGCACGATCAGATACTATTATTATTATATAGTTACCTAAGGGTACAATATCTAAAAACGACTATATTCTTCAATCTCCCATGAAAAAACTGCGTTAGGACGAAAGAAACCAAACACATACTATCGATTTCAATAATTTAAAAAGAAATCTGTAGTGAAGAAGAATTTTTTAAAAAAGTTAAAAAGAAATTATTAGAATTATATGGTGTTAAATAAATACTCTATGATTTTTGATAGTAATTATTATAATATTATAAATTTTTATTAAATATTTGATTGGTAGACGGATAAAAAATATCACTGAGGTAATTAACAAGATTAACACGTATTAATGCAGTTATTGTTAATAATAACTAATAAAAATTTTAATTCAGCTTGTTTTATTTTGTTATAAAATAAAGGCTCTTTGATTTATATGCTAAAGGCTTATTAAAAAATTATAATAATAAAGACTTTCCTTAATATTAATTAATGTCAATGAGTTTGTAAATAATGAATGTGATTTTCTGTTAATGTCGAGTTAAAATAACTTTATAATTATAAACTAACTATATAAAATAAAAAATATTATGTATCGATTTCCAGTAACTTTTTACAAAATGTTTCGGATTTTCATTAATGCATGAGATCAATTATCGTTATAAATATAAATAAGAAGGCGTTGAAAACGTTATTTTAACATGTCACTTTTAAAAGAAAAAACTAGTATATGCGTTATTTAGATATGCACATAATCTTGTATGTTAATGTCCAAAGGGAAAACGCGTTTTTGTTAGCGCCGTATAAGAAAACCACCACCGAGTACATCGATCATCGAGGAGACGCGCCAGTATTTATGTGTAATATATATATATATATATATAATGGTAATATGCATCGAACATAACTAAAAAGAAAAAAAATATTCACCGAAAGTGTGGCGATAAAAAATACTAAATTTACTAAATAATGCTACCATACTGGTTGATGTAAAACTTGATTTTTCTTATTATATCAACAACTAGTCATAATAATTATTAAAATATAAATATTATTGAATAATGACGTTGAAAAAGTTTTTGATAAAATTACTGAAATATATTAAAAATACTTACACACTGTTTAAGAATTTGACATAATCACCAACATCGCAACATAGATGGAAAAATATAATAATTATTAGTAAAACATTTCAATTTTAAAATAAGTTTAAATAAAATTTACTTACAGTCATTGGATCCTATTTGTAAATCAACATGCAAAAAAAAAAAAAAAAATTGTATTAGTATAAATGATATTGCGTTAATAAAAAAAAATTATACAAATTAATTTTGTAAGAGTTGACAAATAACATTAATGATTAAAAATTTTAATGCTTAATTTGTTTCAATTTTAGAACCAAAATTTACATAAGATTGTCAAGTTCTAATTAATCAATGTATCCGAGAGAGTCTTCGTAATACACTGACTACATTAAATGTAATAAAAATACATAAAAGTTATCTTGTATTTTTATTTTTATGGCTGTACTTAACAAAACTGTTGAGTGCATACATTAAATAAATTATAGCTAATTAATTATTGTAAATTAGGTGTTTTTATTCATTTAGTAAAATCACGCGTGCACGCATTATGTACTGATTGTGATGGGAAACGACTACAAATTATATATAAACAAAACAAGTTTTGACACTATGTCAGATAAGGTGTTCATTAAAAATATAGATTTAGGCTACTAAAACTAAAGGCAAACCAAATAATTTACCTGTTTTCAAAGTTAAGTAAGATACTCTCATTTATAAATTATTACAACCGTGTTTCTCTAAAAATAATTTAAAAAAAATATCGTATTTAAAAAAAAGAAGACATATAGTTTGAGAACCTTTGAGGACTCGCACATTTACAAATGTTGAGACTCAAAACAGGATGAGAAACGTGTAGATATATATAAGAGGTACGGGAAAACTGGATAAAGTGTTGTTAAGCTCTCAAATAATTTTAAAACGTTCATCAAAATACATATTTTCATTTAAAAAACGTAATAGGATACGTTAAACTGAGAACATGAAAAAGGTTGGTTTTGAATGGTTTAGAATACAATAATGCGGAAATAAACTCTCATTTGAAGTCGCGAGTCACTTCCAACATATTATCATTAGTTATTCTTAATTTTTTGTACATTAGTACTGTTGGCAAAATGATTTAATTTGTATTTAATCGTAAGTCTTAGAATTACACGTGTAAGTGTTAGCTCATAGTAATTAAAGTACAAGTATATCATTGAGTTTTATTTAGTTTCTAAGATACATGAGAACGATAACATTAATGAAAATCTAATAACAGTAGAAAAACCAATTAACGTATACACATGTCTTAATTTCAATGTATTCTAAACTATGAAATATGATGATATTTTAATAACGTATTCATAATTATAATATTATTTTTAAAGTATAGTTATAATTAGTTACCCTATTTATCATGCCTGTCTAAGAATAAAATAATTAAGAAAACACAAATATTAAGGAAATTAAAAACATTTTTTTTTTGCATTTGTAATTAGCAACATCTATACTTTGTGGTTAACATCATAAAGCCAACTAGTCACTGTATATCAAACTATGCTATACGAATATCAATTCACACATCATACAAGTTAGCTTCATAGTTTCTCACGGTCAAAAATGTGTTGTTTTATTACTAAAGTCGTAATGCTCGAAAAAGACAACACAAGCTAAATAATTGATCGTGACAAAAAACCTACACGATTTGGGTAACACATCTCAGCACCGTCGGTTGTAAACTCAATACTAGTGGCAACAGGGCGGATAGCGAGACATACACGTTGTTATGATTATGTATTATATACAACAATAGCCACTGTAAAAAACACATCATTAGTTTAGAGCGTTGATCATAGTGAAGAAAGCGCGCGCCACAGTGTAGAGATTTAGACGTTTGCAGAGAAGGATGAGCAGCGCGACCAATGATTAATAGTAGGAACCGTCCAAGTATTGTAATTTTCGGACAGAAGTACATACGCCCGTTGAAATAATAGGCTATAAAAAATAATACAAATCGTCTGAGCTCAATTACCGAACTGCCCATCATTATCTAGTCACTGTCCTAAGTGGATATTAATAATACCTACAGTAAACGCATCAGGTTCGACGAGTCCCGTGCTAAAAGTCTATCGCCAAGAAAAATTAGTTGTACTTTTACAAAAAAAAAATAAATATTTTTTAACGCCATAAACCTCATTATTGTACTTCATTATGGCAGCCATTGCCGCGGAATAGTATTAAGAGTTGTAGATAATAATATCCTCAATTATCTGTCTATCTTACACGAGAGATTTATTCGGAAGTAACACAAACTTAAAAAGTTATTCCTACACTCACTGTAACATCGTATTTAAAATATCATTTCATATAAAATGTGAATATTTTTTACGTAACAGTGCATTTTTTAGGTATTCAATTAATTTATACAAACTTAAGATTTTATATAATTAATCAATGACAAAAGGTTTCGTTTGAGGAGCGCAACTACTTTAAATGGTTTACGTGTTTAATATTATATTGAATAATCGTTAAAAAATCAGTCGTGTAAAATGATTTAATTTATAAAATTGTGTTTTTGACAAATTTTTAATGGGATGACATAAAAAATTCTATCATAAAACACTAGGCGGTATTTTATGTGCGTTTGCAGCCATCGAGCGAAAATAAAATTATTACGTCTCAATCGTATCGATTACTTGAAGCGGATTTAATGTTTATTTGAGCAACCAGTTTGGAGATGAGACCAAGACTCCGGACAATATATTCCGAGCACAACAAATAAATACACTGGAAGGTCCTTAATTATTATTACGACCGATAAAAAGAGCTGCGATAACAATAAAGATAAGATTTACGATGACGACTGCAGTGACAGAAAAAACGGCATGTCGTATATTAAGCGTGCGATGACGTTAATGCCAAGCTCAATATGTTTTCGCACCGAAAAAAAAAACAACCTGTAAAACACAATGTGCCCGAGACGAGTGAAGGGGTACGTCGGGATGGAACACTAACGATAATATTACTGTCTATATAAATTAAGGCGGCGGTTTTAACGGGCCCCGCGGTTTTCACCTCGGTGGCCCCCAATTTACCGGAGTATAAGACGGTCTTTAATGATCTGTTTAATTGGTCGACCCTCTTAGGGAAGTGCCACATAAAATAATACACCTTCTTGCACTCGGAACGCTCCGGTGTTTTAACAGCAGCGTGACGGTTGTATTTTAGAGTGCATGGATTTTTTTGATGGGAGTAAAAACGAAGGGCACACAGGGAATAATGGCGTATACAAAAAAAAAAAACATAACGGGGACGGCCCTCTGGTTTTTAATTACGACGTCGTTTTCGTTGACGTCGACGGTATTTTAGGATTGGGTGTCGGACAGACTGTGGGCCCAACGCCAAACGGCTCGGGCAGGAAGAGATTTAGTGCCGGTCCGGAGCATTCCTCTGCACGTATCTCGCCGGCCTGACATATCGTGTGTGCAGCAATTTCGGCCATAATTATTTGTCTCTGAACTATAATTGAAGTTAAGAGAAGATTTTCCATAGCGTTTTTGTTTATTTGATTTATGTAATGACGTCGTTACGACTTTTATTTGGAAGGTCCTTTTTGAATTTTTTTTTATTAATAGTTGGCATGGAAAATTGAAATACATAACGCAGAGCTCGTCAATTTTATGAATGTCAAAGTATTATATAAACTTTGTATGTTTTTACGAAATAATTTATCATATTCAATTATCCAAATGAATAACAAAAAAAAAAAAAGTTTTCATGTTGCAAATATTTTTTCATTTCTGTCCGGTACACGAGTGTTTTTCAATTACCGTGATCAACGATTCTTTAGATATAATGATTGTCAACACATAACAATAAGTACAAAGTAAAAAATAATATAAAATACGACCGATGAATTAACTGTCAGAAGTAATATATTCGTGAATTTTCATTTTTTTAAAATTATTTTAAATCAAATGAAATTTAAAAATTGGTGACAACCATATTAAAAATCACTTAAAGTTAAGCTACGACATAAAAAAATGTGCGTGTTATGCTAATCTATTACATTTAATTTATTAATTAAAATATAACTAGAAAACTGTTTACAACGTGATAAAACGTAAAATAAATAAAATATGTACGTCAATTTAAAAAGGAATATATTTTTTTCGTTTTTACCAAATGAAAGACTTATTGTTATTAACGTGGTTTGCACTCATTTATTATTATTATTTAATTCATTCTACAGTGAATCGACCAAGTTCAAGTTATTGACACATTCCAAAAAAATTATTTCTCAGCTCGAAACTAATTGGTAATTATCGTTTACGCCAAATAGATTGACATCTACCGATGTGGTGCAAAACTAAATATTGTTAAATGGAATAGTGAACAAATAAAATTGACGGTATTACTTCGCACTAGATATTTGCTCGTACAGCAGTGTAAAATTTTCGGAGATTATTTTATTGTCTAGATCACAAAGTTTAGCGCCTACCAGCAAAAGTGTCCCATGAAGCTTCGCGATCATTTTTTACACGATGAATTAAATGGACTACAAAACATACATACGCGGCGATTAACATAAAAGTGCGGTTAACGACCAAGACCGCATGATACCGGATAAAAAGTAAAACAAAACGAAAAAATTACAAAACGAAGAGGAGGAAAAATACCGAAAGGAATTCGAGAGAGAAACGACGACAGCGGCGGCGCTGCGCAGACCTCTCTTCGTGTACACATATAAAAGCGGCGTTAATATAAATACATATACACAGGAGAGGAGCTTGGGAACATTATTACCCCTTGCATAGTTGACCGCTCTAAGTGCATTTGCTTGTCGAGTCCACCCCGACCGTCTCTGCACCTCCAGCCGGCGGCCAATGAAAAACCTCGCGCACTGTTTTATTATAAACACACAACAATTAATTACCGGATCAGATACGGATACGGATCGCCGCTGCCGCTATACGACGCGATTCTCCTCCTCGTTTGTGTCCGACAATTTATTATCCGCGAGACAATCATTTTTTTTTTTTTTTTTACATACCCGTAATAAACTATTTATATATGACAAACTTTACACTCACTTTTCAACTTTTTCAAACTGATTTCACCGATTCATATTTCGGCTGCTAACATTATCAAACGTGAACACATAATATTCATTTTTACGGCGGCAAAAAATATAAACCATTAATGGTTTGATTTATTATTTATCGATTTAAAATCGATCTTTGAAATCGAATTGCGTTACATGGAACAATTGGCAATGAAGAGACGACCTTATTCATTTTTATTAACGTATTTACTAAGACTTTGCGCGTTCAGATTTACACTTGGCATTAAATGCCAATGAAAAACGTATTTTTTTTTTACATTGAATTATGTCGATGGATGTTAAACTACTTAGGACAACATTCGTCGGCCAAAACTTTATGAGAAACTTTTCACCTTCGCGCCTTATAGTCTGTACTTGAGATTTCCGGACATCTGTTCTTTTCGACTTGTTGGAAAACTCGGATTTCCGGTCGCACGGCCGACGAAAGAAAAATTGAAATAGATTAGTCGGTAACAATCCATTATTTTTAGATTAAAGTGTTATTTTATTTATGGTTTACACTATGATAGGTATACAGTCGGTGGACGGGTTCATGATTAATGGTTTCGGGTTAACTTTATTGGCGTTTTACTGGTAGTGCATGAAATCTGGACGAGGGGCACGGATTGTGAACAGTGAACACGCTAAGAGATACGAGGCAAATATCTCGTTTTATAAAAAGAACGTGACGCCAGTCTAGAATCGGAAATGGTAACGACTCGGACCGGATATTTGATTAATCGTGCGTACTCCGTTTCCCTATGTTTATGGGGGAGAAAAAGAGATGACATAAAAATGTTTAATGATAGCCATTAGTTTCAACAGAAACGGGTTGACGAAGACATACATTGAAGGTTGTTTTCTTATAGGAACCAATAGAATACAAATGGTACAAATGACGAGATGAGAAAAGGGAAGGAATGAATTAATTTTTCGTTAGATTCAGTCAGTTTTTGGTGTTTTTTATAATCGATTTTTGATTGGATTACACAAACGTAAACAACTATGGATACTTGTTCAACGCATAGACATCTATGAAGCGTTAAGTGTTGAAGTAATGACAACACAAACCAGAGAAGACATACTCGTCAGTAATAATTTTGTAACAGAAAACCTTCCCCACAATCGATACAAAACGAAAAAATAATTAATCTGAATGACTGAAGACAACAGGATGTGTTTCATAAGTTAATTATTTTAAAATAATACTTATTGTCCATTCAACATTTTTTTATAAATCAGTATTGATATTGTGTGCTGTATTTCAGTTGGTAGGTGAAGTTTATTTTAAAAGATGATTTGATTTAATCTA
>NW_026099572.1:60250861-60309745 GCF_025091365.1 Daktulosphaira vitifoliae
TTATAAATCAGTATTGATATTGTGTGCTGTATTTCAGTTGGTAGGTGAAGTTTATTTTAAAAGATGATTTGATTTAATCTATTTGATAAGCACTTGATTAGTAATGTACCAATGACGGTAACAGCGTCGTCCATGGATCATATTACTCATGTAGACAATTTAAGTTTGGTCTGGAAAAAGATCTTAAGAAGACAAAACATTTTTACCTGGTTACTAAATAATAAATGTTTGACAATTAGTAAAGGGATGACGATGACGGTTTTCTAGATGTGTTAAAACTCTTTTAGCGTAATCAGAAAATACAAAGTACGTATTAAAAGAAGAAGTCTTGCAATCTATATAAAATTAGTTTAGACATCTTCCCCTCACGAAAAACATACTGTGTTCGCCATTGCACTCAATATAATTTATAAGAGAGAGATTCTGAAGTGATAATTTTCTCTTTTTTTGTTATTATTAAATTTCAAGATAAATGAATTGTTGAGTTGGTAAATCAGATAAATGTATGTCTCTTCTTTGAACCAAAACACGATGTAATACTTGTAAGACTATTTGCGCTACAGCAGATAAGAAATCAAGAACAAATTTGTGTGTTTAAAGCTTATTTTATCTGAACATAATATTATTTATAAGAAGAACTACTGTCGCACAGATGTTTTAACATGGTTGTTATCGCTAACTTATAATAACGAAGCCCTACAACAATTAATCGCTTCGAGAGTCAAGAGAACTTTATACGTACATAATTTTTTTTGCACTATGTTGTAAAATAATCATTAGTCACGAGCGAAATAGCAAAATACATTTTAATTACACTTTGTAGAAAATATGAAACATCCACAAATAATTCCAGTGACTAATTTCATGTAACAGTGTTCATTACTTTAAGAATAAAGTTTAATTAATGTGACCAATCCCGTGTATAGAAAAACAATAAAAATAGCGCGTTCTATATAAAAAAAAAACTTAAATATAAACCAATCGTCAAATTATTTGATTTTTATAAAGATATTATGAGAAAAATATCTATAATTAAAATAGTCGTAGAAAAAGCAACTAATAATGAAAATTAAAGCTATTTCTAAGATATTTTACGCTATTTTAGAAAAAATACATTTTAAGAGCTTGTTTGCGATAGAAAAATAAAAAAACTTTATTGTTGCTGGCAAAGCGTTTTTAGAGCCAAATGTTGTTTCCGCGCAACATCCTTAAGGCGTTGTGAAAATACAAGGACTCGAACCTCTTTTAGCACATCCCTTCGGTCCTTCTTTAAGACCGAAATTTACTAAAAAAACATATACAAGCTTTCTAAATCCGGTAAACTTTACTTGTCAATCGTCTACTGCCAATATACTCATAAAATGTTAGTCGTATATGTGTTGACGGCAGAATATAACGAAAAGCAATCTCATTAAACAACACAAATTAAAAAAAAAAAANGGTAACAATCCATTATTTTTAGATTAAAGTGTTATTTTATTTATGGTTTACACTATGATAGGTATACAGTCGGTGGACGGGTTCATGATTAATGGTTTCGGGTTAACTTTATTGGCGTTTTACTGGTAGTGCATGAAATCTGGACGAGGGGCACGGATTGTGAACAGTGAACACGCTAAGAGATACGAGGCAAATATCTCGTTTTATAAAAAGAACGTGACGCCAGTCTAGAATCGGAAATGGTAACGACTCGGACCGGATATTTGATTAATCGTGCGTACTCCGTTTCCCTATGTTTATGGGGGAGAAAAAGAGATGACATAAAAATGTTTAATGATAGCCATTAGTTTCAACAGAAACGGGTTGACGAAGACATACATTGAAGGTTGTTTTCTTATAGGAACCAATAGAATACAAATGGTACAAATGACGAGATGAGAAAAGGGAAGGAATGAATTAATTTTTCGTTAGATTCAGTCAGTTTTTGGTGTTTTTTATAATCGATTTTTGATTGGATTACACAAACGTAAACAACTATGGATACTTGTTCAACGCATAGACATCTATGAAGCGTTAAGTGTTGAAGTAATGACAACACAAACCAGAGAAGACATACTCGTCAGTAATAATTTTGTAACAGAAAACCTTCCCCACAATCGATACAAAACGAAAAAATAATTAATCTAAATGACTGAAGACAACAGGATGTGTTTCATAAGTTAATTATTTTAAAATAATACTTATTGTCCATTCAACATTTTATTATAAATCAGTATTGATATTGTGTGCTGTATTTCAGTTGGTAGGTGAAGTTTATTTTAAAAGATGATTTGATTTAATCTATTTGATAAGCACTTGATTAGTAATGTACCAATGACGGTAACAGCGTCGTCCATGGATCATATTACTCATGTAGACAATTTAAGTTTGGTCTGGAAAAAGATCTTAAGAAGACAAAACATTTTTACCTGGTTACTAAATAATAAATGTTTGACAATTAGTAAAGGGATGACGATGACGGTTTTCTAGATGTGTTAAAACTCTTTTAGCGTAATCAGAAAATACAAAGTACGTATTAAAAGAAGAAGTCTTGCAATCTATATAAAATTAGTTTAGACATCTTCCCCTCACGAAAAACATACTGTGTTCGCCATTGCACTCAATATAATTTATAAGAGAGAGATTCTGAAGTGATAATTTTCTCTTTTTTTGTTATTATTAAATTTCAAGATAAATGAATTGTTGAGTTGGTAAATCAGATAAATGTATGTCTCTTCTTTGAACCAAAACACGATGTAATACTTGTAAGACTATTTGCGCTACAGCAGATAAGAAATCAAGAACAAATTTGTGTGTTTAAAGCTTATTTTATCCGAACATAATATTATTTATAAGAAGAACTACTGTCGCACAGATGTTTTAACATGGTTGTTATCGCTAACTTATAATAACGAAGCCCTACAACAATTAATCGCTTCGAGAGTCAAGAGAACTTTATACGTACATAATTTTTTTTGCACTATGTTGTAAAATAATCATTAGTCACGAGCGAAATAGCAAAATACATTTTAATTACACTTTGTAGAAAATATGAAACATCCACAAATAATTCCAGTGACTAATTTCATGTAACAGTGTTCATTACTTTAAGAATAAAGTTTAATTAATGTGACCAATCCCGTGTATAGAAAAACAATAAAAATAGCGCGTTCTATATAAAAAAAAAACTTAAATATAAACCAATCGTCAAATTATTTGATTTTTATAAAGATATTATGAGAAAAATATCTATAATTAAAATAGTCGTAGAAAAAGCAACTAATAATGAAAATTAAAGCTATTTCTAAGATATTTTACGCTATTTTAGAAAAAATACATTTTAAGAGCTTGTTTAAAATAAAAAAACATTATTCTTGCTGGCAAAGCGTTTTTAGAGCCAAATGTTGTTTCCGCGCAACATCCTTAAGGCGTTGTGAAAATACAAGGACTCGAACCTNGCGATAGAAAAATAAAAAAACTTTATTGTTGCTGGCAAAGCGTTTTTAGAGCCAAATGTTGTTTCCGCGCAACATCCTTAAGGCGTTGTGAAAATACAAGGACTCGAACCTCTTTTAGCACATCCCTTCGGTCCTTCTTTAAGACCGAAATTTACTAAAAAAACATATACAAGCTTTCTAAATCCGGTAAACTTTACTTGTCAATCGTCTACTGCCAATATACTCATAAAATGTTAGTCGTATATGTGTTGACGGCAGAATATAACGAAAAGCAATCTCATTAAACAACACAAATTAAAAAAAAAAAACATTTTCTGTTTTTTGTCGGAGGAAATGAATGTGCTCAAACTTGAAACACCGAATACAATTTAAAGTAACTTTTAAAATGTGAGTTTCATTTGGTCGCGCTCTACATGTCAATCCCCTTTCTCTTCTTGTACTTGCTATTATTGTCTATTTCATTTGCTAGTTTCGATTTTGTCTTGCGAAAACTCATCTCGGGTATCGTGTATATGTAAAGTTGTACACGTTGCACTGGACCACGACTGCGCACATATTATGCAAAGCCATTTAACGACGGCAATAATAATAATAATAATAATAACAACAATATTATAATAGCGGACGGTGGTGAGCGCCAAAAGTGCACAATGGGTATTATTGGAGGAGTAGACGTTCTACTGTTATACCGAACACACAGGAGACGCACTGCTCAACGAGGGGGTGATCGTGCTTCCAATTATCCAGTAGACCTACACGACTCGATGTCGCGCTCACAACGTTAATTAGACGTCAGTTCGAGGGACCTACCACCACGAAGACTAGCTTCTGTACTTCCCATTGAACCAAAGACGCTGTAGACGCTGATGTCATGGCGCCCGCGTTGAATTCGCTGCAAATTAATAATGTGGCGGTTCGCTTTAAAAAATCTTAGTCCATAGAGAAAGGCTGTGCCGCCGAAGGGTCAACACATGCTATGTAGGTACATATTGTTTTATTTTTTATTCTCTTACAGCACACGATAAAGACCACTGTCTATTGTTGTTATATGTTATTTCTAATGTCGCCGTGGACCGACTTCGACCCTTTATGCCGCTCGAATATCCGTGTGACGATTAAAGCGCATCTTAAATAAACTCTTCGGAGCAAAACTTTCTGAATATTTCATATGCCATAAAGTTTCAAAACCGAAACCTCGATTTTATGAAACGATTTCAAACATTTATGACTAAAATGAAAGAAGGCCGTTCTTCAAAACAATAGAGATATAGAATTATTTAACACGAATTTGGAGAAATAACATTTTCCAGCAATGATGATTTTTTTCTTTACTCGAGTTCGAGTATAACTCTTGTCAATATTCAGAGGCTTGTCATATTTGAATTATACTAGACTTGATTAATCAGAGCTTGATTTCGAATCAAAGTAAACTTTTACAAAAAAAGTTTTACAATGGTATTAAATAATATTCGTTGGATAACATCTACGAAAATTAGTCGTTGTGCAACTTTTTTTATACACAAACAATGAATTATAAAAAAGAAACCTTTGGGAAACGACAGTTAAGTTACATTTTTTTGTGGTCAAAATGACACAGGTACATCAAAAGAACACGCAGATATAACGTCATGAAGTCAGCAGACCATTGCCAACTGTATGGCCACAGTGGCCACGATTTACTGTATTGTTACTGACCACATAGTCAATCCGGCCGCCATAACAAACACCACATGTTCGAATAACGAAATTTTCAAGTAATTTGAACAAAAAATTAAAACACGAGAATTTCCATAAAATGTTTGTGTGCATTTGGGTGGTAATTTGTTAATATATTAAGAGCAACACTACACGTGAGCTGTCCAATTATAAACATTATGTTTTTGTTATTAGTAAAGCGAAATGAACATGTTCTGTTTGATAACCGCTCGTCGACAGCAAAGCATTGTGCCTCTGCTTGTAATGAACGTTATCTATACACATCAGTGGCGGCAATGCCAGTGCTATGGTATTGTATAGTATGCGTTTTTGTATGTGGTAGTAGCAGAATAACGTTATAAAGTAGCAATTGGTTTTTGTAGTCATGGAAACAATGCTGTGCGTGTAGTGAATTGGTCAGTGTGGAGGTACAAGTCGTACAACGTTACAATATTATTATTATTATCGTCGTCATCATCATTATACGACGAAAAGGCGGAAAACGCTTTATGGAGGCCCAGAGGCGATTTTTCAACACTTCTAGAAAAGATAACACTAGAAATTCGATACTTTACAGCCAAAGCTACCGCTGCTATCTATTTCTACCAACAGCAGCCAGTGCTTGATGAAATCTTTTTGGCCTGTTTCGCTCGACAAGTATTTTCAAGCGATACGTTGTTTTTTTATCGTTATTGCTGCGTTTTATTGGCTTTTACTTTTTATTAGGTTCCTGTAAAAGACTAGTCGTCTGACTACTGCACGTCAACATAGCTGTTATTTCATTTCACACGTCTTGTGATTAAATGTCGTCAGACAATAAACATTGTCACTCGTCTCGACTTCACGCGTCTATTTCATATCCCAACATCGAGGACAGATAGGTTTTATTTTAAAAACCTATCTAATAATATTTCTAATGTTCGTCTCGGTTTCTCGGTAAAAGAAATCTCTCGTGGCGACAAAAAAAAAAAAACATTACGAATAATGTGTGGAGTGTAAATTACGTAGAAACAAAGATTATTTCTCGAATCATAAGTTGTCAACAAAAATACTAACCATAAGTTTTTTTGGTCAATTTTAATTATTATTTTTTTTAGATTAACATTTTTGTAAAACAATTAAAAATGATACAAATTCAATAAGAAACAATAACGAATACTTATAATTTTTTTAACAGACATTTATGTCTGCTTTTCTTTATCTAATTAAATGGAGTAAGATTTATTTAATATATTTAGGTAATAAGAAAAAAAATAATCATGAATAAAATTAACTGACAATTAATCGCTGAGTATTTTATTTGAAGAACAGTTGAAGTCAAAGTATACTTAATATGCTCATTAGCGGCTATTGGTTTTACGGTATATTAAAATCTTTTTTTTAGTTGACAATTGCCCGACACTCGGTTAATTATGCTAAGAATACGTTAGTAGGTAGATTTTAAGCTGGTAAAATAACTTCAATAAAAAGAAGAGCAGCACTTGAATCGAATAGAAAGGTAAATCAACTGTGAATACTACTTATATCTATTATTTTTTTTTTTTTAATTGCGCATTTAATTTATACACACGACAAAATAACCACCTCTGGGCGTATTTTAATTTACTGCTTTAATTTTTTATAATCCAAGGTAGATATCCAAAACCAATTAAATTGTACTCTAATAATTTAATGTCTGCGTCTGTAATTTAAAAATAAAAATGTAATCTTTATACGGTATAAAGTTTTATCATCAACATTATTACTTTCCCAATAAAAATTGATTTTAAAAGGCAAGTGCATAAATTGTCCGTTCATAAATTTTGATATGTTTTAACCAGTATACAGTATTAATTAAATTTATAATAAAAAAGCCAACGAATAAAAATCTACCTAATAAAATAAATGAATGTTAGAAGACGCGAGTAAATTTTTTATAAGGTTAAGTCTTCTGTACGGCTAATACGTAGGTTGTTGTTATTATAAAAACAATGTTAAACAATGGCTGAAAGGAGCATTAAAATTTAACGTGCCTTTCTTTGTCTTACAGTTGAAGTAAGACAAAAAAATCAGGTATCACATACGTACTAAGGGAATAAGTATTATTGTTGGGCAACAGAGAAAACCACAGTTGATATCTTGATCAATCTGGTCGGATGCAGACGGCCTATATCGGCATTGTTCTATTTCGATCAATTGGATGAGCAGTAGCAACATAAGTAGCAGCACAAATTAGGGTTTAAGTTTTTTATTTCGGAAGACAATCGAATGGTCACGTCATATTGAGGACAGTGGCAATAAACACATGGAAAATAAATACGGGAATCCGTGTGACAGACCTATGGCGCCGTCGGTCTGCATGAGGTCTCCAACAGTGATTTATGGGCGGCGTCCCCGCGATGGATATCAAATCCAAAGACTTCCTGTTCGACCCCAACATTCGACAGAGGTAACGCCAACGTCACTTGGAAACGATAAAACTCGGGTCGGATTTCGCGGGGTGATTTTGTGGAATTTTTGTAAATTTTAAGAAAGCCGTTAATTGAGACAGGGGAAATTTATAGCCCGGCGCCCGTATTTTATTATATTAATAATAAAACAGTGGGACGGACTGATGGTGGTGCCAGACAGCTAATAAACTGCCATACCCACCAGTGTCAGTGGTTTTTATATGATCCGTCTAGGTTTATATTTTTAGACTGTTTTTCCTTCAGATCAGTACACGTTATGCTCGCGGGCTTTATTATCCACGCTCTTGTTGCCCTGAGTTTTATACATTTCTGAGGGATAAAAAATGAAATTTATTATTTTACATAACTCGTCAACCTCCATCCATTCCACTGGAGATTCTATACGAAATAGCTCTTTTTAATCGTAAAATTCAACAAGAAAACCAAATTACCAAATAGATACTACCATGTTACTGCAGTTGAAAAAAAGTAAATGATAAATATCAAGTACGAGCAATAGAAGAGAAGTATTACGAACGGTGACAAATGGTTGTAAAAACAGAGAGTAAAACCAAAAAAAAATCAAGTAGTTTATCATTCATGTACAAATTCAAACTACAAATTTTGTGAGAATGTCATAGCAATGTAAACATTTAAAAACACCTAAAAACAAGTGATTGGATACAAACTATCACTGACATAAATTAACACGTGTTTTTAGTTGTTACCATTTGTATTTAAATGGAACATCAGGTTTTCAGATAAAGCCAAAATATTTTACAAGTTGATATTAAGAAGCTTTTATTTGTGTAAGAAGGAGAAAGTGCTCCCACGTTTACTTAACTGCTGTCTGTCTCGACAGTACTAATAAGCCAAATATTATTGTTTTAAGTACAGCCTCAGTAAAAACCAGTTAACTTACACAGTTAATGTTCCCTAAAGTATATCGTAGAAGATCACAGTTATTTGATTGACGAATAAAAGTTTCATTTTTTAATTCAAATTTTATTTATTTTTGCGTATAATGTTATTTAAAATGGGAACTTCAGACAAGAAAATAAAAACAGAATTTATTTGTATTGACAGTGTAAACTTTATGCCTTTTAAATATATATATATATATATTAACATGCTAGCAATTCAAACACGAATAATGAAATTTGTAAAAAATTGAGAAAAATTATTTTTAAAGCAATTATAGAACATGGATAGATGGGCTAGTAACGTATTAATAAACGAGTCTTTGATCACAACATGTGATTGCAAACTTAACGTTGGTGTTTTTTTTTGTATGTTGTCGTTGAATTATATCAATGGCAACTGGTTGTTCTGTTATCACACTTTACATTCCACGGTTTTATGGTCGCAATAATATACACAAGCACATTTATACGACCGACTGTTATATTATATTGAGCGCTCAACTACATAAAACTTATGACTGTACGTCGGATCAGATAAACAAACATTCGATTTTCGACGAGGCTCCAACAACCTGTCTTTGGTTGTCCGTCGTTATGAATGAAAGAATTCCCACCACGTGTTTATTGTAGTATAATACAACTTATAATATTTTAAATTTGTACAAGATATATATTATGTATCCCATGAATAATACTGTTATGGGATTGTTTTTTCGTTCTGCGGCAAGTCATCGATGACTCTGACTTTGACACTAACCATTTCAGTGTTATAGTGGGAAATTAATTTTGGGTTATACCAATTATCATATATTAAGATACGAATCACCTAATGTTGTGAATGAAGGGAACATATCTTTGATAAGACCAGAAAACAATAAAGCCATGGGTAAGAATGACTAAAATACCTACCCAGATGTCAGTTAAAATCGATGAAACACAAGGTTTTTATCATAGAATTTGTCACTTAAGGTGTATAGTTGAATCATTTTATATGAAAATAAATCATTCATACTATGAGACGTCAAAAAAATAAATGTATTCTTGTATTTTATTGAAAAATAAAAAACAACTCTTTGAAATCAACAGAATTCCCCTATACATTATATATTAATAAAAATTTAACGTCTTACAATTATTAGATAAGAAATTTTGTAGCTCTTAACTAAATTGTTTCCAAATATTTATATAAAATATTAATGTGAGATGTATAATTATTTAGTACCTTAAGCGAGGTACGGAGGGCGGACTTGAGTAAATTAAATGGATCAAGTAGACAATGTGAAAAAATAAAAAAGAAGTTTTTACTAGATTTTCATCAAAATAAGAGGGAAGTGAAAATGTCATCTTTTTACATGGTGTTATATTGACGACTGGCAATAAAGACGAGGATGCAAGTACAAATAAAGTCTTACAATAGCGATCTGACACTTGTAAAAGTATACATAGAAGTATTCTAATAATAATACAAGAATAATATAAATCGATACAAGTTTTGAAATTAAACCAGAAAAAAGAACATAAGATCTAGCTAATCATAATTTTTTTTTTTTTGACACTATTTTTACACTCCAATTAGCGCGAGTGAAAAATTGTTCACAATTAATCAAGTGTTCAAAAAATATTTTGAAAAATTTTCGTACACAGAAATTGAAATGTACAACAACACACACGTTAAATACATTAATTTTCGTGGCTTGTAGTTACAGCGGTAAACGCGATACATGTGAAACCGAATAGCTCGCAACATTAATCAGGGGCAGGAACATTATGATATTATTTTGCCCTGTAAATGAGTAATATAACATACATCAGATGGCCTACATGGACTTTTTTTTCCCTATAGACGCATAAGCACTCTTAAAATATATATACCAGTTAATTATAAGAAAAACAACCACACACATATTAAGTCATCTGTTTCACATTCCGCGTAGTTAAAACTATTTTTTTTCTTTATACCAGAGACGTGTTGTTATTTTAAGTAGTCAAAGTCACATTCGTCACCAGTGACTTATGCAACTCCCTTTAACCAGCTAATTTAAAAAACGATAAATTTGACTATTTAAGCCGAACAGGTGTAAGTACCTTCGCCAACAAGAGTGATGGTTATATACTAGGACACATTGATATGCGTGATGGCCACCGATCATAGTCGGCGGGCTACAGAGACGTCACGCTAAATAACCATTTGTCATCCGCTCGTCAAATTTGAAAACGCTATTCTAAGTGCGGCTGTGGCAGGCTTGAGTTAAGAGAACAAGGAATTGTACGAATATCAACGTGCAATTGACATAAAAGAAGATTTTTACACTTGTTTTTGTTGTCATTGCTATTGTCGGCATGTCGAAGAAGGATAAAAAGGAGTACGTTAAAATTTTTTTGTTGCAAAGAGGACTGAGAAATTTTGACAACTCTTCAGAAACATTCAGGATTCTACTCTGTATGGACCCGCTCATTCTTTCCTTTATTATCCGAAAAAGGGTTTTCGATCCATTTATCATTACATGGATGTAAAAAAATCGCTTGTTTTTAGTGTATAAGGTATAAATGCGCAAATAGGTCGAAAGATTTATGAAGAAACTGTCACTGATATGAGCAAAAATGACACATGCGACATGATATCCACTGACAATGAATTCGTCGACCACGCCTACAAAAATATTCAACTATACCCTCGTTTTCTTAAACAAACCGATTCAATGTTACATGGCCAATACAAGAATTAAACGGTCAAACAAATTGAAACCATTTCAAATCACAATTCTATGTGTTATTCTGTGTAAACATGTGTCATGACACGAGTCAAAATCAATAAATACACAACAACAAAAAAAAATCGTGAGAAAGACTGTAACAAATATTTAATGAGATAAAACTAAACTCTTATTGTCTAATACACTGAGTAATATAATAACTCTGAGATAAATTATAGAATACATTCTGTTTATTCTTATCAATATTATATATTATTAAACGAACCGGATCTATAAAAAATCCTCCAATTCTAACTGAGTTCAACCCATTACAAAATAAAATAATATACAAGAAATTTGAATGTAATATTTTATACAAATAGAGTGTTTTGCAGTAAAAACGCTGAAACTATAAGATATAATTCATTTCAAAAATTTGGGTTGTTAAGCTCTATCAAAAGCTTAATATTAATTAATTAAGAGTTTTATAATGGGCAGAGTTACAGCGTTGTCTTTTTAAAAACAAATAAATCTATAAGTGTGTTTATATTGATATCTAAAGATTTAAGGGTTTAAAATTCCTTTTATTAAAGTCAATAAGTTTGAAAGATTCTACCAAATTACGACTAAACAACGTAATAAATGTACTCAATTAAATTCTCTAACACAACTAAAGAAAACCAAATAATAATATATTATATACATATTAGTATAATAAGTATGATTATACTTCATAAGTTTACCAGATAATCAATTTAACACACAACTAGTCAGTAGCAACGATAGCTGGATTGGAACTGTTGTTATCAATAGCGTATTAGGTTAAAAGCCTACATTTTACATGCAGATATGGACTTTAATTCAATGCGGATACTTGACGTCCACGGTGACAAGGATTCGTTTTCACTGGTCCTGATAGATTTTTATTAGATATATCGAATTATAAACATATACATTATTCCACGAGAGGAGATGGATATCGGACTTTAGGTATAGATCAGGAATATGTTTGGCTTTTTTATTATTATTTTTTTTTTTTTTTGGTGGCGCCCGTCACTACTTGATGCCCGACCAAGATGTCTGCGGGAGAGCTCGTTGGTCGTATAAAAAAGGACATTATAAAACGTTTCATTGATAAAACAAAAAAATAACAGCACGCGTAAGTGGAATACACACTAAGCAGGTAGTCGTATAACTTAGTAAAGAAAAAAATGATATGATGCCCAAAGGGATTATAGGGATATAAAATCATAATAAAACGAAATGCTTTACATAAAAAACACATATTTACAGAATTTATCAAAGAAAACGTATATTAAGTTTAATTAGAATTGGTTTAATAATATTTTTTCGCTGTGGTGATGTTGATCAATTTGTAGGTAGTACACGACGGATTAAAGGTCGAGATTTATACGCACAAATGTTTTATACTATTGTGTTAGCTGTACTTTGTTAGGTTAAGCAACGCATTTCGTACGAGCGCATACTGATTCAGAGGTAATTTTCATGGAATGCATTGGAAAAACGCGCACCTGTAACAGCGAATTGATTTCAATGAAAATACGATAAAAATAATACTGAGTGAAATAAAGAATAACCGTAAAAAGTGCACTAACACTTACGTGCTACTGTTTGACCACTTAAAGCGCTTAACTGAAAGTAAAATGCTAAATAAAAATACGTGAAAGCATTAAACAATACGAATTTTAGGATACAATAGTGACGCACACGGTATCATAAGATAGCAGACAAAAAATCTTAGGAAAATAGTGAAACATAATTGTANTATTGGAAAAACGCGCACCTGCAACAGCGAATTGATTTCAATGAAAATACGATAAAAATAATACTGAGTGAAATAAAGAATAACCGTAAAAAGTGCACTAACACTTACGTGCTACTGTTTGACCACTTAAAGCGCTTAACTGAAAGTAAAATGCTAAATAAAAATACGTGAAATCATTAAACAATACAAATTTTAGGATACAATAGTGACGCACACGGTATCATAAGATAGCAGACAAAAAATCTTAGGAAAATAGTGAAACATAATTGTATTATCCTTTCACACGGTCCTTAATAATTAGGCTTTGAATTTATGTGCGTTTGTTTGCAGTGTAGACAATAGCAAAGACTGAATTCGTTTGCTGCGTGTTTACGACTCTATTATTAAACAGATAAGAACTGTTCAAGAAGACCATATGTACTTTACAACGTGAGTTGGCTCGCTAATAACGGAGAAGATTTGTAGTAGCAGAGACCAGAGAGTTCGGTTTCGAGCGAATGACTAGATATACCAAGTTATTAATATTGTAAATATGATCACAGTACCATACGAAGGATGACCAAAACAAATACAAATACCGACCTTGAGTTGATTTATCGATATTACATTTTCGTATATCAATTAACATTGTGAAACATACGATCAAATAAGAAACGCCTACACAATCGTCCAAACCGGAGAAATCGATTTTACGTGTAACGGGGTGGTCCGCCGGCGCAAATCTTGTAACTTGTACTCGAATATATGGTTGAAATTCACATAAAATATTTAAACCAATAAACCATATTAATGATATTCAAAACACTATCTTTATGAATTTGGGTGCGGAAAAGCATGTCTTAGAGAAATTCTGTATAATGTGATCACTTTCTTAGTATAATTTAGAACATTTTCCCTGTTTTATTTATTTGTACACTGTTAATAACAAAGGGAAAAACACTGAACACCACTCAAATATATTGGATTGAAAACAACAATTATACTTATAACTTAAAAAACACAATGTTAAATACATCCATTATATATATATATATGTGTGTGTGTGTAATTTTATTATAAAACATGAAGATGTTCACTAAAAAATGATAATTAAGTCCATAAATATTAAATGAATGAGAATAACTTTTTCGTACTTCTTGTAAATTCAATAGTTTTTTGAACTCGCAAAAGAATGAATAAATTTTGACTATTGAAAAGTTCAATTATCTATAATTCAAACAATAAATTATAACGAAAAGAGAGTATTATATTAATACTAATATATTAAGCCTGTTTACACGAATGCACTGTTTGATTGTCTTTTGAATGTTTACTATAAACATTACATACGCGATCGACCAATTTCATCTTGCTTACTCTATAGTTGAGTCTTCAATCGTTAATTCTCATTTAAAGCATATTCTAACAGATATATTCCTTGTTAGAAGAATTGCTGAGACATTTAATTGCGCTAGACTATAACTTCTTACCGTTCGTTTACATTTTTTGCAATTGTTCCAATCTTCCTGCTACTTTTGCACTAATACTATACTCTCAAATAAGAATACCAACGGATACCTTCGTCCTCGAAATCAATATACAATGCCAAGATGTATATATTGGCAACAATGCCTGCTATTTCCCATTGGACAATAATAATAATGAAATCCATACACAGGACAATTCATATACATACACCTACGCAGCACGCATTGTAAAATCGTGTATTAAACGTATGCAATTTAGTACACAGTTTTTCTGCACTACACACGGTGTATTTATTTTCATGAGTATTTATACCATTAACGTTCTGTTGCAAGTCCAAGAGTGAACCCTCGGCGGTTTCAAAGGTTCGCAGTTATGTCAAACACAGTCATTTTTACAGGATCTGATGGAGTAACATGGCACTGATACAGTAAAGTAAAAAGAAATTCTGATTCGATATAAGCTGTAAAGAATCTTAAAATACCGACTTAGAATCTAAAGAAAAAAAACACAAAATGTATCGATTTATCATGTTTCTAATTATCACTGATCTGTTGCATCCTCAAATTCATTAAAACTTTTTATTTGTTTCTACTCGTTTGAATTGTTAATTGTAAGTGATTATAAAAAAACAGTAAGAAAACAATCACTCGTAGGAATATTATTGAACTAAGAGGGCGCTTCCGATAAAACTACTGGCCACCATAAGTAAATAATATACAGTGCCGAGGAATTAAAATAAAACCTTAAGGTAGCCGTTGAGTTAATAGGTTACTACTAAATGAGCCCCGTCGGAAATGAAAAACGAAATCGGTTCAATAAAACTAATTATAATTATTTCTCTAGATCATTAATAAACGAATGGGCGTTTGAATGTTTTCCTCTTCTGCGCTGTACAAGCACGAGCAGCACACTGGGCATTCAAGGTTCGATGTGTATAATCACACACATATCAAAAGTACTAACTAGATAATAATATTGACTGTATGTTTGATCACGGTTTCGACCGATTTGATTGAGAAAAACCTATGCAGTATGATTTATAACATAATTACTACTACAACGTTGAACAACCTATTAAAATTATGTTCTGAAATAAAATACTGACGAAAGATTCGTGCGTATTGCTTCTTAAATTATTTCCAGTAGAAGCCAAAACGAATCAACCAATATGTTATAAATTAATTGGAATAATTATATCCAAGCAGTGTAGTTTTAACGGGTTTCTATAAGAATAATACCAAACTCATAATGAATAAATAAACTTCGAGACATTTTAAAAGCTTAGATTTCATTTACAGTTCAATAAACTGTGATTTAATTTGTGATTTTTTTTTTTTAATTAGAAAAAAAAATGATTTTCAGAATTAATTATAATGAAAGTTTTTATTTCAATAATTTTGGTTATTTGTTTTCTTTCACAGTTATTTCAGTTGCAAAATTAATACATTTTCAAATGTGTTTTTTATCACATAAACGTTAATGATGTCAGCAATGTATATATATTTTTGATTATTCAGTTATCTTACAAAAATATGAACAAATATCAATAATTTAAAAAAAAATAGCTGAAGAGCTGTGCAAAAACAATTGCAGTAATATTAATTTTAAAATATGTTTAAAAAATACAAATATGAATTTTAATAAAAAATTATTATAGTTGACTTTGTCAAAGAACGTTATTCTTAAGTAGCTGAAAATAAAAAAGAAACAGATGTTTTTCATACAACGTAATGTATTCTTTCCAATAAAATACATCAATAATATAGATAAGAACCTTTTTCATATTTTACTCTAATAAATTCAGTTTTACAATTATAAACAAGTTGCATACTAAAAATAAGACTAAACAATTTCATAATAAAATTTTCGGATCAAAAATAACTAAGACGCGTAGATTTTATTTTAATCTATTGGTCAAATACTAATCGATCAGATATGATATTTCAATTAAATACTTAAATGAAAATTATGTAAGCTAAAACGAAATATTAGAATATAAGTGTTAATTTATATAACAAGAAATTAACGTGTTAATCTATTATTTTATCAATCGGTTAATACATAATTTTATTTTGTAAGTTTAACGATTTTATTTATTTGATTTGATGGCTCAACTCTCATTTGCATATTGTTATTTAACACCTAAATTTTGTTTTAAAAAATGGTATACTATTCAACGGATGACAGAACGGGTGGTTGTTCTTTTGGGGCACAATTTGTGGTCGTTTGAATAGATCTTCGGTACGCGTTGAATAAATTTGCATTCTAAATGCATCTGTTAAATGTATACTAACTCTACACGTATATGTTTGTTTATTCTATACACATACACAAAATGATGATAACTTTAGGTAGACGAAGAAAAAAAAACAGGTATTTATTTTCGTACGATGAATTTCCGATCGTATCCGGACAAGGTGCCTGGCGCCAGGGATCCGAAACTCTTTGGGTCGCGACATCTTATTAGCAGATAAATTCACAGTCAACCGGTGTATTTTTTTGTACACTGATAGACGGTAGACACAATATAAAAAATAAAGGTGTAAATCAATCGTTTATGACAACCGCACGGATTGATATCGTATCTTCACCCTTGAAAAAATAATAAAAACAAACCAAGTAATTGTATAGGGATATTTTTATTTTATTCACTCAGTTTTACATTTCCCACGGGTTTTTTAATTTACTAAATACAGCAGAGGATACACACGTCACTTCAGCATGGCGTTCGCAGATCCCAAGAACACGCATTCGAAAATATCATCTCCCTTTTGTCCAACTAATATTTAAACAAATTGTACCAGGAAGAGCGCAACACTTGCAAAATCGTCTAATTAGTAACAAGGCTACGGGATAGTATGCTCACATCCCTCGAGGCACAAGTGTAAACTGTAAAATAACTTATAAGTATGTAACTCGCACTCACACACATTTATATTATATTTTATGTAATATATAAGTGTAAGTGTTGGTATAATATGATATACGAGCGTCTAATTATGACACGCATGTGGTCGCCACAAAAACACACCCAGCCAAGGGTTGTTTTGACTTGTTTTCTCATTTTAATGGAAACTCTCGACACTAGGTAAGTATATATGCATGCTATTTGTTTGCTGGTAACGATGGCTAGTTAATTAGCCGTAGATATTTTGTAGGGCAACTAAGGCTTTGAATTATATTAGAATCCTTGTAGAATATTAGGAATTTTGCAAATATTTTACTTCATTTAAATGTGTTATTACACTTAAGAAGCCCGAGAACCGTAATTGTGGTGATGACAATCTGATATCTAATTAACGTGAAAGCAATTACGAATTTTTCAAGAAAAATAACAAAATAGTCAGATTAATGACAAATGATATTTCTAAGTATAACCACTGGGTCAGAGTAGAAGTGCAAATTAGTCGAACAGTATAATATTTTATGTAGTTTATTTAATATTTATACTCAAAGAATACTTAGAACCAAACTCGCGCACTAATTGTTGTCACATAAACGATTGACTATTAAGTGTAGAAACGATAAGCGTGTCTAAAGGCCACTGTTTTCTAAAAACTCACTGACTTACACGGAGTCTTAATCACTTGAACATTATGTGCAATTACTGAAATATTACATCGTTTAACATTAACCACTTCAATGTTATGACATCAATGGAAAATTTATATTTAATACAAATCACGTTGTTAATTTACAAAATCGTAAATATTTAGAAAAACAATGGCAAGATAATGAGCCTTTACATTAAGTGACATCATAATCCAGTAGCTGTATATCGGCATAAATTATTGTTAAAACCATTTTACAACTAAAAATACAGTCATTAATATTACTTTTCAGTTGTAAAATAATTTATGTCCAGCTAACTATAAAGTAGTTGTGAACATTAATACACACACACACACACACATATATATATATATATAATATAGAAATAATTATCAAAAAAATTATATTTGTACATTAAAATAGTAAATAGTATACTCTGCATGAACATTTTTAATGTATATATTTGATATTTTCGTTTGAATGTTAAAGCACGGAATAGGTTAGATCTTTTTTATCTTATCTATTCTGTGGTTACAGCAATGTATTTAATGTAAATAACTTGTAATTTCGTAAAAAGATAATAGAGAAATGAATTAAAAGATAAAAGCATTGTAAGCGAAAAATAATAAATATGATTTTATTTGCTAGTTCGCTGAGTGGTTTTCATTTAAACATAACTTTTAATATATCTGTCACTTCCAACGGTAATAGACTGTGGAAATTGTAAAAATATAGCGCTCGTCTGTACGTTGTATCTATTTCACAATTCATGTCAATATGACTCACGACTAAAAGTGTCCATAACAGTCTAGAGGGAACGGATGTAGAGCAGCACGAAACGTCAATAACACTTTGACTGGTACAGGTTAGGTAGCTCATCAGGCTGTGTAGGCCGATACATTATCTGTGAGCGATAGTGAATTCTGTGCTTGCAATTCAAAGATACTACGGATAGTTTTAGAAACCAATTACTTGCCAAGCCAAAAAGCATTATTGTAGAGACTTTACTTTAATTCTATTCTCTTATAATCGTTACCAACACTTAGAAAGCACTTCGATTCCCGTGGGATGATAGCACTTCATGTACATATATATAAAGTGCATAGCAAAACACATAAGCGCATTGAATGAAACACGTTGACGGCACTGCACGACTCTCGTTACAAATTCGGCAATTGATCACGACGAATGCGACTCGATTCTTCGAACTCGCATATTTTATTGTATAACAATATGTTATGTGAACGTATAAATTTATATAATTTTTTATGTACCCAACCTACCTACCCGAATGACATTCCACTTGTCTGTAAAAATATCATAAAAGCAAATGCATGAGTATAATTTTTTTTCTCGGAGTAAAACTTATTTCATAAACTCGTTTGGATTGCCACTTTTTTTTTGTTTAGATTCATTTAAAATTATTATTCTACGGACGGTAAAGATCAGCGCATACTGGTTTTATGATTTTTGTCATATACAAGAATACCATAATTAATAATTCGGTAATTAACACCATCTCTTTGATGTCGTACAAATATATAAGACTTCATTGTCTCTGATTTTTTTTTTTTATCGAAATACCAAGAAAAATTATGTCTGGTTCCGAAATTGATACATCAAATACCGTACATACAATAGTTCTAAATGTTTACAAAGAAAAGCTTGAATAATCTTATTACTATCATATTTTTTTCATGTTCTCATACTGAGTGATACTTTAATACAATACTGTACCGATGAATACAATCATTCGTTATGATTTTGTATCGTAAAGTTAATAAAGTTTTCTTGAATGTCAATAGACAAATAAACTAATTTTTAAAATATAATTTAAAATTTTATATCTTGTAAAAATAGTTAAATTTTTATTGCCAAAAAAAAAAAACGACTTAAATTAATAATAAAGCATTGAACGATGTTTTATTTTTTTGTTAGGCGGTCGAAGAATAAAACGACACGAGAAATAGTTGGCACAATTAGTCAGTGCCAAAAAACGTCACCAGTCAACATTAAGCCGTACAGCGGAAAGCACTTGTACTACATTGCTTGTTAGCCCCCTGCAATCCCCCTTTTTATTCCTGGGATGAAAAAAATGAGCTGTTTTACATGTGTACACAGATCTCTGTCGTTGGTTGGGACACTATTCTCCTCGCTACACCTCAACGCCCTTAGCAATATATTATAAAATTCTATTTTAAAACATTGCATTCTATACATACATGTATACAACATTATTAAACGGTTAATTAACTCTAGGCGGCTCCAATGATCATGTTTAACACTGACACTGAGATGTTGCCCCACGCAAACATTTTAATATTGTTTTTAACGCAAACATTTCATTCGCAGTTTTATACTTGTAAACTCGATAACAATATTATGTTTGCATAGTGATTGTGTTATACATATGTAATACAACATAGCAAAAACAATCAGAAATGGATTTGTCAGTACAGATGTTTTGCCCGAGTATAACAAAAGATCGACGAGTTAGCTGATTTATTAATTTTTTCGAATAGCTCTAAACTTAAAACTCATCATGAAAAACTTCATAATAGTGCGTAAACATAATGACATGACAATAAAAAAGTTGAAAAGTATAAAATAAAATAAGAACGAAAAAGCATGGAAAGAAACAATTAAGTAACAAGTAAAAGTTTTCTGTTGTTTTGTTTTAAAATATATTATTTAACTTGTAAAATTACAAAAAAAAAAGTGTTAACATGATAAATATACTTCTGGCGAACAAATTCACTAATAAAGTTATTTATGTTTAAGCATTATTAAGTAATTAAATTTAAACTACATTCCTGTTAACTATATAAAAACAAGATAATATGTCAATGAAATTAGACAATAAGTAATATTTATTATACGAAGATCGTAAAACAAAAAATTACACTATCACAAGAGCTCACATGGTTCCAGTTTAAACTGTATAATACTCAAATGATAATTTTGGAAATTTAATTAATACTGTTGAAAAATGTATCTTTGCCAGATGTATACATAAAAATGAAAATAGACATCATTTCATTTGGGCGTTTTATAACTATGAAATAGATTTCTGAGAAAAACAATCATTGTAAAGTTTTGGCGTATAAATTGTACACAGAATTTCAACACTAAAGAACAATCGATAAAAAAAATGAAACATTAGTCGAACTGTATAGTAGTAGAGATGTTGTGGATTTGGGGAGTAGAATTGTACCATATTTCAACGGGTTTCAACTATTTCGCTATGAACAATGTCACGATGAAAGTCGATCCCAAACATGTGTCCAAGTAATAGTGTCATAGCGTTACCTAAGAGTAACGAACCATAAGCGAAACTAAATAGGAAGGTAATAACTCAGGAAAACCTTACCCATCACAATATCAAATAACACAAAATTCCTGAAACTGGAAATCTGATGTGCAATGTTAGGCTTAAACATGATGCCGTTTAAAAAAACAGAAGGATAATTGTAAATCCTGTTGGTTAAAGAATCGATTACAATCCATTAAAACCGAAACTCGAGTAAAACGGGCAAATTTTAGTTGATTGTGTCAAAATAAAAATAATTAATTAACTGTGAAACATCCACACAAACTGCCAAGTATATTATTAGTTTCATAATTCCAATGCATGACGCATTAAACTTAATTATAAAAATGAGAAGGAAAATATGTTTTTTATAGTAACATGAGGATATTATGTAATATTTTGTTTTAATTAAAAACAAGAGTAGTGTAAATTAACAACTGTTTTATTTATGATTATAAACTTTTGTTGAAAAAAAAAAAGACGGAGGTAAATCAATAAAGACCATAAATTAAACTAGTTTTATTAGGAGAGCTTTATTTTAATTAGAGGGATGGTGTCAATGTTGTTCTCTGAAATCTCAGAAGTAATTTATCGTATAGCCATAAAATAAGCTGTACTATTCTCTTTTATTGTTCGACAACTACTCGACAGCAACAGAAGTACCGAGAACAAATGTGCCTTAGGATACGGTGGTGTTTATCAATGAATTCCAATGAGGTCCAAAACAGTCGTCGTTTTGTGGTTCAAATAAGGAAGTCTGAGTAAGGGTACAGAAAAGAAAAAAATGAAAAATAAAAGCCAGTTTACGCCTACTTGTGAGACGGTCGAGAGAGGAGGTTTAAATTGCCTAAAAACCATAAATTGGTGGTTTCCTCTCTGCAACTCGGCCAATTTATTTGCGGGATGGGCGTATAATAATGTATACAGCGTGCATGCCATACAAACACATACACAATGCGACACGACAACAGATGCAGACTCAGTGTAAAACAAAGGTTTCGCGAGAGGAGGGCTAAGTGCGGAAGAGTAGTGCTGTGCTGTGGATTAAAAGGGTTCCGCAGAAGACGGATCGCACTATGACCCGCCTATTCGCTTTGTGACAGCCTCTCCCCGAGGACCATAATAATATATCACTGGCACGCGCTAAAACAGCTCTCCTCTTGCAAACACACTGACTGCTATCACACTTTGGAGTGATAATATTATTGAAAGTCAGTTGAAGGGTGTCGACGTCAATTCAGAATTGTGAAAGGGCGTCCGTAGTCAAAGGTTTTGTATTATTGAAAACGCCAATACGCAATCTTATGTGTATTCATTTTCATAATATTTTTTTTTGAGTAGTTAATATTCATCAATATGAAATCGTGTAGTATTGTTTAAGAAAATAACAAACAGAAAATCGAAGAGCAATTCAAAAATATTATCATAACGATTCTACTTTTAACACTATTAGAGAATAAACGATACTATTTAAAGTCCCAATAAAATCTACGCTTTTAAATTAATCGAAAGGAATTACAAAAACAATAGACAAAAGTGGCTTTATAAAATAAACAAGTTATTTTTATGAATACACAGCTAAATGCACATTTATCGATTTTAATTCTGGATAAAACTTTAAATTTAATTAAATATGGCATTAAATGACTACGGTACACATTTTACTTCATGTAGATATATGAGTTACCTTTCCAGAACAATCAACAGAATTATTAAGATATTATAACCATTCTAGCTTAATACATAAATAGTTCGTATGTTATAATTATATAACCAAGTGAACAATTACTAGTATACTACTATATATAATTTGTACATTAGTATTGTAGCGTTATTCACTGAATTTGAACACGAAACAAATTGTTTGATTTTTTACTCACGAGTTATAATGTAAAATGTATACTATTATAATTCGCCGATAATTCACGACAAAACAAAGAAAAGCAGAAACTTGTCTTTTTATGTAATACTTGAAGTAGCAGAATAATTTGTTATATATATATATATATTTGTTCTTACTATGTTTTTTATAAGTTAAATGAAAACTTGGTATTTAATAATTATTTTTTTTAAACAGATTTTTATCAATTTTTAATTGACCATAAAAACAATAGAGTACAAAACATATACACGATATTCACTACAGTCGTAAAAATGAAGTACACTTAAATTATATTTCATTTTTATGAGTGGCAATAAAATATATTTATAGCATATACACTATCACGTAATAAACGAATTTAAAATACTTTTACATACTTTTGTTACAGGTAGTTTAAACAAAACAGTTAGGAAACTATAAGTTTAAATATGATTAAAAATGATAATTACTTTTCAGTACCAAACGAAGTTTTCGAAATATTCTGTTTGTAGATAATACGAAAATGAATTTTCAAAAAATCAATTTGAAAATTTGGTATATTTAGGTGAACGAGTAGTCTAAATTGTCATCATATGCTTCAAAAATTTCAAACTACCTAATTTTTTGTTATTAAACATGCTGAAAATGTAATTCAGGTTAGTTAAAAATCAAGATTGTTCAATTAATAATGAGATTCACAGAATCAAATAACGAAATTATCATGTAATAACAACAACAACGGTGCCGTAGTAATAAGGCAAACGACGAAAAGGACGGTGTGTTGTTGTCAGTTGAAATCAATGGAATCAATGGTTTTCCTGCATATAATGGCGTTGCGTTTAAGGTCCAGTAGTGGCGGAATTAATTGAGGCCCGTGTACGTCCCGGAGGCATTCCAGCGGTGGCGAAATAACAGTATTACACAGGCCACACTGTTGGAATTATTTTGAGGGGAAAGCATAGTATATTGGAACGAAAGGAAGAGCCGGTTTAGGTATGCATTGTTTTATGACTGGAGGGACGACGACAACTCGAGACTTGTTTTGCGGCCGGTTGGCATGAGATCACCGCCTTTTGGCACGGGTCCCCTAATTTTCGGGTTTTCGGACATTAATTAAAATATCCTCCCCGGGTCCAGCATTTTAATCGCAGGGGACAATCCTACCCCAACCTCCCTCTATCCGGACCATTCTCTTTGCAGTCTACTCCGTTGATTTAATTACGACCATGTAAATATGTGCGTGTGTATTTATCGGTCGCACAAAGAGGTCCCGCAGCCAGGATCAATTTACATTTCAACATTTGCATATTCAAAACAGACTACGTTTTGATTAACAAATTTGTCATCTCACGAGTACACACAAACACACACACACACATATAATGCTAGACATCAGATCTACTCCGTCACTTGTAACACTCGTAAGTAAATCCCTTTAGTACCGAAGTCTTGACCCAAGTTTTTCAACTCACTTAAGTTATGTGGTTAATCCGATTTCCACGACCACTAAATTTCATAATGTAAATATATGTTATTTTCAGTCAACTGTTAAACATCAAGACAAAAATGAACACAGTTTATTTTCATATAGAGAATGGGTATAAAAAGTTCATCAATTCAAAAAACTGTTAAGATTAGACATTTTATAGCGAAAATTAATTTTTTTTTTACTTCAAAACTGTATATATTGAAAAGATACACGACCTTATGATGACCAGTAAGTGTTCTAATAGTAATATTTTCATTGTTTAAACAAACAAAGACATGATTGATCTAGACCGACATGAATACTTTTCATATTTAATTCATTTTTAAAATTCAGTGGAAACAACATTGTGATAGAAACAGTAATAGTTACTTAAACTAATACAGTATAATATTTAATATAAACATATAAGAATACTTTTTAAATACTATTTTAATACAAAAATTTTATGTATCATAATTGAAAAATAAATTTGTTTTAAAACGAAAATTAGGTGATAAGGAGTATGTGCTTGAATAGTTCAACATTTACATTCCTATCAGCTTAGAATCTATCGTTTTAGTGATGTATACTATGTGTATATAGCAATAGCAAAACCAATTATACGGACCGACGATTGAGAAGTTACCAGAGTAATGATCAGTAGTTATCGTTTGCTTTCTCTACCCATTGTTCTTTTTATCAATTTAAAAACAATAGGAGAGTTGCATGATAACGATCAGTCGTTATGGCAATGATACACTACGTTGGTTGAACATCCTATCAATACACAAGTATGAGAATTAAGTTGTCGGATATGTTGTACATATATGTATAAAATGTAATCAGCTACTTATTTTATGTTAAAACAAAAGTTTCTAGAACAATTTAGTTCCTTGATACTAAACATTCGAATACTTCGCATAATAAAATTTGGTTCAAATAATTTCTACTTAAATTGTTCTGCTATAACTATAACGGTTAACTTACAAGTTATAAGTTATAACTAAAAAGTACTAAATACAATTTTAACTAATTTTAAACGAAAAAATTTTATCAAAATAATGACATCTTACCTTGAATTTTACAATTTTTGGATTGTCCGAAGCCATTTTTGCTAAAGCTTGATAATCACATTGTGCTGATTTCACAATCCATTCTTTAGACTTCGGATCCAACTAATTAACAAAAAATTATTATAGTTAAAATAAAGTGCAACGGGTACAAAATATATTCAAAATAAACATGAATTTAGCTCACCGAAGTCATAGATATCGTATCTTCCTCGTCTCTGTCGTTCTGTAAATAAAAAAATTAAATTAATAGTCGCATTAATGAGGAACCTGTGATAGGTATTACCAAACACGGTAAAACCGTTGAACCAGCGGTATTATGCGTACAACCCAAAAACAGTGGTCAGCAATTAAATTAATTCGCGTGCTAACTTATTGTATTATTTTCATGACCTCAATATAGACCAAACTATTTTCAACATATAACATATAATATTGTGTATATATTTTGGCCCTGTGCCCTTTTAAATGTGGGTATGTATATGTTTATAAATTATTTTAAATCCTCCTGTCCCTGGCTACCGCCATCGCAGTTATTAATTACTCTAATAGCCAAAAGGGAGAGAAAATTCAAGACCTCTCTCACTGTTGTCACTCTATTAATCTTCGAAGGGCGCGCGCCTGCGACAACCCGGAGATTTATGGTCTTATTTTTTCCTCCATATTTTATGTACACGGTATATAATATACACACTGAGTTTTCATAAATATACACGACATGTCACCAACTGTATTCTATTATTTTACCGTCGACTCAATTATTCGAAATGGATACTCGTGTATATTTGTCTGTAAACACAACTTAATTTCACTGATAAGTGCTACTAAAAAAAAAAAAAAAAACACTGAAAAACGCATGAAACACGTATATTAGTCATGATGAATGCAGTAAAAAACTGTTTGGACCTTTTAACTTTTATATATACTCCGATGTAAAACCATAGAATAGCGTAAAATTTTTCGTCACATAAAGAAAATCAGAACTGAATAATTCATACACAGGGAGAGCTAGTATAAAGCAATAATTAAAAAATCTAATTAAAATGATTCAAGTTGAAAAATGTTGATGTTAAGATCAGAATTTCTCATGCGCAATTATTAGTCTCAAATTATTATGTTTTTATGATGAAACATACTACACACGACCAAACAATGTTGTAAAGTAATGATCGATGACGGTTAGAAATTGTAGTACAATAGAGTATATCGTAGAAAAGTGACAAACCGTTCAAGGGAAAGAAACTCACGGTTTTTAATGGGACACGTGTACGCGTACTGTGCACGCGTCTAGGACATCAAGGGAAAATTGCAAAAAGGAATGGAAAACGTTGAAAAAACCGCAATGAGTCTTCTTCGTGGCGACTGATGTTGTGCGGGCACGCGACGCTGCTGGAGGGCAACTTGTTGCCGTGGATCATTAGACTCCCGTCCCTCGGTTAATGCGATCAAAAACCGCACATAAAGCATACGGCAGTAGCATACTTTTTTGCTGTTGTTATTGTCACTACTTCGTTTTGCCGACCCCAGAGGCGATTTCTCGTTAGTGAAGTTATTATTGTATAAAACGACGGTTGTACATAAAGCGAGGGATTAAAAGTTTAAGAAGAATAACTGCAGCATGCTTCAGGCACAGCCGGTCTGATAATGGCCAAAGTAAAATTATAATTACATTATGTGAATACTAGATAATACTACTTCTTCAAAAGAAAAATCTATAGCGGAAACGACAAATCGCGTTTAAAGTCAAATATTCGTGGATTTTTTATTGTGTTACTTATTGAGATAATTTTTATGTATATAAAATGCTACCTGGCACACTTTCCAACCGTGTTTTGTACGCACACTCAAACATTTGTTACGATTCTAATTCAATTATTGAACTGTCACATTTGCTCTACTCGCTTCTTCGACGCGTTCACACTATTTGAATTGTCCTTTTTTTTTTGTCAAACACTTTGTTATAAATAACAACCACTCGAAATTTAACCCGTAGGTATCCCACCATACGTTTTATTCTTGTAACTAACAGTATTGTGTTTAAATATTAAACTAATCATCACACGTTACACCGTACGTGTAACTTTATCTAACAAAGATAGTACATTCGTGTGTTAAACAATGCCACGCAATAGTAATTAATTTGTAATTCGTTAATTAGTGATTTGGAAAACAAATTATTACTATATTAATAACAAATTCAGACCGGTTAATCAAGTTTTTATAATTAAATTGGTTTATGTATGACGAATTAGAATAAATCAAATAAAGGGTTTCCGTTTTAGTCTCTTTGAAGTTATTTTTGATAATCTATTAAGCTACGAATACATAAATAGATTCAGGTGATCACAATAACTTATAATCAATAAGTTAGTGGAAAAAATGACTCAACATTTAAACCACTGTCAAATAAAGTTACATATAATTTGAAACATTTAAAAATTCATTCAATTTTTATACTATCACTACAATTTTACCGAGACAATCTAAACTCAGATGTCTAACGAATCTATAAAGTATGAGATTACAACATTTACGTTTTGAATTGGTTATTATACATACGCAAAAAAAAATATTTTGTAATAACACGAGTCAGATACAAAATTATATTGTACATAGACTTTAAACTAACAGCTGACAACTTGTAAGAAAAAACAAACTTCGAAATGACATAAAAAATTTAAATAGCAAAGTTTGTGACTTCTAAATAAACTTGTCAAGTAAAAGATTTGTCCATTCAAAACCTTTCTTAGATAAAATTTCATTTTAACTATATACTAGTAAAATAATGCATATTGTAATATGAAATTATACTGTAATAGTATTATGATGCGTTTAGAATTCATACAAGAAAAATCAATAAAATTATGACTCTTAAATACCATAATATAACTTGAAAAATTACAAAAATGTAAAAATATTATACTTTCAGCCAAAATTAAATTTATCAGAAAGGTTAGTTTTTTTTTTTGTGTAGATATTAATACTGTGTTTCTTGCAATGAAAAAAAAGTATAAGGGTTAAATACGATTGTTCGATACAACGTAGTGGTTGTTGTTTTATTTTTATTTGATTTGGTTAGCTGTTAACATTGTTTTCGGTAGTCGTAATTTATTACCGACAGGCATAGAACTTAAAAATAGAAATTTAGGACCAGCAAGATTGGTATAGTAGTTTTAAAGACATAATACGTTTCTCAGATAAAATAATTGCCCTCGGCTGTAAATCACGTATAACACATCGGTCGGGAAACAATTCTACAACGGTGTCAAAGGTTTGTACGGATTACATAAATCTTGGCCAAAAGCTCGGCCCATCCTCCGGTGATTTATGGGTAATCGTTTATTTCTAAAAGTTAATTGGTTCTCACTGTCAACAACAGGTAGGAACTAAGCAAAGCCTCATTGTTTTCCAATCGCACAATTATTGTAAAAAACTGTCAATGAAATACTGTATTTTACTTATTTATTGAGCGGTTCATTTTTCAAATAACATGGAAAAATATGAAATAACATGATAAGACTATGCTTGCTGTATTTATATCTAACACTTAATTATTTTACGTAATACTATCGTTAATGAGTCTTACTTATAAGCTTTTAAGTCATATATAAGCTACTGCGAACGGATTTTGGCTGTAATTCAGGCCAACATTACGTAAAAAAAACACAACAAGTATAAAATTGGTTTTTGTACTTAAGTACTCGAAGCCGAACAATATAACACTTAAATATTAGTTTTAATTTGCAATAACTTTGAGATTTTCTTTAATTGTTGACAGTAGAATTTAAGAAGAGGAATTAATATTACAGAGAAAGTAAAAAAAATACTGGTAGTATCATAAGTGTTCATGAAATCTGACAATATGCATTAAAATTATTAGTTTTAAAGAAAAAGTATTCATTTTAGTCAGAAAGATTGTACCACACCATCATAAAAAGAAATATAAACATTTTTTTAGCAATATACAATATTATAATGTTTATCAGACATTCGATCAAAATTCATACTTTTAATTGCACAACTCATAAAAATTGTTTTACACAATTAAATTTAATATTTCAGGAGGAAAAAGTTGATAAGTTTTTCATTATCGGAATAGTTAAGACAAATGCTTATTTGTTTCAATTTCTCGCGTTCTTTAAGTATAATAAACGATAAACAGATTCACGAATGAAATTTTCATCAAAAATTAATTATTACATTTTAAAGTTACATACAGTTATCAGGTGTATTGAAATTTAAAATATACGCTTGCCAGGACAAAGTCGTTTAAATGATTACAACGAACATTTTATATTTTACATATAAAGTATGTATTTATACAATTATTTTTATATTTTTTAATGTAACTTTACTATGAATTAATCACACAAACACACGCGGTAGAACCGTTGTTACTAGTCTCTAATGAACGCTCCATTTTTGCCCTTCAACTGAGCCAAAAATATATAATTCGATCGAGTTCATTAAGTATGAATGCGTTTAATTAATTAAAATTACATACTCTAGGTGGTCGCGACAATAAATAACGCTAGTCCTTTGCACCACTGGTATCCTGGGGTTTGCTGGCCATAAATTAAACAAGCCATCAAATGTCGCATTAATATAGAGTTTGCCGCATTTAATATTATTTTACGACACTAAATACTTAAGAGTTCAGACATAACAGAAGTTTTGTTATGATTCTGTAAATAAACAACAAAGGCATCAACCATATTATTTTATTAATGAGTAATTATCAAACATGACACATGAAAATCTTAAGATTGACTATTTTAGAAACGTCGGGCATTCAAAATGTATAAAATTAAACAATATTATACCTGTTATAGAAGACAACTGAGGATATTGGTACAATAACTTGATGCATCTACTACTTAAAAACTTTACAAGATACATAAAACAAATTTGTTTAATATTAAAACTCAGTAAAAAATATTAACTTTTGTTTACAAATTATTTGTCTATGTAGAAAGCAATTTCTACTGAACAAAATTATATTAAAGAGTGAATTTTCAAAAATAATTGACGGATATGGTTACTAATCTAAATCATTCAACAGCATTTTTTTAATTGGATTAATTTATGCTAAATATTACTCATTTAAATTATTACTTACATTAAGTGAATTAATTTTAAATTCAGACATTACATAAAAATTAAAAAATTTCGTGTTCGTAGTTTCATATACATAAAAAACTGTAATGAGGTTCACAAATAAAACATTCGACCAATTTAAAAGCTCGAATGCTACTAAAGTTATTTTTTTTAATAATATTAAGGCTAATGCATAAAATAGACAGAAAATATTTCATAAGGTTTTATTTTATAGATTTATACAATAAACACAATGAAATAAACAGATCAAATCGAAATTTTAATAATTAAGCAGTTTAGAGATTATTAATGTTATGATAAAAGACTCACGTTTTAAGAATTAAATGGATTTATTATTTTGAACAGCCGCTTTAATAATGATCAATGGTTTTCTATTACAAATCAATCATTTGATATAACAAAGAAAACTCATAAAACTCGCTAATAATGTTCCAATATTTATATTTAACTATTAGTAAATATTTTATAAACATAATAGTTCAAGAGATTATAATACTGCAATCCTTACCAATGAAAAGTTTTTTTATAATTTTAGAAAATGTTCATTGTAAAAAAATTTACATTAAGTTTTCACTAAAGCTAAAATATTATGAAAAATTCATTGTTTAATACAGATGGACCCATTTCAATGAGTTAAATGAACCATCTGTTTTATATTTACAAAAACCTTATCACATGATCGTCACGTTTTAATATTGAATGTGTTTGAACTATCAAATTAACATAAGTAATGATGAAAAACAGTATGAAATTTATCTACCTATAATTAAATTATTAAACTTTTATCTTTTGAAATCAATATAAAAATTGATTATTCTAGGAAGTGTAAGCCAAAATATATTATATCAGCTTAAGATTCTCCATATTAATTTAATTTAACGTTTAGAAAACATTTTGTCAATAGTTATTTATGTATTATAGCCATTTAATAGCTAATTGACAAATTACCACCAATGACTCATTAAAATAAACAATATAATAATGGTATGCTTTAAAATAAAAACTCGAGTGAAATGTTCTTTTAGGTAATAGTGGTTAACCACATGAATTTCATTGACAAGATACAAATATAACCTATATCAGTATCAATATATTTATTGTGATTCATACAATTACTTATAGGTAAATTTACGAATTCTAAAAATTATAAGAAAACATATCCTTAATAATTTCGAAATAAATACAAAAATATATATAAAATACGTGTAATAACTTCTAATTAGTTTAATTTCGCAATTTTGATTTGGATTGCAAAATAAAAATTTTAACTTCTATATTTTAAAAAAAATTTCTTCTACGGTTGAATTTATTTTAATCAACTTAACAATAGTCTATACTTAAAAACTATTGTTTGTAATATAAAGTGAAATATACCGCCCTGATATCATAAAAAAAAGAAATGTATTAGCAAACTCGGGTAAAATAATTTCTAGAATACCTCTAGAAATACTTTTTTGAATACTTATATCAAATCTAAAAATTATTTTATATTAAATAAAACACATTACACAGCACAAGGAAATTAAATTCGATATATAACATTTAAAATAATCACATTTTGTATTGTATATTTTTTTCTTTTTTGTGAAGTATTGTTAAATATGTTATAAATTACAAATACTTTAAACTTGAAAAATTATTTTTACAATATAACGTTGGTATTTAGAATAAATGTATAACCCTCAAGATTTTTCTTTATTGAAGATTATTTAAATTGCATGAATAAGATTTATTAATAATTTTTTGAGATTAGATAATGATCTAAAAAATATTTCATGGATATTCAGAAAAGTATTCTGCTTATGTATGTATATTAGTAAATAAAATGAAAAAGTATATATTTGATAACACATTTTTAACGATAGTTCTAATAATAACTAGCAAACGTCCACATTTAATTAATTTAAAGTCCATTATTATAAATTAATTGCATATTCTCAATAATTAATATTTAAAAGGTACAAATACCTATTTATTGCTTGTGAGTATAGTAAACACTGAAATGAAAGTAAAAAATATCGAAAACTTTAATGTAGAACCGATAAACATTATTGAAAATTTTGTTATACATAATATCACATTTGAAAAGCAAGCAATTAATAGATGCATGTTACTTCAAATAATATAAAAAAAACATAACAATAAGAAAACTGATTGACACTACTAATTAATTCAAAAAATTATACAGAATACTAACATGACTTACCTTATCTATTTTTTTTTTATTTGGTGAGGGTTGCAGATTTTGTAAAGCACTTTCTGAAGCCATTCGATTAAATTTTTTAGTACGATCTTTTACACTTATTTGAGTTTGTTGCTGTTGTTCATTTTCTTTCTAAATAATACACACACACACACACACAAAAGCAAAATACATACAATGTAGGCCAACAATTATTATGTATTGTGATTATCACTTTAAACCAATCACTCAAAGTATGTATTTTAATTTCAAAATTACTTACATCATTTGTTTTAGAACTGTCATAATCACTCTCAAAGGACTCTGATAATCTTAATTTTTCTGAACTTCTTCGTCTTGGAGGTACAGGAGGCGCTATTTCTTTAGTTGGTGAGTATTCCTTTGGTGAAGGTGATGGAGATGGAGGAGGTCGATAAGGTGGAGGTTGTCTGAATATAACAGTGATCAATTAACATACAAAAATAATAATTATTCATCTTGTTATTTATACCTGATAGATGGTGATTTAATCAAAGACATTTGCTGAAATCGATGTGGATCAATTAATGACTCTTGAGATAGTGATTGATGTACAGAAGATAATCCTGGATAAGAAGTGAGAGATGTTAGCGATGAGGCTGTACTCATGGATGGTTCAGGTGAGATTCCAACACAACCAGCTGCGCGAAAACGTCGTTTTAGCATTAAATATTTCTCTCCCTATAATCAAAATATTTATAGTAACAAGTATTAATAAACTATAATTTTATACTATTCATCTTACATCATCACCGCGAATTACTGTTGCTACTGTATTCACAATTTCCTTGAATTTATGTCTCGCTTCAACTAAAAATAAAACATATTAAAGAAAATTTTGGATAAAAGTTTTAAATATTAGAAAACTTTACCTCTGTTTTGTGGATTTGTCAGAAAATATTTGAAATGTGTAACTAGATCATGATTAGTTACTTTGCCACCATTCATTATCATAAAATCTCGAACAGTTTCTAAATTTAATTCAATTGGCATTGACATTTTAATATATAAGAGAAAACATTAAAGTAACAAATTAAATCTTAAACAAGCCACAAATTATTTAAAATTAAATTACTTCAAACAGGACATTCTTAACGTCATAAGATTTTTTTTTGTCATTGATAATAGAATCTTGTTATCAACGCTTCGTAAATGCTCAACAGTATTATGATAGTTATAACCGAGTTGATAGCGGTTTATAAGTTAATCCAATATTTCCTTCATATCGGCACTCTCAACTAGTTTAAATGTATAAAAATCATAAAGATATTAGACTTAGGTAGTTTACTTAAATATTGAAAAATATAATTTTTTTTTTAATTTATTTAAAAGTTATTTGTTGAACAGTGGCACACACCTTGTCCCATACTGGTTCTATCAGCCATAATGAAATTGCGTCAGTTGGTCTAAAATTCGGTCAAATCGTAAAGGCAAAGCCGAACCCGAATAATTGGGACAGAGGCTATGTTGATGATGATAATGATTTGAAAGTCATTTATTAAAAGTTATAATTTTGAACACTCTAGACTAAACTAAGATTACTTAATTTAAAACAATTTTTTTATTGTAGATTATGCAAAAAATGTTGTGTTAAAACTTGTAATGATTTTAATTATGAACACAAAGTGATATCTAAAAGCAAGACCATTCTGAAGTTAAAAATATAGGGAAGAGTGTAAAAAATTATTTTTGCCATATGAATAATTTTTTTTTATTGGCCATTTTTAATAATTATTTTTTTGTAACATCATCTTATACTAAAAAATTACCGATTAAAACTATTAAATTTTAATAGGTATAGAGACGTAACACCCTCCACATCTCAATACCGGAATAGACCGATCTTGAAGTCATTAAAAACTAGAAATTACTCCTAAACATAAAGATTCCAATGTTTTTCAGAGATCATATAATCACTATGTTAAGAAATCAAATAAAAAACTTTATAATTAATACATTTTCTTGGCAGTTATAAAATTTATGACCGCCAAACCTATATTTAATTCAAAAATAAACGATTGTAAACATTTCAATTCATAAATTTGTAACTTACGTTTTTTATCGTGGTGATCATTTTTTGAGAAGTTGTGTCTCATTCACAAGTTATACATAGATTTTTTGATAAATATCTAATGAGTAAATTTGTATTTATTTTTATAAACAATAAATATTAAGTTTATTGTAGGAAAAAGTTATTTCTAAAAATAGATTTTAGAAGTAACTTTAGAAAGTTAAATGGTATATATAATTATATTTTTATTATTAAAAGGAGAATGTATTGAATAAAATTTCACTGATCAATTACCAGTTTTGTGTTAGGACTTTTCGAGTTGACATAATTTTTATTTATAGGGCAATAGAAGAGCCCAACGTAAAAGAATCAGTGTGTCATGTTAAAAATAATGTAACAATAAAATAACACTAACCATCTTCAACCCTTAGAAATAAATTGTTTACAATAAACTTGATATTTAAAATGGTTCATAAAAATAAATCAAAGATTTTAAAGGTAATAATTCAATTTATAGGGAATTTATTATGTTATACTTAGTATTTACGCCATTTTTATACCTTATTGTCATATTTTAGAAACTATTTTGAACATTAAAGATTTGACATTACCTACTAGTTTTAACATAATTTAAATATTGACACGAACTTAAGTACCTATTCATTATAAAAAGTCAAGATCAATCAGAATAAAATTATTTTGATAATATTGATGTATTTTGTAATTTAATCATCCGTTCAACGAAAATTCGTCATTTATTTTATTTTCAATTTCATTAATTTCATGAATATGGAAGAGTTAATTTTTTTATTAAAAAATTCCCAACTAGATCCATCATAAACATACCAAGGTTGTCGTTAACGTGTTAATTTTACAGTTAGCAAAAAGCTAAAATAAAGTCCATAAGTTCATTTAGTAAATGAGGTCTAAATAAAGTTAATTTATTTAAGTTAAGTAACTCGTTTGTTAGTCATATTATGTATGTCTTTATTTTATATATTTATCATATTAAAATACATTACACTGCCAATCCATTTGCAATGCGCTTTATAATTTAATCGGTTAAATAAGTTTAAAAATCAAACTGAATAAATAACATTATGATATTTAAGATTATAAATATTATTTTTTTGTATTGTTATTATAAGCGTCAAATGTTAATAAGTGTAACCAAAACAAAAATCATAAAAAAAAGTGAGCAATCTATAATTTAATGATATTAATCTCGCTCATCATTGTCGTTACTATTTTTATGGGTTTAATATTTAACTTAACTAATTTATTTTTCAACCTAAATAATGCGTTGAATTTAAATATATTAAAACAATTGTTTAAAATGTTTACAAATGTATGCATAATTTAAACGTTGATGTGAATATTTGTTGTTGTTGATAACAACTGTCGGTTTGTTCTGTTCGTCTGATTTTTGTAATTTAATAATTTAAAATAATTATTTTAATTAAGTTTTTAATTTATTATGCAAAGAAACTATATTTATCGTATCAGACTAAAAAAATAAAAGGAACATGTGTAGAAAAGGAAGGAGCCAAATGCTAAGAATGCCGTAAATAAAAACAAAAATCAAACGAAAATAACAAACCGACAATTGATAAAAACAACAACAAATAATTATCATCAACGTTATCAGTTATCAGCCGATATAATAACAAACTGTATACAATCAATGCCAACAGTGTAGTTACAACCACGAACTAGTAATTATCGTGCTGAAGATGGACTCTATAAGTCGAAACGTCAGTCCAAAACTAAAGACATTGATAAATTTGTAAACATTTAAAGTAATACAATAGTTAATTAAAGGATTAACGCATTTCAACTACAACTATGTAAAATATAGTTAAATTTTTTTATTATTAAATTCTTAACGTAATACTTTTAAAATTTACCTTATTTAACGAGTAAGGTAATTGTAACGAGTTACAAAAATGAGAAAACTTTCTTAGCCTTCTATGAATTATTATTGAGTTGCGTAATAGGAGCCATGCATATAAAATAAAGTATTTTTCATACTTACCTTAATTAAAGACTAATTTTTAATTTCAATAAGTAAACTACCTAAGTGTAATATTTGTAAGATATCTATACATTAAAAAAAAAAAAAAATAAGTATTAATTAATTAACTTAAGCTATTTTGTACTCATAAAATCAAACAGTACTCTAGATTACCAAATAAATCAATTTTACTGATTTGTTATTTTTTATTTAAAAAAGGCAAAGTGCGTTAAAATTACCAAAATCTTCTAATAAGCAACCATACTTATCAAACTCTTCCTGAAAGTTTTACTCGTATACTAAAATGACCGAGAGACCAAATTATATCATAGTCATCACCATCAAAAAAAAAAAAAAAAGTTATAAAAATTGAGATATCAGCATTTAAAGATTTATAAAATGTGATAAATGGGGTACTATTCGTTTTAGAAAGCTAATATCGGAAGATTATTTCAATCATTTATTTAAGTTTTTTGTAAATTTATATTTATTTAAATATAATTTGTGAAAATAAAAATAAAAAATCCAAACTAATGCTGATAACTAATAGTCTTATCAAATTTTTAAATAATAACTTTCGAAATCTAGTTGCCCATTGTTTTTATTCGTATTATCGTTTGATTTTTTCTCTTCATCTTTTGCCTGTTTTATAGTAGTCATCTATATCAAGTGCTTTCTTTCAGTTCAATATTTTTATTCTTCAAAAATCTAAAAATACTGATGTAGAGATGAATTTTAAATCATCAGAGTAGTACTTAAACACAACCATCAATAATTTTTCATATTCAATTTCTAAAGAGGCTTTCATAACACATTTGACATTCTTGGTTAATAATATACAAAAGTATTTTATCATATTTATTTTATCTTTTGGTTCTGTAAACAATAAGTACAAAAATTGTTTGGAAATTACACAATTGTAATTTCTCTAATAGGTTAGATTTGTCTAAAATGTGTTAAATTTGGTATTTCAAAAATATATATGTATTAAATAATTTATCCATTAATGTAATCTTTGATAAAATATTAGAAAACTTTTTGGAATTCAAAATTTAATTACTTTATTAAAGAGTTTTACTTGAACGTTTTAGTTGCAGCTTTACTTATCCTAAAATGTGTTATGTAAATATAAGGCGACTATTGACTTCACACTTTTTTAGTATATTTCAAATTAAATTATCATCATTTTTAATTATGTATCTAATTATCATAGTGTGACATTATAATTCTTGTAACAACTTTATAATAATCGTATTTTTCTGCGTTCTCTGTAGTTTTCTCGTTCTTGTTTAAATTATTAAATAACGCTTTAAGATCAATATAAACATTTTTCGGTTTAACATTAATCTATATTATTTAAAAAACATTGCTCTTATAATAAATAATCAATGAAATATTTTAGTAATTATAAATTATATACACTATATACTATATTATTCAAATTACTATAATTATAATAATAATAATAAATTATAATAATTATTCACAATNTAATAATAATAAATTATAATAATTATTCAAACAATATTTTAACAGGAAATACGGACAATGATTAATATACCTAAAGTTTCTTTAAAATTATAATAATTTTGAAAAAAAAAAATTAACCTTGTTTTTTTAAATTTATGTCTCAATTTTCAAATGAATAAATACTTTTTATTACTATTCGTTGTCGCTCAAAAGTCTATTAACTTTATTCTTTTGAAATGGTAACATATTTAGCTATTTTATGTAATGGATAACTATAAAAATGATAAGTTAGGAATTATTTTTGAACGAGTATTTCTGATGTTATTTAAATATAGATTGGAGGTGAGGTGTGGAATATGTTAATTTTATCATTACGCATTTCTCTATCGCCGTACTCTCTTTTATCAAAATATAAAAATATTCATAACTTCTGACTACCAGAACAAAAGTTGTTATCCACCACTCATTTCATTGGTTTGTATATTTTCTATTAAACAAACTAGTCAAATAATATTAGACTTGTTTACATACGTATATAATATGTATGTCGTCTTTAAAAAAAGTAAAGTCGGTACCTCTATAAAGGAAAGAGGATAGACATAAAAAATATTTACTCACTTAATAAATACTATTTAAATAAGCAAAAACTTAAAAAATTTCAAAATTATTATTATTTCAGGATAAATTTAATGGTAAATAATAAATCAATCATCCTGTCTGACTTTAGTTACTACGTAGTCAATAATTTCACATTTTATTTTATAAAATGCGAATGAAAGAAATATTCGAATTAAAATAATTTATAAGGGTAATTTAACTAATATAAATTTTATATTGTTATACTTCAAAATATTTTTAATGAATTAAACTGAATTTTAAGAATGCCAAAAGAATAGAATTTAAATTACCATTGATAAACTAATGTCTTTATTATTTTTTTTTTGGCATAAGGCATGATAATAATGAAATTAAACCGCATAAAATGATTAACACATTACTGATTTGATAATACATTTTACAAATAAATTTTAAATTTAAAAACTTCTATTACTACACATTTTAACTATTAAATAATATTTTTGTAACTTATTAAAAATTGTTAATGTTTAAAAAAAGGGTCTTATTATGTTATTTTTTAAAATTCAACATGATCAATCTTTATTATATGGCTTTTGGTCAAAGAAATCTTGCTTCACTTAGTAATTATTACAAAATTATAAATATGTATTTGCATTTTTAATGTATATTGTTGAGCGTACTCATAAATTATAGTGTATAAAACAATTACAAATGACGTTATATGTTCTGGGGAATTCTATAAATAAAAACTAGTAAGATATTATTACATCGGGTTGGATTATATTATACTTTAAAAATTAAATAACTATAATATATTGTTCATAGCGTAGCATAGAGTAGCCCTTAATTATTAACTTTTTAATTTTAACCGTCTTATCCCTTACTTTGTTGGAATGTGATAAAAAACGTATAATTATTTGTTTACCATTAGAATAGACTAAATATAATGAGGTTTTGTTATAAACCAGATTTTTATTATTTAATTTAAAGTTGTAATTAATTTTTTATATAGAGGTGAGAGAGGTGAGCAACGTAGTGAAGTCTTATTAGTGCGTTATGGTAAAAATAGTGGCATCAGTAAAAATTAGAATACGAGACTAGGAAATAAGAAAACTAACATTATTTATAAAAATATTGAAAAGTACGTAGACGGTTGCCTTGATTGATTTCAGATAACGTGTGGAATGAGCTTTATGTACTACCGAATATACCTACGAACTACCTACGTCTATTTAAATAAGACCTAAACTACAAAAGAAGTGGTTCCCCGACTCTTAGCTCATCAAAGACTTTTATCGAGTAATCACGATCAATAGAAGACACTATTAAAATCTGTAAATATAACATTAACCTGTTGTTTTGATTCGAATGTCATGAAAAAAATTTGTTCATTTAATGAAACAAATTCTATACCACTAGTAATATTCGAAAAACGAGGGTAAAACTAATGTTGATCAACAAAAATTGTAGACAGTAAAATTTGATCAATATTTTTAAATATAATTAAATCAAAGATTTTCCCTAAGAAGGGTATTCTCAAAATGGGTCTATAATTTTCCATATCAGTCGCCAGGTTTTTTTTTTGTATTCGTGATACGGTTATCTTTCCAAATGTATGAATAATCTCTCTCATTGGGCGACTTAATAAAAATTAATTGAACTGGTGAACAGAGAAAATCCTTAAAATGTTGTAAGAAAAATGCGGTAATACTATCAGGTTCAGAATAACGAGTAGGCGGCAGTGTGTTTAGTGCTGGATAAATCTCATCATAAGAAATATAAATATTAGATAGGAGAAATAATCACCGACTAGAAATAAGTTTATCTAATAAGGTTCTAGAGTTAAATTTTGGGCACAGTAAAGACAGAAGAAAAAAACAAAATGAGAAGAGAAACAAATTGATCATCCTTTCCAACGCCTAACCGGACTTTCTTAGGAATTGTTTTGCCTTTTGTTGACTACTCACAAAAGAACAAAATAAGCTTAAGTTATACCTAAGGAGCCCTTGCAATGTATCAGTTTACCTTTTATATAGATGCTTTGATTCAACTTTACATTGTGTACGCAGCAGAGAGAATTTGTAATAACAGCTCGAGACACCAACGATCTTATAAATTTTATAGTCACTTTACTTTTCAGTTATTATGTGTTTTAAGTTTTTACACATATGTAGTGTATAGAAAGAGATATAAAAGGTATATAATACCAATTTATTGATAGAAATTAGTTCTTTGTAAATATACAGCAGCCTTAATGGCTGACAACAAGTTTAAAGCAGCTACCCAATTTTTTTTTTAGTTCATCTATATTAGTTCATATATATCTATAGTAATTTTTTTAGTAATTGCGAAACTTGTATGTAGCGTCAAATACTGAAGCAGCGGAAGAATAATCGAAAGATATAAAAACGCTTTATGATATACACAAAAGAGGGTCAAGAGATTTATTCATAGTAACGGGATAATTGATAGTAAGTTTAAGATTAAGGAAGAACCCACTACTATTGGGGACATTATTCATTTGATTAAAACGAAATTGAGCATATTGATCAAATTTTGGAGTAGACCAGATTTTATGATATAATAAATTTTTATTTATAGTGTTTACGACATTTTTATTAAAAGTGAATGTTTGAACAACATGTTTTATGAATTTATAATGTTCGTATTATGACTTATTACAATATATATATATACACTATCAATAGAACACATTAGTAAAAATTCAACATAAATAGTTTTTGGTTGTATATTATACGATTTAACAAACGACAGTTATTTCTTTTGACGTCAATAATACCTAATAATAACGTATTTTNATTATTTCTTTTGACGTCAATAACACCTAATAATAACGTATTTTTTTTTTTAAGAACATATTAATCATAAGATGTTTTCAACGGTATTACTAAAAATTGTTATGTAAATATGCAATCCCATAAAATAGCTTTTCAGCTTATATTATTTGTTTCGGTAAAAAACAATGACTATGCCCTCCTGTAAAGCAACTTGAAATAAATTATATTCAGTTAACAAGGTAATTAAATTTCACATACCTAAAGGTTTGGTTTAGTAAATAATTTTTTATTTTACATTCCCAAACCATTTTATTGCTAATTCGTAGATTTAGTGCGATTGATTAAAATGCCTTTCCATTAATATGGCACAATAAATTACTAAATATCATCGAATGTAAATTTAACTAAATCCCAACATAAAACTCAAATTCTTAAATTATTTCGATTTTATATCACAAATTGCATTATTTATTAAATACTTTGTGAACATTTTTATTGCACATCCACAGATATAATCAGTGGCGTATTCAAGATTTTTACAATCTAATATATTTTTAACGATGAATTCAGTGGTAAATTAAAATTTTACATTGTGTTATATTATTACTTAAATTATTTCAAAATAAAATACCACTGGAAAGTACACAAAAGAACCATTATTTGTTGCGAATTTTCGAGATTTCCTAATATTTTTTTTTTTTATAAACATAAATTATGTTCAGTGTGTTGTCTCGTGCGATTAAAAAAAAAACTAATGATTTTCTTTTAAAATTAAAATACAAGTTTTAAAAATATTGGAAATTGTTAGCGAACCTTTAACTCAGTTCAATTCAAGGGCAAACGTTCGTACCTTTAATAATTCCTCTGAGAGAATGTATTGATCTGAGTAAATTAAAAATCGAGTGTCATTCTAATCTTGAATATTTGCTATGCGCCAAGTGGAAAACTTTTGCAAGTGGTAATGAACTCGAGGGCATATCTTAAATCCTTTTAAAACTTTCTGACTAGTCTTGTCCACTCCACTCCTCATCTGCATTCCTTATATTCTCAACTCTCCATGTTGCGCTGAAATACTAGCTGTTGTACCTCCACCGTTCTGTGCGCGTACTTTATTATTTACCATTATTACTATTGTTGTAATTAACCACCCTCTTCCATACCACAGACGTCGTGCCGTTGTACTTTACCCTGTAGTAATATCCGCCGCATGCGGTGTTGCGCATATCCTCCACGGAGTTATATCCACCCGACCTGTGCACCGCATATGCAAAGTTCAGTTTTACACTGAACTTTTGCCCGTCATGTTGCCGGCTAATTAACATTTTATTTATCCTTGCACTACTCTAACCCACTACCCGTTTCTTTACGGACCCTTGGGCTATCGCCGGCACCTTTGTACTATAATATTATAAACCACCGGCATATGAACATTTTAAACGTACTTCCGACGAAAACACCGCCTGCAGTTATACACGCGCTTTAATGATATTGTGCGTGTACGTTGTATAAGAGTATAATATTGTTAAGTATAACTCTTAATAATGTTCTCATGTCTTCGTCGTCGTCGTCGGTTATGCCTCCCAACAACACCCGCCGTCAAATGAGCAAACTTAAGACGTACACATTTTACAACTCGCCTGCACTCATCACACAACATTCCTTAGGTACCGGGGAAATGTTTTATGATTTTTAGTTACAACTTGCAGTATTAAATTATTTATCGGCAACCAAAACGTTTGGTAAAAACTGCGATTCTCTTGTCTTCATATCACACTGTTCTATTACAACGTGTGCAGGTACGTAGCTAGAGGTGACTAAATGGGCCTGAACTATTATGTATTTTCCCTGAACCGGGCCCGCTCCCCACTTCAATTCAGAATACGATTAATTTTACAAGTATTTAAAAGATTTTATACATTTAATTTAATCATTAAGATATTGCATGTAGTGAACAAAATCTTATATAGCAAGATAATTAAAGGAATATTTCAAGTCAAAATGATTCTAGATATTGAATACCATCTGTCGAAGGCAGATTGTAATGAAATAACACTTGAAAAAAAATTTCTTTAAAGTCAATCATGAAAAATTATACTACTAAATAATGGATTCAACTACAAACAAACTAGTTTCAAAATCAACAAAAGAAAATTATGAACAAGCTAATAGCTACACAACCCATTATACAAAAACATATATTACATATATATCCTTAGTAGATGTTCATAAGCACTTTGTGTTTAGTTTAGTACCCATAAATGCTACTGTTGTTCTATATTTGAAACGGTTTTTAATCGAATTGCTGTGTACCGCCATTTCCTGAAAGTGGGGAAAGAAAAACGGCGAATTTCCTGAATACGCTTTTGTGTATATATGCTTACACCTGTTTTGTATGCTCGTGTGAGGATGTTTTTTGCAATGCTTTTAACAAATATACAACTTTGTATACGCCTATGATAATGTATATTGAGTTTTAAAACGTTTTAGGTTATCAACTTTGAATAATTAACTTAAAATAATAATAATAAAATTGAGAGTATTTTTGTTTCTTTTAGGCACATAATTTAACACTCGTGAAGTATTTTTTATGTTCATCCCTTATTAGGGTGTGATCTTTAACTTTTCAAAAGGCAACGCACATAATTAACTAGTTTATTTCATAGATAATGATCTAATTAAGAAACGTAATCGACTAGTCGATAACAAATTTTAGACGAGTATTTCGGAAGTAATTGGTATTTTTACACTCAAGAAGATGAAGGAGAGTGGTCGAAAAATGACTAGTGATAATAACAACAACACCCGCGTCTTACCTTCAGCCATTACTGAACTAAATTAAACACATTAATTAAATTTCTACGTGAGATATTTTAGCATTTAATAAATTAATTTTTCAGTTCACCATTTGGTACATTGGTGTATTTAGGAGAGAGCCTTCTGCATCCTACTGATATAAAATCGAGGTACAGGGGTATTGGATGAGTAAAGCTCTCCACTTCTCTATGTTATGAAAGTTTTATAGAGTCACAACGAATTCCTAAATTGTATAAGATATAAAACGTTTTATTTCGTAGAATAAATTTTAGGCTTATGGCCAACTTATAAAAACAATGGATATAAACATGTAATTGTATCCAATTTTTTTTATTAGGTATTTGAATAGTGATGGTTATATATTCATACAGAGTGATTGTATGAAAAGTGTTAAACACATTATAATTTTTTCTTTTCGAAAGTTGATGGTGTCTTACGTTCTGATTTTCACCAAAAAAAAATTTGTCCCTTCTTCGCTTTAAAATGGTGCTAACTTTAATTTTGATTAAATGTTATTTGATCAATTAAAAATAAGACAATTATCTAATTAATAATATTACCAGTCGATAGCAATTTTTGTGCCAGTATTTTTAAATGGCGCCATAAGAATAAGTTCTTTTAATAAATGCCTAGATAAAAATACATAGATAATTGCTTCACGCACAGTCTTATATTAAATAGTTAACATCCAACATACTAGTTCAAAAGTTTTCATTATCTAAGTAACATAGTTATCTTATTTGTAAATTGATTAAACATTAATTTTTTTCATTTAAAATATAAAAGTCAACACTATTTTGAGTAGTCAGGAAGAACAGAACCAATATTTGAACTTGAGAAAATAATAAATTATGTGTTTCATATTTTTAATAATAATGTATTATTAGCAAGCACTTATGTAGTATAGTAATTTGGGTGATGCGACGTACGGTGTACGAAAAAATAATGTTATTTTATTATTAAAAAACGTACAAGATTAAAGCGATGTCCAACAAAGTACACCTATCGGCAGGAAATATCGAAGCGCTTTCTACGGTAGCTAAGTGACCGACCTATACTTTGGGTAAAAAGAGGATGGGTAGCGGAATGGGTTTCAGTGTTTAGGGTTGTTTTATGCGGAAAGTGGCGCCCGAGGCAATTTGTCGTTAATCCAAACCTACACGGGTATCATACACACAGACACAGCAGCGCATAGGGGCGAACGGTGACGTAACCGACCTATCAACGGCGGGCGGGACGCGCGCGCCCGTACGGGGCCGGGCCAGCTCCCACACACAAACACATTGTCCGTCGTGCTCAGCCGTCGTCGCCGCCGTGTGCTCGCGTGTATATCAGTCCAAGTCTCCCCTTCGCACGTCGTCGCTTAATATTATTATTAGTCAAACAACAATTCAGCTTTGCACAAGTTAATTTGCCGCAACCGATCGGGTCCGAACGCGTTCCAAGTTGGCACTAGTCATCTGTATTGTTTTTTTCTTAGTGGTTATGTCCAACTGCGGTCGTTGAGTTCCCGCCTCTGATTCAACATGATGATGGACCACTCGACGACCTATTGGGACCATCACCCCTACCACCAAACTCATCACATAAACAATAATCTTCCCGTGCACCATCTCCAACAGCATCACCAGCAACAACAACTACACCATACTGCGGCTGATGGCACAGCCGCGGCCGTTCAGGACACAGATAATGTTTCTGACGATTCCTATCTAACGTCATCACATGTGAGTTTTTTTTTAAAGCCTATTCGCATGCCATTAGTTATTCATCAGCATTTAAGAAAATCATTATTTAATGGTTAACATTCTATATATGATAAGAATATAACGAGGGAATTTAAACATGGAGTATTAATAGCCATTTATAAAAAATATTTACGCCTCAACAAATTAATAAAATGTGTACCGTAAAAGAAAAGCTCTTCGAGTTCGTTAAGAGTGTACTTAAATGAGTAATTTAAAGTAAAGTGAAATTACTGTATTTATTTTGAGTGATAAAATTACTGTGGGAGAGAGGCTTCTTTATTTAAATATTCCAAAGTTGATCAGAGCGGTTCGCATTTAACGATTATTTGTGTATTTATCATGTAGTAACATTTAGCACACGTGATTAGTCAAAAGTGTTTTAACAACTATAATTATACTTAAGCACTAAAAACTTTTTATACTAGTTATGAATGTTTTTTTATTTTAAACTATAGACAATAAGTAGAGACGGTAATTTTCCAATCAAGTATAGTGATAACACGCTGTGTCACATATATTGAACATTAACTGTTGAAGTTTTGTCTAAACATCTTATACGATATTTATTATGGAGATTTGACACAAACTTTTTCATTTTCCCGCGCTTTTATTTATACTTGAGGTTGTACTCTTGGTAACAAATTTTATACTTCTTACTTTATTATTTTGATTTTGTAATTAAAAAAAATGTCTATTTCCAAATCAAAATGAATATTTATCTTCTTTAAACTGTAAGTGCTCTGAAAATTTTTCTCAAAATATATACATTTGAAAATAAATAGAATAAATTTTTTTTTTGCTGTACTAGAAAATAAATCGTACGTGATATTATTTAAATATAAAATTTTTATTACACAAAAGAGTAGCAAATAGTGATATATTTTTAATAAATTTTGAGTACATGTCAAATTACTAGTGCTTAATGTATTGATTAAATTTTCATAGAAAAAGCTTTATAAACTTTTTCCTGTACATTTCTATAATATCAGAAATTAACACGAAAAGTTGTTTAAATTAATTTTGTTTATTTATTTTTTAAATATATAAAATTGTTTTACTAAAACAACTAAATTATGGTTAGTAATTTTTTTTTTTTTAATTTATAATAGATATTGTAGAAATATTTATGGATTGCGAATTTATGCAATCCAGTAAATGTGATTTATGTTACGTTGTAAAGTGTTGAAACCTATGCGTACCATTGGCTTAGGTCTACTTACCTTGAATGGAGTTATCAACAAACAAACATATGCACATATTTTTTGAAATATTTATTTCTACCTTTCAATTTGATTTATCCTATGGATTTGAAATGTAAACGAAAAATTAGCGGTCATCGTTATGGGTTTTCGATTTTTTACCCCACGCAAAGCATGTACAGACCGGCTATTTACAAAGTATCTAATACATGGGCGTATACTAGTTCATTGGGTGTATATGCCTAATAACGTACCTTTAAAAATATATAAATCTGTACCACTTAGTTCTTGACTAACAACTCATGTGTAGGTATCCGAGCCCTATTGTAGATTTATTGTTAACGAGTATCCTCAATTGTAATTATTAATTCCCATCGATCGTTTATTTAAGTTGACCGTGTAAGTGTTAAACAAAATTAGTACCACTTACGGTCCGCTTCATTAGTCAAACCTAATTGGATATTTGGGGTATACTTTGGTTATACAAGGAAAACGTTTTACTCGGTCGATCAAGTGCGTTTCCTTTTATTTATCAACACAACATACGTAACGAGCAAACATCAACATTGCCATAGTATTATTTGCCAAGAATAAATAGTATGAGAATTTATAGTTTCGATATTTTTAACTCGATGTTATATGTTAATTAATTAATGATGCGTTTTAATTTCATCATTTACAATTTCAATAGCGCAAATACAACACTGACTATTTTCTTTACTTCCCTTCAGAAGAAGACAAACGTGGAGCATTTTCCGAAATGTTAAAAAAAAAGTCTATCATATTCGCTCTGTGAGCCCTAACTGAATACTGAACTAAATAATTTAATTTGTTTCTTTTTTCATTGTTTAATGTCTTTTTTTTTTTGACCCGGAGTTATAAACCATTACAGATATAACAAGTTTAATTGGACTGTAATTACTTGTTTACTGATTAGTTAGTAAAAACATCTTGTTTTACATAATAGTGATAATTCTGTTGAATAGCATTAAATAATCTGTGTAGTTGTGATATGCACAAAAAGGTATGCAAAATACTTTTTTACATTCGCACTGTTATCGATAGCTGAATGCGTTTTATCGAATTCGCCATGACTTGTGCACATTTCAGCATAGGGTGACGACAACCAAAACACAATTATACAAAAACATAGGATAGGAGGTATACGTCGCCAACGTGATTTATTCAACGGGTTGCCGCCGATTAAAATAATATTATTCAAAAGTAAGAAAAACCAAGTGATAGTATTTCCATTCATAGTGGTTTCATTTGGCGTGCGTGTGCTCACACCAGACACCATTAGTTTTTTAATCCGAACGACCGTCCACGGCACAAACATGGCCATAATAGCATTTTAATACACCATTACCTTAAATAAAAGTTGGACGTAATAATATAGTCGAATGGTTTTTTAAACGAGTCGTTTGAAAAATTGAAATCTATACTCGGTGGGCACCTAATTTATTGTATCGCATTTTAATAAGATCGTTACTGAAACATTTATGGTATCTAATCGGGTAATTTGTAATGATTTACGATCAGTCGCAATGATTTTCAATGTGACTACTCGCCAAGTGAGAGCAGAGTAAAAACAAAGTAAAATTTCATAACACATTTTATCGTAGGAATAATATTGTAGACTGGATGGGACTTGTGTAAGATAGTAATGGATTATTATTTTGAACAGAAAACTATTGTATTCTCGACGAGGATTCCTCGCGCATGATGGAAACGTAACGCTGAGAAATCGTCGCCAAAATATAAATTAACATTTTAATATTTAGAGTGCTTTTCCTTAGCCCTTTCGTTCTTATCCGCAAATCAATAAGAACAACGCATTCGGTAACTCGTGTACGAAAAAATACAATTTATACAACGTTTTTTTAATAAACACACTGCAAGTATGTGCTGCTCACATTGTATAATAATACAATATAATATTATATGGGTCCCCGATATATAATATTACTGTAACGCTGAAATTTATAGCCTCTGTACCTGTGTCAACTTAATAGGGGTCTTCGGGGTCAGGTGGTTTTCCCCGAGCTCGCGGGGGGTTTTGCGCCGGCCACCTGCAGCGGGCGCGATATGTGCACACTGTCCGGCCAGCAGCGGAGGCATTAAAGATACACTTGGGGGTAAGCGATGAATAACAATAGGGGCACAACAGTTGATGTTGTTATTATACGGGGAAGTTAACTTTTGACATTGGCTGTGTCGACCCAGGAAGTCGATGGAAACTACTAGAAATTTCATAATAATTAAAAACTGCTGTTTAATATTCATACGTTCTCTTTAACGTGTTTATTCATCCGTGGGAATGTCGCGATGTTTGTACCGGACATTCCGAATGGAACAACACGGAAAGGTCGAAACCAACGAATTTAACCCTTTTGTTTCACAAACTAGTTAACAACGCTTTCTTTACGATAATGTATTTTGTACACACCAGTCGAAATTACAATACGCCGCGGTAAAAAATAGTATGCGCATTTGCCGGGGAAATGTCTATTCTAAAAAGCTTAACTAACTGTTAAATTTATTGTGAACATATTTTTATTTTATTTACTTGCATGAGAAAAAATACTTTCGCTTCCTCCGAATCATCGGTCATAACTTTTGTGTGACTAACAAAAAATGTTTGTTAGTCTTTCAACGTTAAAATAAATCATACGAGTTTGGGGTTGAATCTCAAGTAACATTAACGCATAACTATAAGATTAATTTAATTATTTAATGAAAAAATCTAAAAAAATCTGTTAGTCAAAACAAATGTCAACTTCATCTAGTGAGTTTCAGATTTTACGATATTATCATTCAATAATTGGTAATCATCGAAGTCGAGTTACTCGAAAATAAAAATTAATATCGATTTTAATGTAGAAAAATAAACGATTATTTCGTTTTGAATGTACTTAATGTATACGTTATTCGACCGCAAAAATTTGGGAAACTTCAAATTAACGATAAACTTCTACTGTCGTTAGGTTTGATATTTATTGTCTGCGCACATTGTAATAGGTAATTTCAGTTTGTCTGTAGATAAGGCATCATAAGTTTTTTTTAATGTCACCTGTGATCGAAATCGCCCAGAACGTATAAAAACCATATTATGTTTATTTTATTGAGGTATTTTTTTAGGTGTTCTAAGATTTTAGGTTTTAGTTACTTGACGTCATCACAGTAAAAATTATCAATAAAACCAACAACTACCTTAGTTCTTACCTGCGTTAAATTTTTATTGTTTATTAAGTAAGTACTTCGAGAGTCTACTGTCAATATAGAGGTCTATTCTTTAATTTCTATATAATTTTAATTTAGTAAACATTTAAAAGTTACTAAATTTCAACTCAAATTATTAGAAAAAACAATCACCTATATATAGGTATATCAAAAAACACCTACATAGCCAAATTTAGTTATTATTTTCTCATTTCATAGTCACTGTAAAATCCAACGTATTCAAAAATTACCATTTTGGTTGCTAGTTTGGTGTACAATATACATTGTACACAGTAGTACCCATTTATTGTATTATATTCATTTCCGTTGATGTATTATGTTAATAAAAAGTTATGTTTTCAAAGATAGTTTCATAAACTCGTATTAAACAAACATAAACGCGTATTTGGTAAAATGGCCACACTGACTATTACAAAATTATAAAATTTATTAAATTTGACGAATGAAAATTAATGAAGTCTTTTTACGAATCATATTATTTTAATACATTCCATTCATATTTAATATGATCAATAGTAGTGTGTTCAGAACTTTTTTATGAGAAAAGTTACTTACAGGAATGCTTTTATCAAAACGCTATTATTTCTTCAGCCGTGGGGAGTGTGAACCTCTCCTGTCTTATCACATTATCATAACTATATAATAGTTTGTTCGAGATGACTTAATACAAGACATCGTAATATTTTTAATTATTGTTTCTGATCATGAACTCTCATGCAAAATTGAACAAATAAAAATTATATTTTAATCCCAAACGGCCAATTAATGGTGTTGTATAAATGTTGGAGGATGGTGAGATGTACTGAAGACAGGAAATTAAAGGATGGGTTGGGAGATGACGCATTAGGCACAATACCTCTTATGGAGTTGCCCTTCATAATTCATTATGCTGCTGGGGGCCGATTTGGTTGGCCATCATTAGCAAGTGCGCGATGGTATTAATTAACGGGTTTTGAAAAGGGATCACCGAGGCCTTTACCGAGTCCTAAAGGGACAACGGTTAACATGTCACACAACCCTTCGCTGCAGAATGACCACTGCTGTGTCTCTTCCCTTCCATTGTCTGTTCTGTAATGTACATAAATTCAACCAAATATTTTCAGTCATGACGACACTCGGCAGCGGCTACTGAATATTATGAAGAGTGTGTGTGTAACATATGCCTTCATCAATCATCGGTCTGACGAGTGTTGGTCAAGTGTTCACCTAATGTAATTTGCTATAGACATTTCTGATGGATTCCATTAAAAAATAATAATATTAATAGAAAAATACACAATCATTTACGAACCGTCGTATTGACAATAATATTATGTTTAAATATCTACTCTTATCGTCTTTACCATACAACAAGGTTGTTTGTACTTTTTATTCAATAATCATTGTTGAATTAAACAAAATATATCAAAATCCGTTTCTGTTTTATGCAGATACATATTAAATTTTAATTATAAATACTAAACTCGCTTATTAAAATTAAAAATCAATTAATATTTTAAAGAATCAAATATCTACTTCATTTGTGAGTCAACAAATGAATGTAAAAGCGTATTATTATATGGTTTTTAAATTTTAATTAGTGCTGCTTTTGATTAAACCTCGACGAGGCTAATAAATTAAATAACGTACAGAAGTTTTATCTTCATTGATATAGCAAACTATAAACGTCCATTAAATTACAAATTTTGTTTTAATTGCTTCATTTTTAGCAGTAAATATTTTGCTCTTGAATTTTTCTATTATGTTTCAACCTGAATCGAGTAAAATGAATTTCAAACTGAATATATTTTATTTAATTAAAGTACATTCGGCAAACATTCAACTGATTAAAGATATTTATTTAGATAATGTATTATTAGTTTTTGTAGTAATAAAAAGTGAAAAATAAAATTTTTAATCCTCTATACTATTTATGTACTCTAAATGTAAATGAATTATTCCATTTTTTGATCATTTTTATAAACATGTAGATAGCACAGAATTATAAATGTATGAATTGTAGTAGCATTTTTTACAATTCTTAAACAATTTTACAGAAATTGGACGGAAAAATAGATACAAAAAATAAATACACATCATGTGATTTTAGTACATCAAAATTGATGAGCAGTAAGCAAATTTAACTCTTTGGCATGTTATTGAAACAGTGAAATGTTTTATTTTTAGTATCATATCAAAAAAGCAACGCGTGGCATTTGCGTAACAATCTTGAAAAACAAAACAAAAAATACTTTTACTTGACGATGAAATTTCTCATTTTGGATTTTTTTTTTTTTGCATAACACTTGAACGTGACGTTAAGTTTCAGCGTCGGGTTCGAAATCGTGATGTATTGGTTTTTTTACATTAATTTCACTTGGTCGAATGGGCCGTTGGTCCCACTGTCGGTAGGAATGCAAATCGGTGAACGTTTACACGCTGTAATTATTGTTATTATGTAGAGGGATATATATTTTTTTTACTGGTTACATAAAAAAAAAATATATATATATATATTTCACCGCCGGCAATTTCCTGCGCTCGAGTTTTATCAGAAAATAGAAGCGTTTTGCCCCGTGCACAAAAAATTATAATAGTAGTAGGTTATTATAACTCTATCGCATTGGTGTATATATTATTATTGCTATTATACTTTCACCGTATTACAATTGTATTAGTCGATTGTGTTGTTATGCGCGCGTGCTTAATGGAATCGTGATCGACCAATATTATTATTATTAGGTACATTTGTTTGTGTATTTTTCCTGTCGTGATTCCCATTATTAAAACGTTTAAGCCTGTAAAATATATTGTACGATCAAATCTACTGCGATGTAGGTCCGTGCAAATATATTTTTGTACTCGATCATTGGCCACGGGGGGGGGGGGGAAGGGTGCCGTATTCCCTCATGATGATACCACGACGATAGAATTTCTTTCGTTTGGGAGGAGAAGTGAAAAAATTGTTTGTGTACATCACACCCCTTCCCCCGACACGAAACATCAATTACGCTACTGCATGATCACTCGCTCTTATTTTACATATGTATGTCAACATTTCTTTTATCCTAATACGTTAATTAGTTTAAGTGGCGATCGATGGGTTCTCGTTTAAAAACACCTATAAGATATTTTTTGAACGTGCGCGTGGGATGAAAAGTTAGTTGAGTCACTACTAAGTTTAGTACGCGCTGACAAAAAGAATACACCGCGCCGACATCCAAAACAGAAGCATAAAACGATTATAATTACCAAGTGTCTAAAAAAATATATTTTTAAAACGAANTTTTGTCGGCGATCGATGGGTACTCGTTTAAAAACACCTATAAGATATTTTTTGAACGTGTGCGTGGGATGAAAAGTTAGTTGAGTCACTACTAAGTTTAGTACGCGCTGACAAAAATAATACACCGCGCCGACATCCAAAACAGAAGCATAAAACGATTATAATTACCAAGTGTCTAAAAAAATATATTTTTAAAACGAACGAATCAATGGTCGATCCAAACAGGAGCTGTACAATGGGTACAAAAAAACTAGTGTTGATCTCCACGATAATATCATAATTACTGGGGATTTGTTTCCATAACAACGACTCACCAAAAAAATATAAATGATCAATAAAAGCACTAGTGGCTGATATTGGAAAAGACATTTACCTTATACTTACACATAATCTTATTACATTGTCATAAAATCCTTTCCACTTTTATACACGTACATTTTTTTCCATTCTTATGAACGTCGATTGCAGTTCTCACGCGACTTCGGTGGTAAAAATTCGGATCCGACGTGACATGAACCGGCGACCGAACACCATTAATATTAATTTATAGAATATTGACAGTTGCGGGTCTTTGTACGTGATCCCGCATAATGCTACATACCCTTTTGATGATCAAAACGACATATAAGATGACGCTGCGCTACCTTTTGGTTTTTTTTTTTTTAAATTGTCAACGCGATTCCGAAAAACTCCACCGAAACCGGTCAGATCGGCCCATCAAGCGCAATCGTTAAAGATAGTAATTTGTAAGAGAAAATAATGTTTCAATCAAACCCACTTGGTTTTGTGAATATGATTGTATAATTCGAAAACCTGCTAATGAAAATTTTTCTGGCCGATGACTTTTGAAAAAAATTGTTGCCAACTACGCGGCAAACGTTTAGCGAATAACCGATTTCCATCCGCCGTGACGGCCAATGATAAATAGCCTAGTCGCGCATATTATTCGATCGTTAACATTATTAAAACCTTATCCGAAATAATAATTATTCTAATGCCCTGAGAATAATATTAATAATGCATTAGCGCTCCGAAATGCGTTGTTTACTGTCGCGGCGGCGGCAACCCACACCCGTGTCCGCTCAAGTCCTGTTGTGTGCGTTTCAAACATCATTACATTATGCCGTAGAAAACCCGAAAAAAAGTATCCGACATCCTGTCCGTGTGCGTTTTGGTTGCTCCGACACTTTACTCTTTTCCGGTGCGTGACGCCGTACAAACACTGGGCACACGGTGTTGTTGTATTTTTTGTTAGTACTTTTTTTTTATTATTCCGAATAAACACCGCAGGATTTTGTTCGCGGCAAAGAAATAACAAAATAATACTAATACGATTACACGTCTTGTGTATAGAAATGTGTAACAACATTAATGACCGCCGCGGTGTACCGCTAATAACACCTTTTCGGCGAAATGGTAAAACAAACGGGCAAGGACCATTAAGAGGCCGCATTAAATACACACACACACACACACATAACAGTAAACAGTAGTGGCTGTGCTGACGTTAACATCCCTTTTTGGACAGTTTAATTGCTCTGCAGGGCCACGAGCGTTTAACGGAACCGCTGGACGCAGACGGAAAAAAAAACAACGCTTGTACTATTTATCATAATAGAACATTGTGTTTTTTAAATGACATTAATTTATGTGCGCGTCGGCCGATGAGTTGTATATCAGTTCTAATTTAATTTAATTATTCTTTCACCTGCTCTTAACGATTTTTGAGGGCATTAAATCGAGATTTTTTTTTTTGTGTCTCCGGTAAATACATTAGTGTACTAATTTTATGCCTAAATACGATATCGGATTTCTATAGTAAATCTCTTTTCGCCCACGCGCTCTAACAAGATGGATGGCTATGTACGAGAAAAAATACTCCATCTTCCTTTCTAATTCACTCTAATTGCTATGCTTAATGTCCATTTATATTGTGTACACCTATTATTTACCGTCCAAACGCATTTTACTGTATAGTAAATTTTTTTATTTTCGCTCTACAATTAAATCCGAGGAAAACGTATTTACATTGAACTGTGCACATAAATCATAGAAAATCTAAAAAAACAAACGTTTGAATCGTTTACACTACAGCGAGTTTTATCTATTTCTAACACTAGTTGGATGTTGTACAACAAAGAATGTATGTATTTACAGCCGACTTGCTAACGAATTTGACAGGACCTTATTTTTCTGTATGAATAATCTAAAATAATTTTTCGTGAGTTGCAACACAAACAAGTCTTACACAAAACTTTTACTTAAAGTATTAAACACGTTAAATATAAACGCATATTATAAAATATGACTTAAAGTAAACTTTATGGGATTTTACATGCTTTAATAATGCTTTGGTCGAATTAAAGTATTAAAAACGCTTTTTTTCTTACAGATATGGGTAACCCAACCTGCTTGATCATTCTCGCGGGGTATAGAAACTCACTCGATGAAAATAAATATATCGTAAAGATGTATTTTCGAAGGGGTAGTAAAAAAATGTCTTATTTAAATTTCATCCCAAAAACAAATCCCGAGAAAGTCAATAGTCACCTGATAAAATAAGAAATTTACCCGACTTACAACGAAATATATTTGAAATTCAAATTTTGTATTATTGTATTCTATAACTTGTGATTTATATAATTAGCATACCTTTTATTTTGAGAAATTGATTAGACATATATTTATTTTTCGATATTAAAAGAAATTAATAAGTTTTTGTTAAAAACAAACAAATTTGGTTTAACTTAAAATTAATCTTAAAATGGCGTTACGATAATTTTAATGAAATTTAACTCTATCGTGGAATACTGAGATTAAATTAATGTATTCCTTTCGAATCACTAAAACGGCCCCAATAAAAAAACCGAAGCTTTGTGTACGAGGAAATGTACGTGCATGACAATAATGTATAGTTATAACAAGTAAATGGAAACAAATAAATATTGAACAAATCACGATCGAATGCATAACCATATTGTATTATATTTGTGCGAAAGAACTGTCGTGCCCTGTAGACCATTGACAACAGGAGGTCCGATGAAAAGGCTTATACGGTCATCCAGCAGATCCATCGGTGCCATAAATTCGCATTTATCACATTGTATTAAAATAATAATAATATTATTATTATTATTATGTCTTATCAACCGATAGAAATTTTCGATCGTACTCACGAATCATACCCGTTTTTGATACATTGCTACAATGATGTAGTCATTGATAAATCGTGGATCGTATTGATGATCGTGGTCAAGATTACGATCTCAGTCTTAAGTACAACGTTTCTAATTATTGATACAGCGTTTTTATAACTGGATTTCGGTAAGGTAAAATTAACCCCAGTACAATGTCATAATGTCAATGTACTAAGTGTTTCATGAGATTGATTAATATTATCGAATTATTGGTGTAGATATTTATACAAAGTAAATCAGATCTAACTGACAACACTTATAACTTTTAATTCAATAGTCATTTCGATGTATTTTTTTCATTTTTAAATGCATAGTTTTTATTATTTGTCTCTAACAAGAAAAAAAAAATCAAAGTAGGTACTCATGTGTATACATTAAAAATAATGCATTTCGTCCTGGCTACATACCCACTCTATGTATTAAAATGCTTATAGCTAACGTAAAAAATAAAACATAAAAATAAAATCTTAATAATCATTGGATCAAATGTTATAAGAGTTTGATCTGGTTTACCTGTATATTATGTAAACTACTTCTATAAAACTACTATTATTGTAACCATAAAAATAGATTACAAAAAATTATTTTAATTAGGAAAATAAATTTAAAAACTGTTAAAATTATTTTAACTTCAATTAACAAATGGATATACCACGTTGTTCACGAATATCACGTTAACTATTTTTAATTACGAAGTTGTTCGTTCTGGGCGCATAATATTTATTTTGATAATTTCATTGGGCATTTAGGAATTAAGAACTCTGTAAAAAGAGGCAACACTTTTTACGTTATCTAACGAAGATAAATCCTAAATTCCGTCTGGGTTTTTAAGTTTAATATGAATACCGACCAATTACACTATTTTTATGAGTTTTAGACGAAAGGATCTTGACGACTTAAAAGTATAAATCTAAGGATTTTAATCTGACATCATATAATTTTAATCACATAATTAAAACGAATAGAAAATATTAACACCGTGACTAATTGTAGTCGAATTCAAACGAAAGGCTACATTACTCATAACAATTCATAGAACCGTAGGAATTTTTTTCTAATTAACGCGAGTGTTTTAAATTTACAATTGCCGTAAAAATGATCGCGATAACCTTCAGACATTATTAGCCTTTAATTTATATAGTAATTAAAAACAAAAATGGTCATCAACGACCTGTACGGGCAAGCTTGGCACATGTACCGATAAATTAAAGCTATGCGAGGCCGCAAGTATAAATAAGGCGAACTGCAGTCAATCAACAACCAGGTTGTACTTAAGTGCCGTCAAAGTCTTTGCGGTGCGCCGAGTTTCGCATTGGCCGGCCGGTGGACGTGGCCAAAAGCGGCTTCGCCATTTTATACATGCAACTCAAGCACGAGTGCGGGGCAACGAGAGGGGAAATAGTGGCGTAAGAAGGAGAAAAAAAGAGAGAAATATTGTAAAACACTACCCACTCGATCGCTGCCACTGCCGCTGACCAGTTAATAATTTTACCATTTTTTTTTTTTTTTTTTTTTT
>NW_026099572.1:60309757-60364360 GCF_025091365.1 Daktulosphaira vitifoliae
TTTTTTTTTTTTTTTTTTTTACTACATAATATACGTGTAGAGTATTTTATTTTTGTTATTTATCAGAGAAGCCTGATCGGGTTTTGAATGGGAATCGAAGGAGTATACACACACTAGGACAAAATGTACATGTCGTTAGTACTGTATACATGTAAAGAGACATAGGTGCGGCCTGAACTGCGGATTTATAATACCTATCGCGCCCGCTGTCGCCCCGAATAAGAGATATCGGTTTCCAAGCTCTTATTATAAAATGTGTGTCCTTGTGTCTCCTGTTCTGCCGCCGTTGGGATTATAAAGTACTGCGTTTGTGTGTGTGTGTGTGTGTGTGACCAGCAGACGACTAAAAACCGGTATCGGTTTCCGCCTGTCCAGGTCCAAAAAAATTTGTCACCACAACTCAAGTCTTCGTCGTCGTCGTTCTTTATTGCTTGACAGGTTATAAGGGTTATATTTGTACACGCGTTTGAGGTACCTCTCCGGTGCTCTTTTGAAACCCATTAGGTATGAAATATCAAAATAAATACCCTTATTGTGCCATATCGTGTATTATGCCTTGTTGTCTGCGACAAGACCTCCTTCTGCCAACGTCGCTGTCGAATTTATTTTCATTTTGCACAAATCTGAGTGTAACGTTTTTTGTTTTGCTTTCGTTTTTATTCGGAATCAATCGACGGCGCATTAGTTATTTTGTTGTCAGTCCGTGTAAATAACTAAAAAAGTCTAACCTTTTCCAATAAATGTTATGCTTTTGTATTTTTCGTTCAAACCTTGACCTCTTAACTCAACCAAGTTGTCTTGTTCGCCTGTAACGGACGTCCGAACTGTGTATAACTGCATAGTAAATGTGTAAAAAACAATTATAACATTTTTAGCATGAACTTGTAATGAACGAAAACAATATGAGAGGCGTAGGCGAGTTTTTAATATTAATTTTTACACGTCAGCGGCGCGTAATAAAAATAAAAAACTGAGATTTATTGCGTTTTTTAGCACTCAGATAAAAAATGATCCCTCCTCTTTTTTTTTTTTTGGTCGTGATATATTATACTATATGTTTCTTTACAGTGTGTATATTTTCCAAAACTAACAACGTTGCATTATATGACCCTTTCCCTTCTACAACCCAATCACTCTAGTATACTATACATTACGTTATATTTTATTTTTTATTTGCCCCTTGTATATGGCCGCTCATAGTATAATATGACACATGAAAATAAAATACAACAACTTTTGCGTTGTACATTACATCATCGGTGGTCGGTCATATACCGAGGAAACTACTATTTTTACTTACAGGTTTAATTTCAGTATGGTTCAATTAAACATCACAGTAATGTAATTGGAGTAGCCATTTATTTATCGGATGCCGCATAAAGTCAAGATTAAAATAAAACTGTCATTAATTATCTAATCATTCATATTATTATTATCTTAATATTTGGTTCAATGGTTGAATATTGTTATGTTACACGGTGCGTTGCATTTCTAAACAAAACACTAGTACAATACTTATTAATGTCTACCAATTATATTTTTACTGTTACATTCCTTACATGTTATTTAATGTGTGAATATTCATAATTACTATAATTATAGTGTTTTCTCGAGTATTCAACTCCATAATTATTCTAACAAGTCATGAAAAATCATTCGTAGTGTAACCTTTGTGATGGCGGTTGGGTAAGACTACAATGTGTTTTGTGACCCACCCGGTTGGTATCTCTGAAAACAAAATTCATCGAATTCGAGACGTTTTTAATTATTTGGCAAATTATATATTTTGTATAATAAGAATTGATCACTTGTGGCTAATATCAAAATCAAGAGTATATTTCAAATATTTTTAATTTTTATATATTTAATGCGATGAAATTAAACTTTAGTAAAAAACATTTCTGTTTCAACGAAGAATAATTATTTATTTGTACGTTGTTATTCGTTTTAATCGCAGTAATTTAACAACGAAAGGCTAGATGAGTTTTGATGGAAAAATAACTTTTGTACTATTCTATTATAATGACAAAACAACATTACAATAAATTCTAGTAAATTCCTATGATAATGATGAATAAAATTATGTCTGTCTATTTTTTCTGGCGAAAAAATATCAGAGTAAATTACCGCACATAATTACTTCGAGTAAAAATCTTTATAATATTTGCGATTAAAATCACTGTAAAACTCTTCCGGTATAAACAACAAATGCATCATTAAAATACATCCAATAAACTTTTTGTAACATGAATCATATTATTTTTTAAATTAAAGATTGGAAGTCAGTGTTTTAAAAGATAATGTGGTTTTGTCAAAAGGTGGTGTTGTGATGTTCAGAAATTGATGAGTGGGATGAGTCGAACGACTAATTATTAAACGTAAAAACCCGATTCTCTTCAGATTATACAATTAAAATCCAGTTAATGTGTTTGAGCCTAAAGTATTAGCGTTATTATTACAAATATTGTTCCAAGTATTATTTTGTGCGTGTTCCGTGGTTATTTTTGAAGTACACAATATAATTACATATTTAAACTTTTGTTTTACACGCTAATTATTTACAATATTGTTCCCCAAACACAATGTTGTGTGCCTTGGGCAGAACGTGTTATTAAATTTAATAATGACAAATTAATTATACTGAAAATGTACGCATTTGTACGACCATACTAGGTGAGTTAACATATTGAATCATACATCCGGTAAATTTCCATTAAATCTTCTTAATGAACATCTTCTTAATGAACACTTTATGTTAATCGAATCGATAACAGATATTTTATCTCGTAATCCAATTTAATAAATGGTGATCGACTTCATTTCGAATTATCATAACAATGCAGGTAGTAGTAAAAAATATTAGCCATACTTACCTCAAATGCATACACACTGCGGTATAAATTCGGCTACGGGTCACGTTCTTTTTACGTTTGTTGTTCAATTACTAAACGTTGTCCGCGAAACGAATTCCTTTTTGGCGGAAAAGGTTTGCGACTCTCCTGAAAGAAGTGCTATTTCATTGTCTGGGCGTAAAAAGGGTACATACATGCCAGTATGATATAATAGAAAAATGCCTCTAAAAAATATATATCACAAAAGGCTCTTTATACAATAGCGTGTACCCGCTGTATTCTTGCCCTTGTCAACACTAAGGAAATAAAACTCTACACTGGAAAGAAATACAGTGCTTACAATTCAAATTTAACATTTATATATTGTATATATGTACCTAAGCGGTAAACTGCTATTTTGATTTTTTAGGCTTGGCATAAATTATCTCCAAGTTGACCGCGGACAGCTATAAAATGTCTAGTTTGTAGTGCCGGCTGACACGCGGTCGTATGATTTAAATAATTTTCAAATGCAAAATTATAGGCACTCTTTCAAAATTATAGCTCGACCCGCAATGGCCACGGCTAGCATTAGCTTATCAGATATGATTACATTTTTAATTACAACTCGCAAGTTTATGAATAAAAAGCCAAGTTTCTCTTTGTTCTAATATAATAGCAGGGTTGGCCATTTTTTTAGTGGCATGGGTATATATTTTAATACACCCAACGTCGCTCATGTATAATTATAAACATTGTCGTTTACGACAAAAAATTGTGAAATTTACAAGTATAAAACTACGAGAATAAAAACAAAATTAATGTAGTAATTTAAAAGTTTTGTTGCTTTAAAAATATAGTCGATATTTAACACTCAACAATTAAAAAGTCATTAATTATTTAGGTTCATTATGAATTTATTTAGTTTTTCATACGTTGGTTGTGTCCATTGACTCGGCGAAAGAAAATGGAAATCGTTAAGCAGAATTCTTAGACTAATTCCAATGAAGTATTTATACGAATGGACAGGTGTTGTGTTGATAATATTTTAAAACTGTCTTTGCTCCGAGATACGTTGTGCTTAATTTATTCGTACTAAGATAGTCTCCTCGGATTTATATTTACTGGGAACGCATCGCCAGGACTAAGTCTACGATAAATATGGGTAAATAATTATTTCTTCCTTTGACTATGACTTGTACGCGTCGAGTACACACATCAAAAGCATTTTCCCGGTACGAGCACACAGCATATGTATTAAAGACCGTGTATAGTAGTCGTGTACATTAATATTATACACATTTTATTATGCCTACACAATCGTTTATCGCGTTATGTTTTATCAATATTCGCGTGTGCATCGCTGTTATTGATGGCATGTTATAAAAAGAGCGAAGGAGGCCGGAAAAACTTGTTTTGGTACACCGTTTACACAGTCAAATTTCGATACACTTCCGATAACGAAAAGTAAATAAGCTCTACACGAGTTGAATATTATAAAAAAATCAACATTTTTTTTTTTTACGAATCCCACTATTGTTGAGGTACTATTATAATTGACGCAGTGTACCGATTTGATTTCTGTCCGCACGTTTGCATGTCCGGAGTGATAAAAAAAATTACTACATCCAAAAATGTTTTACTATTACTGCAGTAGAGAAGGCCGTCGTGGGGAGGGGTTGGGGCGTATCGCGGCCAAGCTATTGGCCCACGAGGGACACGTCCACGCGGTCGCCGAGTGGGCGGCAACGAGCGGGGCACGGTGGACGGCGGCACACCGGCCGCTCAACGTTCAGTCGCCGTCTAGAGACCGTTCAGTGCGTGCCGAGCGTGCGCCCGTCCACATACCGACACCGAACACTAACGTTGCGCTACATTATTCTGTGGCACGCACATCAAGTGCCCTGACTCCACTGAGGCGCCAGTCACGCGTAAGGGTAGTGAATCTGGTTGTTTATTATTTTATTTAACTGGAAGTAAATTTTGAAATCAAATGCTAACGTGTAATATGTTCTGTACTCGTGTTTCGCCATGGAAGTAAGATAGGCACATAACTCGTCCGCGTCATCGTAGGAAACGGTCAAAAACTGATTGTAATATTATTATTATTTTAATTTTTCGAAAAATCAAATAAATTTTCGCCCAGACACAAGTATAACCACAACTCAACACAAATGGTTACCATGTCGGCTTATTCTCAGTTCGGTTACGCGTATCCAACCCCCGGACAACAGGTAAGTTCAGTACGTTTACTACAGTTTTCTTAAATAAAAACTATGTATTCTCTCATGACGGCGGTCATTTTCCAGTTTATATATTTAAATAAATTAAAGCTTTTTTAATAATTCCCATAAAAAAAAAAAAACTCATTTTCCCAAACATTTTTAATTTCTTTGTCGTAGGAAAAGTTCGGTATATTTTTGTACAGACATAATTAATGTGTTTTTATTCAATACATTTTATGAAATTAGCAGTTTTATTAATTTTTTAACGTTAACGTAGTTTGATAACGTTGTTTAACTTGATGACGTTTTTCATGAAGATGTGCAAATAAATCTGCAGATATTCTCGCAGTGATTCTCCTTAAACAATTAATTGGAAAACTGCATTGCTTCCTATTTGTATTCGATCAAATAGTTTTAGACACAATAGATTTGTTGTACATAATTACCGGAGCCTAAGAAACCGACTGTAATGTGTATTGTACGTTAGCAAAACGTTTTAATAAATCCGTTTCCATCTTCTACGTTGGCTATATGGTCTAATAGGTTCATAATTGAAAATATCTCTATAGTATTTGGTAGATTGTACGCTGCTAATTATGGTAATTTGGGCTCAATGAATCATTAAACACTCGACACTATAACACTCTCTGTAGATATATCGAGACACTAATGACCACACATTAAAATAATTGCATAACATGTGCGAAAAATGCAATACTTATTTTAAGTTGTCACGAATATTTCCTATGAATTGCTAATGACTTTTTTCTGGTGTGCATTCGATTATACTAGTAATAGATAATCTGCATTTCTTTTATCTGGAACGATTTTAGTTGTCTCGTATTTAAATTGCTACTGTAGTGAAAAATATTCATACATTAGTATCCAGAATCTGTTTTTGGTTGGACAAATAATGTATTCTTAGTTGTAATGTTATAAAGAAAAAAGAAATGTTGTTTAGAATAGATTATCCATTTTTGTAGTTGATTTAGTGATGTACGCTAGAATTTAAACGGAAGTCCCAATTAATCTATCATAAGTATGCTCATGATTAACTTTGATTTCAATTAACTAGTCTAATCATATTTCTTTTAATGATTTTCCTATAAATTATATAATAACTTCCACGACGATAATAATATTGTTAATTTAATATTTAACTAAAATGTAAGGAACTTTGATGTTTTAAAATAAATATTATTTTAAAATGAATTTTTTTTTTTAATTAACGTAATTTAAGAAGTTGTGGTTAATGTTTTTAAGTATTAAAAAATTGTTGACCCATGTTCTAAATTCAACATTTTAAATGTTATATTTAGTAGTTATATGACAAAATTAAATCTATAAGAGTTCCTTTTGTTTGCTTATAATACAATAATTCAATAATAAAAGTAAATTCTGTAATTTGTGTTTTATTACTCTCAGAATGTTTATATTTTTCTTAAAATTAGAATTATGTGTTTAAATACTAAAATATAAAACATGTTTTTATAATCATCGAAAATAAGAAATACAAAAAGTCGATTATGTATGAATAATAACATATTGCCATTTTTTTAGTTTTTTCAAATGGTTTATAAAATTTTAATAAATTTATTAGTTTTGGCGAATTGATAATATGTAGAAAAAATTAGCATGATCGTATTTTTACCCCAAAATGTTATCAACGATAACTTATCACTAAGATGTAATGAAATATTTGTAGTGAAAAACTCCGATACTAAACAGAATTCATCGAAACAGTATTAAATAAAAAGTATTTTGCTAAAAAAATGTTTATTAATTTTCAAAATCGTTTCATCTGACTTTTTTTCTAATTTAGAGTGCGTTCATAAGTTATTGAATGATTAATAAGTGTAAATGAAAGCCACTTCCCCCTATTATTTAAGTCACCTAATAATTTATCGGAATATAACAATGGTATTTTGTAAAACCTAAATGGTTAAATCATAATTATTAGTTTTATCTATTTATTATTTACAATAGAGGAGTTAATGATACGGCTGTAATAATATTTTATATTTTATGACTATTGATTGACTTACATTGACTATACGATGTGTATTTTTATTTGCGAAGTGTATTTTATGTATTTTTTTTAATATTATGTACAACCGTAGAACACTATAAAAATAGAACCAATTATTATTATTATTTTGTCAAATCAATAAAATAATTGTTGTTATTAATTGTGCCCACAAAATTACTTTGTTAATTAAAATAAAACAAATAATGGTGTTTGTATAACCAATATAATAAATGTATTAAATAAAATATTATTTATTACTATGAGCCAGAATAATATCAAGTTTATGGTAAAGAAAAAAGTATTTTTAATTGTAGATTTTAGGGGTACTTTCGAATATCGAATGGAACTCATAATTATTTTTATACATGGATATTGTACTAAATATAATTGAACTGGTTGTAAACTAGGTTTGTGTTGTTACTTTCCGAGTTAACATAATTGTTATTTAAAGATGAGAGGGTTGCGCAACGTAGTAAAATCTTATCTGTGCCTTATGGTAAAAATAAAGCGTCGCTAAATAATTATCCCGTTCCTCTCTTTTTTCGAATGCTCAAATGTTAAAATCTCAAAAAGTAACAATACAAAATTGGTTGTCGGTTAGTCATAATTGTATTTAATTTAATTCCCATTAAATAGAAAAATTAATTATAGGTTCCCATTTACCCGTAGAGATAATTATTTTTTACTATGGCTTAAAAAAATAAATAAAATTGTACTCTGTAAATTTTTATGTAAAACCCGTTATTTAACCAATAAATGGCGGGTAAATCAATAATGAATAAATAACACTATTGACAATAAATTTGTCGATTTTACTAAGGTTATTTTCAGCCTAGATATGTTTTATAATATAGTTCAAATANGAATAGAATTAAATAACACTATTGACAATAAATTTGTCGATTTTACTAAGGTTATTTTCAGCCTAGATATGTTTTATAATATAGTTCAAATAAAATAGCATATTCAATAACACTATATTGTGTTTAGAGAATGATAGAGCAAAAAAAAACATGTCAACAAAACAAGGTTACTTTTATAGTTTTCAAAACAAATGTATACATGCCATTTGATGATTATATACTTATAAATAATACTTATTATACAAACATGTTTTTAAAATAATTTCTGTATGCCAAATTTAAAAATAAAATGATATGTACTGCTAAAGTTTTTGAGTTGCTATAATTATTAATATAACGCTCGGAACATTAATAAGCTACTTTATTGTCGTACAATATATAAATTCGATTCGTTAATGTATCTGTGATACGTACAAATGAAATGTATACATATATTGTCAGATTATTTTTATCTGAGTTATTGAAATCGTAAACCGTTCACTCTTAACGTCGCGGTCGTGCAGTCTCCTAAGCCTATGAATTTGGAGGGATCATAACACACTATTGAAACAATGAACCGTCTTTGGAATGAATTAAACGGGGCGGGAGAGAGGAGTAAGACGAGGGCGGATTATCATGAAAACCTAACCGTACGGAGTCGGTTGGCTGGTCTTATATTTTGTGCGTATATATACAATACAATTAAATAATTATAATACGTTTTATGTACGTGTATATTGTAGGTCATACGGCGTAATCTCAGTTGACATTAAAAGGGATGAGAAAAGAGAAACGGGGCTCAAAAAGACACTGATGAAATCAGATATTGTGCTAGTGGTACCACAGTCGTCGATTATCCCCCTCAAATCTCACCTCTCCTGAGTTTTCTTCTTCGTATTCATAACGTGTTTTTGGAAAATGTCGCCCTTGACGTTTTAGCGTGTCATTTGGCAATGAACGTCGTTATTGTTAAAGATCGTTTTAGTGCAGAAAGCTGTATAATATTACACAGATATGAGATGTGTACATACAAATACGTAGTTATCGTTATTAAGTGTATTTGTGAGGCGCTTACAGGACTGCCGTGCAGGTCGTTGCAAGTTTGCCGACTAGACACAGGCCGTGAGTACAGGAAAATTGATAAAGAGCCGAAGAACGCACGATTGTATTCATTGAAGATATATTACTTTGTGTGTATGTTTGAAACAGCTACTTGAGCGCATGACTAAGTACCAAATACGCTGTAGTGCCTTATTAATTACAGAAAACGTGTTTTGTATATGTTTTTTTTAATTATCCATCGACAAAAGTTTTGCCACTGCTAATTAAGGTATATAATGAAGTATTGCTAGTGCATAGGAAAGTCTTTTTATTCCACCGCAAAAGGTACACATTATCGAATTGGACCAAGTGCATGTTTTATTTAAATAACTACTAATTTATTGCAGCAGTCTGTTCTTTCGTGTAATATGTCGGCAATATTGTTTTGCACCGACTCGATCTATACCATAATTTTAAGCTTAATTAGTGTTAAAATAATGGTTTAGTTATTTTAATGTTTTCATTCGACACGTCCTTAAAATTAAATCAATCAAACAGAATACATAGAATGACATTTTAAGTAATCACTGTATAAAAAACGTACTTGTATATTTTTTTAGTTATCGTAATTAGTAATTTTTCTGGGTTATCTTGTATTGTAACTCATCAATAAAATTTATATAAAATGTTGATAAAACACGCGTATTTGATGATTTTAATATTATTTACTAATAATCGCATTGCACGGCTCATACTTTTAGAATTGTACTCGGTAGCAAATATCGAGTTGAATGTTTTTTGTTTTTCAATAAAGCATCATCATAAAAATGTAAATAATTAGTAACTGCTACCAGTTTTTACTTAATGTTCATAAGCCAAGAATTGCCATAACTATGAATATTCTAATACGACATCGCCTTGTTTTTGATCTTGATCGAAGTCTCCTGTTGTAAAAAACCCCAATGCATGTGCTACTCGGCCAGTGCAGCTGCTTGACCGTTAGAACACGTTTGCATTTACGAGTAACTTCATTTTTAACTGCTAATGATTGCAGGTGTCAAATATCTTATTCATTGTATAAATACAAGTTTATACCCAATAAAAAAATGTGATGCATCGATTCGTTCAAATATGTACCCAGACTGAGTTTTTTGATCGTTAATTGAATCTATTCATTAGAGCAATATCAACAAGGGTCAGTCGTGATTAATAATCAAAATTGCTAATTTCGTTCATTTTTTTTTTTTTGTTCTTTAACTCTAATTGAATATTTATGGTTTACTGCGTTCTGTATAATAATATATATGAATACAATGTTCGAGCAAAATAAATTCTCTTGTTTAATTATATATTATAAAAACCATACTGTAATTTAAACAATTAATACGATACTTTAATTGTTAACTATGAACATTTATTTTTAACACATTCCTGTAAAAAAAAGAAACTGATCTATATTTAGACGGCGTTTGTCATAGTTAATGGATCTAAATAAAAGTATACCTAGTAATAAGAAGTCGTTAAAAGTCAAAAAAAATGTATTATCTTAAAAAATGTAATAAATAACAATATAAAAAACGGCCCGTATGATAATAATTTCAACGTTTTCATATTATTTTATAACAATGAACTCATATATTTCTCGTTTTGTTGTGTGGGACCGTAGAAGTATGTTAGCAATGTGTCAACAGTAATTCTCTCTCCGTCCCGGGAGGACATTAAGAACAAACAAAAAAAGAACACAACTATTATTCATTTTTACATTGACCGTCACTACTAAAAACAACATTACAATATCGTTTCACTGTTTGTTTATGTGTTTACCGAAAATTCCTTAGGTTTTGCATTTTAACAATCTTTACATTTACAAAACACATTTATACTTTTACTTAAATTTTTAAAACGTTATCAAAGGATAATTCAACTTCAGATCGGTCNTTTAACAAAGGATAATTCAACTTTAGATCGGTCGAATTACTATTCGCAATTTACGCATAATGAATGAAATTAAAACAATTTTAAATTTATACAAATATATTTAGGGAAGTCGCAAAATTATTAAACACATTTATATTTCGTGGCATTACACAAGGGTATTTTATCAGTACTGAGATCGGAATACATGCCATATGATATATTGTAATTTCCATAGGCATAGAGTAGAGCTCATGCAGAGACCTACAAAAACGGGTTAATAAATATTTATGAACTACTACGCTGCATATATAAATTATAAGAGTTTTATTATGCTTAGGCAGGCACAAGCCAACCCTCTAGAGTTTTTAGCACAGAAAAAATTGCAATAGATACGTTTAACATTGTTGTATAAAAATATATTTTTAAGTTTTTACAAATAAAAATATCATTTTCGTTCGAATGAAGTACAGAATAAGACTTAAAAGCTTAGTGTGCGCGGAACACTATAAATAATCTTATTAAGTGGTATAGCTGACTAGATATAATATTATAATTGATAACTGTCAAACGGGTACAGAGACTAAATACGTCGGGTCGCGTTTACGTCTTCCAAGTAACACATGAAACGAGCGCCGGGTCCGCTGTACGGGTGTGGTTTGAGTATTGTTCTAATATTTTCATTATTGTCCTCTCTACGGCTGGTCATTCCGGTCTATTGGTTTTTGCGGTCGAGTTGATACCTTTCTCGAAAAAAAAAAAACCCGAAGCGCTTTGGAGTTCACACCTCACAACCGGTCTGGGCCAGGAGAGTATCGAATAGCAGCAGCAATTAAAATTATCATGTGCACCTTGTCTAGCTAGTAACACCATAATCTATAAAATGTACACCGCACAAGAGACTGAAATCAAAACGCTCTTTTGAAATAATGACGCTTTATGGAATTTGTTTTTTATTTTCAACTAAATTATCGCCAACATTTGTATTGATTTCGAAAAGGACCAAATTCTGTTCAACTTATTCACTAGTGTCAACACAACTTCTATGATTTTCCCATTAATAGGTCGTGTTGTTTTTTTCAGAGCGTCATGACGGGAGATTCGGTATCACCTCCGTTGGCTGCCGGCGGTGGAGGCGCCGGAGGACTTTCACCGGACGCTATGGGTGCTGCGGGTTGCGGCACGTGTTGCACCGCTGCCGGAGACAGGGGTGCCGGTTCCGAATCGGCCGTGGTCTGCTCGTGCCAACTGACCGCCGCAGCTTCACACTACGCCAGCCGGACCACACCAGCATCGGCAGCGGTTTACACCCCTTATCCGTCCACCGACCAGAACCCGTACGCGAGCATAGACACTTCGACGTTCTACCCTCACCTGGTAAGTTTTGCCAATGACAGTCTGCGCAACCCTGACAATCGCATTGATTGTTTTGTATCGGAACACAACACATGCGGTTCGACATTACACATTATTGAAATATACATAAAAAAACATACATTTTTCGTGTTCTCCGGGAAAAAAAAAATTAAAGATGATTGTTGCCGGTCAGTAATTTTTATGTACACGATTATATGTCGACCTTATATGTTGCGAATTAGTCACGCGTTAGTTACCATGCGGCTGTTTACTTAATAAAAGGCGTGGTGTATCCATAGAGCAGCACGGCGGTGTAATTTCACGGATCCAGTAACATTTTTTAAATGGGCCTTTTAAACGGAAGCCCATAAGTCAAGCCGGCCGTATAATCCGGTATCAATTATATTCGATTATTCGGCAGTGGATGTATTTATATAAAAAGGATTTGAGGGGCCGAGAGTTTGGCGGCGCGCCGTTCGCCAAGTGCAACGTTCATAAATCAATCCGGTTGACGACTGTGCGCGGGAGGGGAGGCTAGCTTGGAATGCTTTATACGCGTATAATGCGGTGGGGGCAAGAGGGATGTGATTTATCGACGGGCGGGGTGCGGTGATTTCGAACACCACTCCCGTCACGGCCACTGCCGCCGCCGTTTCCTTGCCTCGTAATACGGCGAGTACACCCCAAGTAGAGATTGTGCGTACGCCAATATTGAGTGTATAAAGGAACCGCAATTGCCCGGGCGGAGGCTTCATTAACGAGCGGAAAATTGACGGGGTGCGCGAGAGGCTTTTTGGGGGAGAGAGAGTGAAAAATGCGAAAAAGAGAAGCTTAGAACTTTATATTGTACGAAGAGGGTCATAAACGGTGAGCGCGGTGTGAAAAATAACCGAGGGAGGTCTATCGACGAGCATATGAACACAGTGGCAGCTTCTGTTATATATGGCGGCGACGAGTGGGTACGATAATGGTCACGCGTTCCGTCCGTTGATTGATATGTTATTTTCGCCATTATACATTATTATTATTATTATTATTATTATTATGATCGTATTTACTCAATGCATTATGCCGCGAACGCCTACGCAACATCACGCTGTGTGTGCTCTCTCGTAATGCCGCCGAGGCAAGTATAATGAATCGCAGCGCATTTGCCTACGTGTACCACCATACATAAATTACTATGCGTTTGCTGCTACTGTTGAAACATCAATTTGTCAGTGTACGCGTTACACAATTAACGTTGAATCACCGCGGACATTTGCACTTCTCGTCACGTTGTCGGACGATTTCGTTTCACGTGTGGAAATCTGAAACGCGCAAAGCACATAAACGTGACACAATAAACTAACAGCTTTAGAGTGGCGGCGACCAGAACAGACGCTATAGCCCCTCGGTTCTCTGCCGACAATATCCATAAAAAAATATTTTCCGAGTACACACTATACATTGCTATGAAGGGGAAAAATTGAATTGACCTCTAGAATTGACCGCGTGCAGAGCTTTTGAGTGCTGTCGTCGTCGGCGCCTCGTAAAAACACATCCCGCCCCGAGTTTCCGTACCCTTAGTCACGATTTCCAGTCACGTATCGACCGGATTTACACTGGCCGCAAAAAGGGATTTATATTTTTATACACTGACCACCCTCGTGGAATAAAAGGTATTATACTGGGCGGGTGAAAGATTGAAAGCCGGACAATTGTGTGCAACATAATAATGTAAATGCGTATGTGAGTGACGACGACGTTGTGTTCGAGACCGAGTTTGGCGCCACGACCGACTCGCTGCCGCTCCGTTCCTATAATGCTCTATATACGGCACAATCACAATACTAAACGCATGTACTGCTGGTATACGTGCAGACCGCATATATATATATATGACCGCGTAGAGACAACATTCCCGTAATACGAGTTCCCACAACGTATTGACCCGATGTCGACTTTAATGGTGTGCCTTTCCCTCTCCTCGCCTTGGGTTGTGCTTACGTACAGGCATAACTCATGCTCGCCTACCGTCACGCCGTGTGTTTTACATAACGATATCATTCTATTAAATGTCGGCGTATCTCGTTTTACAACAACGCTAATTGTCGACGAGCGAACAAAATAATAGCAAACATAACGTACGTTGAAATGAGATGGGAAAAACAAACGGCAATCTCAGGACACAACAATATGCTCCGAGTCTACTTTGCGGTAACTGTTTGTGTGAAAAATTTGAAAATCCAGTCGATAATAAATACCGCGTTAAGGTGTCGTTAGCTTACCGTTGATGGCAATGTCTGTGTACACATAAACGTCACTAATGGCTGGGCAGGTCATTTATTACTGTTAACGTTTGAAATAATTTTATCGCGGTCATTAAAACGACGTCGAACGAGTTCTACGGTAACACAACGTTGCGAGCAATTACGGTTATAATTTTAAAGCGATATAATTTATTGCCGTGTGTGTTTTTTGCGGACAGAATTTTAACCCTTGTTGTTGTTGGGACACTGTTGTTACTACCCTCGAATCACAGTGGTTTTGTCGAAATCACGGTCACGCCACTTAGTTGTGCCGCACGACAACAGTAATTACCACCACCACTAGTGCCGCCGTATTCTTTCACGCGCACAAGCCAAAATGTAATATTTTTTAACATGCGAATACGAGCGAGCGGGGGCGGCGAGCGCACAAAACGTACAACATTTTACGTATTGAGAGTATTTGTTTTTTAAATGGACACGAGGGAAGAGGCGAATAACACGTCCAGCTGTATATTTGTGTACACGAGCGATAAGTTTCTATTGTATTCGATAAAATCCTTCTGATGCCCCGCGGCATTGATATTTGTACAAAGTATTATAAAATATGCGTATCAAACAACGAGAACATTTTATATTTGCTTCCGGTACAAAAATCTCTACTGAACGTCAGCCGACACGAAATCGAACTGGGATGGTATGCAAACAGGTGTGATTTCTCAAACACTGCAGCAGATTTTCCCTGCGGATGTCAACCACGTTAAAAGCTTGTCGCGTCATAAATCCATAACGTCTGTCGCCAAATCGGTAGCGACGCCGCACGTGTGAACGTGTACGGAGGCACGTGAAATGTTTTTGGGCGGGGGATCCACCCCGGGGACCGAGTGCCTGAGGCCGAAAGAAGGAACGAGGTAACTTGGAAAAGTGCCGACATTTAAAGCTTAACCGTGTTCGTCGCTCTATGGGTTTTCTTTTATGCGTGTGAACGCACAACGCGGCGTGGACATCCGACAGAGCCCCGTATAGGGTCCTCCGTACAGAGCGCACGGGGGAGGGTCGCAACAGTGGCCGCGATTTGCCACTTGAAATTCCCGTGCGAGCGAAAAAAAATTGCCAGTTATGTAAAACGATTCGGTGAACGCTCATTCCATGGGAACGCAACGGACGTTTATAATTTCCCACCGGATTTCCGGTCGCTTCTCGTTTGCTCGTCCCGCGATGCCAATCGGCACGGCAAATAAATGTTCGTGAATATTACATTAATACATTATATTTTGCAATGTAAATATTTTAGTAGCGAACATTGTGTGGTATAGATTTGTATCGGTCAGCTTTTCGCGACCTCGGCGTTGTGGTTTCACATAGTTTTGTGTAAACACTTGTGCGCCGGGTCACAAAAGACCGTTCGATTTGTATGGTCTTACACGAATTGATTCCGAGTTCCTTGAACTTATCCCGCAATTACGTTGGTGTCTTTGTAAGAAGTCACAACAGCACCAACGATAATATTATTCAAATTATACACAATAATCGCCGAGTAATCCAACCGGGACTTATTATAATAATTATGCATTGTTTACGTTTATAAGTTATACGCATAATATTCTGCAACGATCCGGTGTACAATCGACCACCGTTGAAAGTATTATCTCGAATTTGAATAATCCGGCGGAGCCACTCGTTTTGGAAACGTGTAATTGAAATTAACTTGCGGGGCGAGACGTTATGTCTACGAAATTATGCGCTTCTTTGAAATGTTTTATAAGTAACAACGACTGTCCGATTTTTCTTTTTTACGTGTCGGCACAGGTTTTTCAATCGCCGACGACTTCAGTGTCAAAAATCTAATTTAATAACGAAATAGTGGGCCGCTTGTCGAAACGAACTGATTGCGTCGAGAATATGTCGAGTTTAAATTTGTTTTTGCCAACACAAAACGCCAATAGAGCTATCTCGGCCACCCCAGTACACTTATTGTTTGGTCTCGTCTCTCGACAGCAGTCAAAACTCGGGAACCCGTGAAATTCTTGACGTTACACAAAGGGTGTGGTGCATATTATAGGGCATATATATTTAATATTAAAAGCGTAGATCCCACAGGGTGACGGCTTACTTCATAACGCCCCGACAATCTCCAGGGAATCGTATCTAACACTTAACCCCTAATAGTATTATACGGTGGCGACGATTATCCACCCAGCCGAATGGAACGCGTCTCGCACAATATTCGCAACAATACGTTTCCTTTTTAGACAGTTGTTGTGTTTAATTTAAATTGCAATAAACCGGTTGTTGGAATTATGCATAAACGTGTATTACACTTACTTGCATTGGAGTGCGCGGGAAATTACAGGCTGTGTTTTAGTTAAATTATTCAAACAGCCGATGTGTTCACCTCAGTTTTAGCATTTCGATATTTTCGTTATATAGCAGTTAAACGTCAATAATCGAATCGTTTTTGAATAGCTCGTTATTATTAACAGCGATTACTGTAGACGAGATAACGATATCGTTTTCGTTTGGACCGTTCAATGAATTTCTTACTCGAGATCCGAACGGTACAAAAGAGAGTGTAATAATTTCGTCTCTACGCACAGACATGCCTATAAAATAAACTTGTGGTTCGACTGTACGTAGACAGTAGAGATGCATAAAACATTGCGACCGTAAAAACCTGTTCTGGATTTGTTATGCCGTTTATTATGTTGTGTAGATTTTGGTGCGTTTTAGCATACGTCGTTTTATTAAAAATAAACGATTTTTAGTAGCCGGGCAGCCAGTTTTATCAATTTAATGTCATCTATATTTCGTGCTCTATAAATAATATTTTATCTACCCTTTGCCCATAAATCTACTCGACTTTTGAAGAAATTAATACTATTCGAACCACTTCGATTTATGATTCCACGCGGGAAATATCGCGACACGATATATACAAATGATTTACGACCTGTATTAACGTGGTTTTCTAGTAATTCGACCGCATGACGATGACGATTACGAAACGCACACTGACGTTGACGGGCCGGACCTCCTGGGTAAGTCGTGCTGTCGCGGTGTCCTAGCAGATATAGTGAGGATTATATGGATACCCGGCGACCAGTTCTTCTTCCGCTCGGATGCTGCCCCCTACACCGTACTCTTGTGTCGTCTCTCTTTACACGTAGATTTATGGGCTCGATCCGCGATCGTCTCCTCGTGCAAACTCATCCGCCCGACCCGCACAAATGCCGTCTGATACAATAATAATAACTTTGTTGTTGTTGTTGTCTTCGCCATACTTTATTTTATTTGTGTCGTTTATTTTTCCAGAGCAATCCGTACGGACTGAAAGACTCGACGGGATCGTCGGACATGTGGTCCAGCGCCGCTAGCCTGCAACCTTCTACGGGCTACTATCACTACGACTCGACGTTGGCAGCGTACGGGTAAGTAAAAACACAAACAAAGTCTGTGGCGATATTGTTGTTCTAACATTGTATGGATTTCCCGAGTTTAGTTGNTAAAATGCGATATTGTTGTTCTAACATTGTATGGATTTCCCGAGTTTAGTTGTGTGTGACATATCGGTGCGCGCTAAGCGTAAAGGCGCTTGCGTGCGTACAGTGCGAGTAACCTAAGACAAAATGGCCGGCGATAATATCGATTACTCGGCGCCACCGCGACCGCCACGGCCGCTGCTTTAGCCGTCACGCACCGGTTATACACCGTGCGGCCATATAAAGAAATAAACGACCGCCTTTTATTATACACACATACTCCTCTACTTCTGTAGGCTCTGTGTGTGCACATTGATTTTTATCATTTACTACCGACTGGCATTTTTACGTTAAAAACGCTCGGGCAGGTGTACGTCGCTATTAGCATTACCTTAAACAGTCGGCACTGTTATTGATCACGAATTTTCTACGCTGCTACTCAGACACGTCGAGCTGACGCACTGCCAATTATTAATATTGACACGGTGTAATGAGTTCGTGTATATTTATTTACGCGGATGACAAGTTGTGAAAAAACCTGCGGGATACTCGATTCATTGAGGCACACGAATATTTCAAACTCGCGTTAATGTAATATATTTTTTAAAAAGATGCCGCGGGAGACAAAAACAATAATAAAATATTATACGAACGAATTGACCGTAAATTATACGTCCTGGGGTCACGAATGGACGTATAAATCTAACCGGTACTAAACATAAATCCCACGGCAACGGTACCCGTCTCCAATTTTACTATTTGCTGCCTTTTGGTGAATTGAATTTTTTAATTCTTTTGTTCGTATTATAGGTACAGTGCGGGATACGATTTAGCGGCTAGACGTAAAAACGCCACCCGTGAATCGACGGCTACACTGAAGTCGTGGCTCAACGAGCACAAGAAGAACCCGTACCCGACCAAGGGTGAAAAGATAATGTTGGCCATCATTACCAAAATGACTTTGACTCAAGTGAGTACGTGGTTCGCCAACGCGAGGAGGCGGTTAAAGAAAGAGAACAAAATGACTTGGGAGCCCAAGAACAAGACAGACGACGACGACGACGACGCCGGATCGTCCGATTGCGAAGACAAAGACAAAGAAGACATGCTGATGACCGAAGAAAAACATAAAAAAGGTATAATAGTGGCGGCGAGGGGTTGTTGTCAGTGAAATAGTTTTGGCTTGCGGAAAAACATTGCATTAGTATAATTGACACGTCTCGGTTTATTTACCCACCCTCGTATTCCGTCCTGGACACTTGTGGAGCAGCCCTCGCAGTCGAAAATTATATAAGAGCTTTTACTCGCTATCGTTCCCCTTATTACCATTAGAAGGCTATTAATGAAACCATCGTCAACCCCGATATCGTTTTAACTGAATATAAACGTATTAGCCAGTGCTTTTCTCCTTTAATGTGTAGGGACACAGAAGTCGTTTAAAAACTCGAACCTCCAGGGAATGTTGTATTATATTAAAGTCTGTTATAGTGTTGGACCATTTGCCGGATGAATCATTGTCGCCTATGGGACGTGCCCATTTGTATACACACTTGTATATTATTTATTCATGGCTGATCATGTTTGTGCACTGCAAAAACGGTAGGGCCTTTCCTCCTTTATCTTGGTCATCTCTCGGTCACGACAATCCGTTTCACACTCATAGTGTTAGAAAGAAAAGTAATATATGATAATACAATAATTTATTCCTCGCGTCTTATAACGTATAAAGATGTCATGTTTTTCGCACCGTGTGAATCTCGACTGTATTCTCTGCGGCTCGACAGAAATACATGCTTCGCAATTCGTGAGCAGATTTGCATTTATTTCCAAAGACGGTCTCGGCGATTAGATTGTATTATTATAGATCATTATAGACTGGGGTCGCTTGGTTCGGGCAAATAAAACCAATATTTTTTACCTTGATACTGGAAATGTGTAGTTGTAACCATTTAATATGTGTTTAGATAATCACGTGGACCACATGATGGGCTCGGCGTCAGTGATGTCAGACGGCGATGACGATCGTAAGCCAATGCTTCAACACCTGTATCACTCTGATCACATGCACCACATGAAAGGTCATCACGGCATGCAAAACGATCATCATCAAGACTGCGGTATACCGCTGCCACCGACCAAACCCAAAATATGGTCTCTGGCCGACACCGCCGCTTCCAAGACCCCACCACCTGGCCACCAATGGCCAAACGTAAGTCCCAGCTTAGCTTCCCCGGGATTCACCATGCCTAATTCTTCTTTGTCTCCGTCCGGATCATCATACTCTAGGTAAAAGCAACACATTTACTGCTTGTTCATTTCGTCAACTACTATCATGGGTGCACTAATTGGTGTTTCTTACAGGTATGGTGCGAACGGGTTTTACGGTTACAATGGCGGCAGTAGTAATTCGTCGTCGTCGTCGTCAGCACAACAAATGGCCGGATATCCTGAAGTGCAAACCGACACGCCACCGCAAACCCCGCCCAACATGAAGTTACCGTTGTCCGCCTCTTCCGGTCAGCAGTTCAGCCATCAGGGTTACAATGGGTACCATCACCATCAGCAGCAACAGCACGGCTATCACCGATCGCAGCAACAGCAGCAGCACGTTCAACAGCAGCAGCACGACGTTCGGTCGACTTCGGGGGTTGCACAACAACATGATGTACAATATCATCAACACCAACACAATAACGCACTGCAACAACAACAGCATAGTCAGCACAACAACAACAATAATAATAACAATACCAATAATAATAATAATCATCAGATGATCAATGCTGATGCTAACACAGCATTTAAACCTTTTTATAAAACGTAAGGTTTTTTACATGATTTGCAAAAAAGTGTACAAGTTAGAATAGATTTTTAATGTAATTTTTTTTCTACTAGGCCCTCACATTCTCAACAACAACAGATTCAACAGCAGCAGCAACAACAGCAACAGCAAATGAATGGTTACGTTTCACCAGTATAAAAAAACGTTGCCGCGACATAGGAGCAGCATCTGTTTTTATAAGACGGTAGGTGCCACAACGTATTATATATAAGTGCTGGCTTGTACCAATATATACACAGCAAACTCGAATAAATTAATCTGGACTACTATACAGTCAGCTGTGATTATTTCAGAGCGAGAACGTGCCGCGAGCCTAGGGACTATGTATGTCATACTGTTTAAAGTCACATATCATTATTGAGTTGAAGGGGGTGCGCGTATAATTTATTCGAAGAAAACTTCTATATATTATGATACGCGGCTATGGGAGGAGGAGAAGTGAAAAGAAGAGGTTCGAAGTGGAAGTGTTGACACTGACAGATGAGCCGAGATCGAGATCGTGGTGAATGGGTTAGGTCTGTGCACAAAGCATGCACAGACATTACACCCGAGTGTTTCTAGCGTATTGAAATACTATAAAATAATAAATATTATATTGTGTTTAAATAAACAGAAGGTCTTAAGGTTTTTATTTTATGTAAAACTTGACTGTTAATCGTCCAATCTAATCCTCAGTATAAATTTCTTATTTACTATTTTCAATGTAATATTCTCTGTTTAAAAGTTTTATTAATACTTTCTAAAGCTAAAATAGAATGAGGAATACACTGAAAATAATTTCATAAAAAATAATCTTATCAAAGGTAAATTATTTCACCAGGTGTTCGTATATTTTACCTAACATTTGAAATTTGGTCTGCATAAATGTTTATAACGTTTATCTAAATAAATAAAAGTTGTGAAATATGCCGAGAATCATCTACCATTATTACCTGAACTCCGTTACCTTAAACTTTATACCTCATCATCGTTTGACTGGATAGTAGTATATCGACACAACTTAATGTTTATTGCACAACTTAATAGTAAAATTAATTAATTAATAGTTACTTGAATTGTTTACTTCTTAAGCAACTAAATGTATTTTTATATTTTACAGATAGTCGAGCAACAGAAGATGTTCAGCCTTCAGACTCTTACCCGAGATCGAAATATTATAAATTTTCTATTTAAATTATTATTATGAAAACTTACAAAGTTTTACCGTTCTATGTAGATTTTTTTTTTTTATTATTATAAAATGAAATATTCTAACCCGCTATTGTATATTGTTGATCTGATAAAATAATTGTTTGTTTTTCTCTTATATATATTTATATATTATTATTATTATATAATTTACCCCTCTCTTTTGTAAATAGTATAAATAAAATTATGTATTTATAAGTTTTTGGTACACTTACATATTAGTGATAGCTTATAAAATAAAATGTTGTTTATTGTATAGATCATTATAATAATTCATGTGTATATATAGTGAAATTTTTATTCGATTTAGAGTGCAATTTGGGGATAATATAATATTATTATTACATAATATATTAATAAAAAGCGTTAATTATTAAAACTACAATGTCTAGTTGTTATTAATTGTTGTTTCACATTTTTATTATTATTTTATTTAAATGTTTGTGATTAAAATTTCGGTTTTCGAACTGAGAGTGTACACGGCCAAGGAATTAGATTTGTACCGGCCAACAGTGGAGACGATGATGATAACGATAAAGAGTGTAGTGTATTATAAAGGCTTCAGCTGCCGTGCTGCGAAAACAATTATTTATGTGTGCCCAGAGACACCCACCGCGGACAGGACGGACTGCGCTCAGCGGGCACTGGCAGTGTACTCCACAGCAGGACGTCCGAGCTACGGTGGCGGCTGCCGCCCAGTCGTGACGGCGTGTCATCCTTCGAATTTATACTAGTGTGCGTACGGCGGACTGGCCACGCCAGTTCGTACAACAACATTATGCACACCGCAGTGTGTGCACAGACGATGCGTATGTCGTGGTGCGCACACGGAAGCCGCTCGGTAGCAGTGTACACAACGTGTACAACGCGGTGCGGCGGTCACACGCAAACTTTGGAATTCTTATTATTTGTTGTTGTTTAATCAGCTCGCCGTATAATGACACGGTCGCCCGGAGTGATTATAAAACTTTTATTTTTACCCACAACTCGTTTGTAATTTATGAACGGCCCAAAAGTCCCATTTTGTGTGTAACAGTCGTATATCCGAAATAATAGTCTTTGCTGGGAGCTTGTGTGTGTTCCATAAGCGCCTACACCGCGCCGTATTTACACATGGGGGGGGAGGGTCACGGTACACGCACATATATGTCGTTTACAGATATTTCGATTTGTTATTATCAGTTGACAAACCGTACGAATGTCGCGGCTTTTAAATGAATTATTCGCAGTACGATTAGGTTGAATTTTTGTTCGTTAAATTTAAAATTTACCAAACACAGTAGTCTGTTTTCCACGTATCCGTTCGGTTACGTTTAACGACCGTTTGAACTAGATAATTAATATTATGTGTATAATCAGTAGTTTTAAGAATGTGTGTTGTTTGATTCATTGTTGCCAACAAATTCTGTTAATATTTCATTGTATTGTCGATTAATCAGATATTTATTTACACTTGAATATTATTACTGTAAGACTGTCCGCAGTCAATGTGTTAAACAATGTAAACGCCATCTGACATAGATTATCATTTGAATATTTTCTCAATGAGTCGGATACGATTACAAAAAGTAGTCGGGATTCGCCAAGTGTTTATATTAATTATAACGCGTGGAATTCTCTGGTACACACGCACAGAAATGATATGATGTGTTACGAGGATGCAGAGACTAAGATCATTATGAAGATCGCATTCATGTGTTGTACGGAAACGAGTTTTGGCCGGGCACGAACCATTAAGAACAGTGGTCACCGGCGGTTTGGTGGAAGAAGAGCTCACTGAAAATATCGTTTTTATTATTTACATTTTACGTTATTTTTTTTTTTTTTTTACTCTTTGATCATTTGACAACACTCAGAAGTATTATGTTAAGCGTGTTCCCTAAGGCCGGACGACACGATCGCCTACATTGTTATTAATACATAGTCATTAACCCCCGTGAAATGCATGCCAAGCACCCAAGTAATCGAAAATGCCTCTGATGGTTATACGAGATGTATTCATTGTGTACCATTTTTGGGGTACACTATTATGATGTTTCATCTTCCGATTGTGGTGGTGGCGGCGCATCATTAAAGCTACTAAGTGATTTATTTGCTCTCTTAGGTGTTGTTGTTGTTGTCGTCGTCGACGTTGACCATCAACAGGTCATTTTTTTTTAATCTGATACCTTTTTTTTTTGTACCTTGGCTACCTTTGACTACCGCCGAATATGATCATTATAAATGATGTCACGGTCGCAATCGCATTACTACCGATTTTCTCTGGTTTCTCGGTCTATTAAATAGAGTGTATGAACTATTAAATAGATGACACCCCCCGTACAGACCGAAGGTACATAAAAACTTTATGTTCGTAGTGTAATTTATCTTGTAAAACGTTGCATCGTTAACACGTCATTTTCTCTTGATGCATATAAGGCACGTGCATTCTTGGATGTATTGATGTTTTTTCAGAAAAAACTGGGTCAATGTTCAAAAAACATAAATTTTTCTACATAAAAGAGTCTCACATGCAAACGATTATTATTTAAAAAATATATTGTCCACATTAAATGTATGCCATCAAAGGAAAACAACATGAACTTGCGTTGTGAACGCGCAAGGCCGCCTAATGACCAACTGATTATTTTTATGAACGTTATTTATGAAAAGTTAATATTATAAAATAAACCATATTGGTCAATTGGCAATAAAATTATTCTTTTTGTACATCAATCTTAGTTAATCTTGACACTATCAAATAAATATATTTCGTAGAATATTAACAAAAAAAAAAAAAATTATAAAACTGTCCATTTATTAATTTAAATCATACGTGATTTTTATTATTAATTCTATAGAATTTACCGAATTTGGAACGAGGTTGAAAAATATTTGTTTTATTGACGTTGGTGTACGTGCAACTTAAAGTGCGATTAAAAAAATTGTTGAAATGGATACTAATTTGCGTTGAAGCAAATAACCGGTAAAAAATAGTATTGTTATTTGTAATTATTAGTATGTAATTCAGTAATAAATGACTGTAGACTGTTGTTATTTAGCTCATTCGACTGGACCAGAGTAATTCCATCCGAACGACGACTTAGGAAATGGCTAAAATTATGGGCGGACCTGTTGACGTTTATCAATTCGATTCAAGTCATAGAACAAATTACCACCGAGAGTAGTTTTTGATACGGCTGGTTTATTGTAGTGTTAATTATGTTCTTTGCTACCGTAATTACTGTTTTCGAGCGTGTGATCACTTTGTTTGGCCAATCCAAGTGGGTTCTCACGGTTTCTCAGTCGTCGTCTCGTCTGCAATCTAAACTGGTACACTAATCTTAGAGGAGACACACTCGCACGAACTCAATGGCCCCAGACCGTCTATATTGGATAGGACACGCACTTAAAAGGATGCGCATAACCGTTATTTACGTTGGAAGCGTGTTTTTTCTCGTTTTAATTCATTCGAGTTTTTAATCGTTGCGCATACCATCGGCCATGTTTTTTTTTTTTTTACATAAATATTTATCGCATTAATATACCGCCACACATCGAGAGCATTAAAATAATGTAATAATATGTAAATACAGCGCAATAATAAGAACTGTGACTTTGCTGCAATGTCCATCCGGTGCAACGTAAGTTATTGTATTGCACTCAACATAATTGTACACACCAATAAATCAGCGGAGCAAATAAAAATGTAATACGATATTTGTTTACCGGACACAAACGCAGACGACCAACACGCTAAAATACATTGTAAAATTATTTATGTGTAATCGATGTGCACTTTTGTCGTTGTTAATATTGTCGTGCACTTTTATGCGGAGGGTCGCAATGAAATGATCCGAAAACGGCATGTGCTTTAACAATATTATCACACAGACCTCGGCAGCGTTTATTTATTCGAATATAAAACAATATTGTACGTTTTGCGTAGGTACGCGTGTCTCTTTAATCGCATTAAATCAATGCACCGGCGTTGTTTATTATTTTCCTTTTTCAATTGCATTTTTTCCCTTTTTTTACACGTGAAATATTTTACAGTCGAGTGCCACTCCTACGCGACCGGCAGTGCGTATGCATCATGACCAGTAGTTACAGTTGAACTCAAGCCAATGACTTAAGTCGTTACTCTTATTTATTCATTTCGAAATTAATGAAGCTAACGTCCCGTCGCGACAAACAATTTAACGTTCTCACCGATACAATACATAAACAATCGAAAGTCGTTCTGCTTGCCCGGCCCACGGCAAATTCAAGTTTATAAGAGTATTTAGATTTTTTTTAACAAAATGTTACTTTAGTTTAAAATTTTTCTCTTTTTTTGTTATAAAATAGACATTGAATTATCTTTGCATACGGTTGAATAAATTATGAATACCTGGTTCGATAACTATCAAGGATAGTCATAATTTTTCAAAAACTTTGACTAGAAATTTGCAGTTGAAGTATGTAGCATTACAATATGAGTTGACCTCGGCGTTAATGCAAAATTAAGATGGCAAACAAAAGCAATAAAAACGTCGTGAAACGAAATTTTATTCGAACAAGGTAAAAAACCACTTTTTTAAACGTGGTAATGTATCATATTTGTTAATATCGAAACATTGTACATGTACCGGAAAGACGTACAATATTAAATTGTAATATTTTAGTTTTTGTGATGTTAATGCATTTCAAGATTAGTTCACAATAATGTTGCATAAGGTACTGGACGTATAATATACGCCCACGCGCTTTTATGTGGTGTGTCAACAGACCTTTTATACGGCTAATGTTTGTGTCGGTCATTTGGTTTATTTTTTATACGGCTCTATTTATTATGTGCGTCGAAAGAGACACGGTGCGGGTATTTATTGAGGTAGATCTCAAAGTTATAATATAATATATTTGTACGAGCAGTACACACATATGTATAAAAAAATGTTCATTTAAAACGCGATCTTCAATACAAACAGACGAGACTGGTTGCTTTAGGCGCAACAAAGTTTCGAACGTCTAATTTGTTTTCCAGATTCTTTTTATAAACTTCTATGAATATTCGTTCTGAAGTTTTTTAATATTATCGCAAAAAAAAAAAAAAAAAAATGTAAAATGTATAAGAAATTCATTTCTCGAGGATAAAATCAATGACGTAAAAATTGCATAAATGAAGCGGTGAAATAACATTTTTTTATTCGTTGAATGTCGTTCGTTGTCGAGTGTTTATCTTTACGAATTCGTAAAATTCTATTAACTCAAACAGGTCGATTTATCGAGACGCTAAACTTTTTTCGGGAGCCTATTTAGTAAGCGTTCTAGAAAAATCGTTTAATAATAAAAAGTTTTACAGCATAACACGAGATTGAGACCATCGAATTTGTCGGCAAGTGCCCTCCGATGATTTAAACACCACCTATGCGTCGTTTTTAATGTAACTTTGATTATACGAGTGGGTTATAGTGTAATGTGCTGCTGTTACGTTTCTTTCGGATTGATCGTTTAAAAATAGAAACGCCGAAACAAGACGACGTTACCTTTTACGACCCGACAATAAAAAAACCCACACGGCTGCGAGTCGACGATTGGGCGGCGGCGCAACTGTACCGGGCGCGGATGACTTTTTGACGGATAGCAAAACTATTTTTCCACGCGGCTACCGGTATTCGGACGATTGTGTGCAAACAATAACGTGTACTATTAATGTGGTGCCGTCGCGAGACACCTAAAGTCGACCGAGCACAACACCGAAAATCGTGTTTGCGGTGTCGGTAGAACCCGTGAAATCGGATTGTAAGGGACAACAATGCGACGCGTATAACGGTTGCCGAGAGAACGCCCACACCAAAAACAAGACCTCAAAATCGGCGTAAGTGTTTTCTCCGAACGGTGAAACCGTTACGACATTGGAAATGACGGACAATGTGACACTGTCACACGGGTGGGGTGGTGGTCCCGAATGGAAATTATCTCGTTACGCTCACGAGTATTGTCGCACCGTCGGCATTGTTACACGGCTCGTTACGGGCCACAATACACGAAAGCGTCCCCGTAAAAGGTCGTGTCAGGTGTAATAATAATAATAATAATATCCGACGTTTTCTCCTCCCGCTACTACGCGTGTGTTTGTGTACGGTGGCCACCCCGAGACGCGCGTTTTACCACCGCGGGGCGCATCGTTCCACCACCGCCGACGTGTCCAGATCTCCACGAAAAATTCCACGACACCGCCACCGCCTCCACCTTGACCGTCCCGCGTTAACAAAAACACGTGTCCAATACTACACATGCCTCCTGCGGGTCTATTTATGACCACCGCGTGTAATGTCTCGTGAATTATTGTTCGTGTACATTTCCAATGTATACGCGCTTTGTCGTCCGTATTGGCGTGTTGTTGTAAGAAACGCACCCGAAATCGTCAGCCCCCTCGCGCAAAGGGTTCCCGGAAATCTCTAATCATTCTGTCATAGTAATAATAATAATAGCAATGGGCTGAGCAGACCCGGCGAATATCTCTTGTGATTGTTATGGCCGCGGGGGCGTATGTGTTTGCAAAACATCAGATTTATGAGCGTCCAAAACGTTTTTCGTGTGAAACGCGCGTGTGTCCACACAAGAAATAAGGCAATCGGTTCGAAGAACTACACCGTGTAAACGGTAATGACATTTTTTTTTAACAACTATTGACAAACACACATTTTTTTCACGGTTTATATACATTTCTGTAGGTCACACGCATGCAATTGTGCACGTTTTTTTACATAGTAGCTTGTGGTAATCATACGCGCGAGTTTCGAAGTAATACACATAAAAAGGTTAAATTTGATTGCCACTTGTTTGAATTGATGGAGCCCAATAAAAAATGTGTTGCAGTTGTTACTCATCGTCGTACATCCAATTAAAAATAATAACTACACATTGAAATTTATAAAGATCGACTGGTTTGAATATTGCCATCCATGTAAAGTGTTCTCTTACTCGGTGTAAATTAAAAACGTGTTCAATAGTGTCAACAGGCAAAATTAATGGGGCCGTTTAAAAAACACAGATTGTCTTTTAAACGGCCCGTATACCAGTAAATATATTTACCGTATTACGGTCGGTACTGTTTCCGCGTTTTAAAAGGTAACCGACACAACGCGATTTTAAGTGATGCTGTCATTAATGTCTTAAATATTTCATTGACACTCTGTTGTTCATTAACGACTATAAACAAATATTATTAAAAAAATTGCGTACTTATAATGTTGCACGATAATAACTTTCTTGTTTAATAAATACTAAATTTATCAACGTTTTTTTTTTTCATAGTTTTGAACTAGTTTAATATTGTATTTACAATCAGTATTTGATTTGTTAAGTACTAAATTTCAAATGAAGAATACTAATGTACACTTTATATATGTTATAATAAATTAAAGTCGTATCAAGTGGTTGTTGCCAAGTTGTACTTTCCTAATCTACCTACGCAAAAGTTGTATGGATTTTTATGTAAAATTGTATTTAGATTAGGAAAATTAAATTTGATCGCCTTAAATACTCTAGATTGTTAATACTGTGTAATGCATTAGTTTTAAACCAAACTCTTAGAAATCACGTAATATAACTATAAACCTAATTAATCTAATAAATATTTGATGAAAACAGTTATTCTGTTAGTTGAATCTCGATTTTATTACATTATCAATCGATAAAACAGATGTTCAGTATCACTACACACATTTTTTTACCACAACGTGTGCACCTACTTAATTTACAAGACAAATCCAGGTTCGATAAACAGACGTTTGTTTCTAATGGATACGATCGTTCATGATTCTACCAATGTTTTAATTAGGAAATCAATGAAAATACTTCATTGATCGAGAGTGGAATTTCACAGAATATTCAATCACTCTCTCGGCCGCTGCGTTCCCACCACACGTTGTACCGAAACAAGTCTCTGTATGTACATAATATAACAACACTGCAATATAGTGTGTTGTTAGCCTTACAAATTTGGGGGTTTTACGGCTTCGGGGAGTAAAAGCACTTCAGGTAGCCGTTGTTTGTGCGTATAGGGTTTAACGACATAATTCACACAAATACATACATGACACTTAGGCTACTACGTACACAGAAAACATGCAACAAGCGAAAATCTCTGGTCCGTTGTGATTTACTGTATTGACCAAACCATCTTCTTGGCAGGGCGTGCGGTTCGGGTTATCCGCAGGAGGGCCTTTGTACGCGGACGTACGCTTTCCTCGAGCCAACCCGACTTTTTTCACATACACGCACACAAAATGATACCTCACAAGTAGACCCGACCTCGGTCATATCTGTGCACAATCGTTGCTGTGAACATGTAACACTATTGTGTCGTACCATGTGTAAATATGTAAAGGCATTCCAACCCCAAGAAAAGGGCTTACACGTGTATGCGTTAACCGTTTATGATGTTTTTGGGAATTTTTTTACAGAATCGTGCTGAACACGAGGAGTAATTTTTAAATAATTCGTCGCCACGGGATTTCCTGTCGATCTTATTCCTTTTTCTAGAAACGCGACGGTGGTCGTGATTGTGTACGNATGCGTTAACCGTTTATGATGTTTTTGGGAATTTTTTTACAGAATCGTGCTGAACACGAGGAGTAATTTTAAATAATTCGTCGCCACGGGATTTCCTGTCGATCTTATTCCTTTTTCTAGAAACGCGACGGTGGTCGTGATTGTGTACGTTATCTGATGAATTTTTAAAATACAATATTATGTAGGGACATCACACGTACAACTCATTCGTCGGTAATACACATGTACAATGATTACTGTTTATGTTTTATTGTAGAAAAGCGAATGTAGTCGACGTAAGCGAACCGAAGATTTTTTTGTCAATTTGTACATTCAAAACAATGTTACATAAGTAAAGTATTCACTTGAATATTTGTGGCTCAATATTCGAATAAATGTATTTCGCAGTGTAAGCGTCAGCTCGCAGTTGCTATTATGTGATTTATAATGTCACTAAATGAAATTCGGTAAATGTATATTTTGAACATTTCCATGATAATTTCAAAGTCATAAATAATAAATAATATTGTTAAATAGTCGTATGAATTGTCGGTCGCAATTAATTTGCACAGACTATTAAATTCTGACATTTTCCGATACCAAGACTAATTTATTTAAAACAAAAATGTAAAAAAATTCTATGAATGAACCTAATTGGTTCACTACTACAGATGCGTGTGCATGAACATGTATCATACTGTTTTTGTACGTGGTTTTCTCATAATAACCTGTTTTTGATTTATAGTCTAAAATGGCCAAAATATTATTTATTATGAAATAAACCACAAAAACTTCTTATGAATAAAAACTACCATCTAGGATAGCGTGTTACAACTATGGTAATTTAAACATACATATTTATTAATATTTTTTTAAGCTATAAAAAAAATTGTAAGTTTCAAATAACAAATTAATTATTTCGATATATTGACGCTATAATGAATAAATAAAGTGCACTTTTTTTTGAGACGCATTTGAATTATAGCTTAAAAGAGGATTTTTAATTTACAACCTTTGCTAGCAATTTATGGAAATCGCAAAAACTTATGTTCAAATGGAATTTCGTGCTTCGGATCTGCTGAATATCACACTGTTCTTTTGGCATGTAATCCTCTCACCTTATATTACAACGACAAAAATAAGACACATTTTTTGCTTATGAGAATCAATTATTTTTCTATCGAACGAGAATAATGTAAGTTAGACCATGTCGACTTATTACTAGCAACAAACTGTAAATGGTAAAATAAAACAAAAGTTAAAGTAATTTGTCAAGGCTAAGAATAATATATTAATAATAAAAAAACTAATGAAGAGCTCATATTATTTTGTGTTATTTGGCCATAACAATAGTAATTTGACATTAAAATTTGAAAGATGAACTCGGTGTTGCCAGAAATTAGAAAGATGATAGCGCATTACAAAAAAACCGTTGGAAATTTATTAGCCCATCAAACAAGTAATAAAATTTTACAACGTGTATTTAATAACGTTCATGTAAGTACACACGTACACCGTATAAAAGGTATAAAATTGTTTTTAAATAATAACATAAACTGTAGTGGGTTCGAGTTATACACATGTCTGTATTGAGAAGTCTGTAGTACATACAAAATACATTGATAGTATATGAAAATATTTACTGTGGTTTTGCTTTATTTCCATTGAGAAGATTTTAAGGTTGAAAATTTTATGACATTGGTATTTTTGAAATTTTATGTCTAACATAAAAAAAAAAGTTAACACGCGTTTTTTATAGTTTTTTTGTTTTTTCTATTTGTTTTTCATTTATACTTTATTCGATTTTATCACTACATGTGTTTATCGTGTCGTTAAATACATTCCCAAACATTTAATTTAAAGTAATTTTATCATACTGACCATGTTGGATACAATGTTAAAATATCATTTCTAAAAAATACATACAAACTATAAAGAGTTGTTATTAACTGCGATTCTTATTTTTTTTCAACGATTGCAAGTTTAGTATTTTCATATAAGTATTTCAAAAATATTATTGTTATGTCTTATTATTCAACAGCGCACATATATATGTAAATTGTGGAAATCTCAAGAAATTACTATTTTTAAAACCGGCAGTTTTCGTCATTTTTTTATATTTTTTTTTCTAAAAATGGCCATAACTTTTTAAAAGCTGTATGGATCGAAACTATTTTTAGGTAAATAAATTTAATTAAATGATAGATAAATACGAAGGGGATTTACATATCATTTGACCTTTACCCGCTCACAGGGAGGGGTTTATAAATGACAACTTTTGAAAATGTTCCAGAAATATTATCACTTTATTTTTGAACACGGGATTGTTGAAAAATGTCATAGCACTGAGTTGTAAAAGAACGATATTTTTAAATGGAATTTTTTTTATACGTGAATTTTTGTTTTTTATTAATTAGTAATAATATAAAAATAAGAGGTTTTAGAAAAAACCTAACCGCATATTTTAAATCAGCGAAAAAATGGGCTAAGAAAAGTATTATCTCGATTCCGATGAAAATTCTTTGTAGACCAGTGTATTTATTTATAAATAACAAAAATTATTTTCTGAAAAGTCTTGCATTCATTTTTATAAACGTTTGCCAGAAAAAAAAAACGAAATATACAATTACTTAATAGTTTTTTATAATTTCATCGTAAAAATTACAATATTAAATTATTGATTATCAATTTCATACTAAATTTAATGACTATAATTTGTATTTATTCATATATTACACGTATAAATCACAAAACTACTAATCAGGTTATAATTAAGGAAATTTGTTTGATCATGCTTTTGGAATAATCCACCAATTTCTTAAAATTGAACACTATTTACCAATTTGCATCGAAGCGGGCTCCTTAGAATAGTGTTTTTAATCACTGTCAGATACCATCTATACTTGTCCCAACTGTGTCAGGTTCGTGCTGTGCCGCGACCAAACTGTTCGACGTTTTTTACTTTCTATTAATACGAAACTCTTCGTTTTTGTAAAATTTGCATTTGAAAGGCTTAAAATAAACCGATAAGTTACAATTATATTATGAATAAATTGTTTGTGGATAATTTTAATCATAACAACATCACATAAACATAATCGTTACTGCGTATGAGTTATTGATCGTCAATGTTCTTTATAACACAATAAGCTAACCCCGTCAATAAATTAATGTGTTAGGGTGACATTCGAGAATGTGTGCCAAGAATAAAAATTATTTTGTACAATAATAATACATAGAGCACCTAAATCATTTGTATTTTGACAGTAAACAATCATTTCTTGTTAACTATTAAAAAAGCATTAATTTGTCAGCCAATCATTGAAACTATTCGCAATAATTCAATACTCTATTGTTAAAATATTTCATAACAACATAAAAAAATAATTTTTCATTACATATTATAAATGAAAACCGCATGATGGTATATTTTTAATATAAAATATTTTTTCCATAATGACCGATTGAGAGACTGCGTTTGCATAATCAATGGTCGTCGTGCGTTGAGTAAAACAGGCGAATAGGAAAATTATATTTTTTACCTGACAGATCAAATATATTTATGATGACGGCGGCGGCGGCGGTCAATAGTTCCGATTTTGTTGTTGTTTTTTTAAATGGCAGCCGTTAAGATAGCAATCCGTTTTGTCTTTCCTAATATACTAAGATGTGTACGTTTATTTATTGAAAAAATAATACCGCAATGGTCCATGCGACGGCGATGGATAGTGATTTTTTTTTTTTACGGTCGATACTTAATTTCCCTTTGTGTATATAATGTCGTCATTCAAGAAACCGGCACCTGTTTAAGTGCTTAAACGTGTTTATTGTTCAATTAACCGTCCGAATTCATAAACAATCGACGCGGCCAGCGTCTATTAATCAAATGCCGGCGAGGAACGGGTTTCCACGACGATTTTGTACCACGATAAAATAATAAAATTCATTAAAAGAAAGAAGATATTCTTTTTTTTATTACAATATATGTAATGCGTATATTGTTTTATTGGGGTTTACACGGCGCCACCATCGTCCATATGCGTCCGCATTACATTTCTAACGACCAGACAATAATAATAATTATAACTGTTTGAGGTGCCCTCGGCTATTTACGCGTGTATAATTCGACATAGTAACTTAACGGTTGAACGGTTCGGTACATAGGAGAGTCTCACTCGTTATGCACAACGGCCGTAGAACGTTTTGATTTCGATTCAGCTGGGGTATCTTAATATTGCAAAAGATGACGGTTTTTCCTGTTTTATCCCCTTTGTCATGTACCCTTCCTTTTGTCATGTCGTTAATGGCAAATTCGTGTTGCGACCGCTACCGAAAATCCTGAACATGTACATCAATTAAATTCGGAGTGTATGCAGTCAAAGACACTGCTGGCCCGATGACTACTGTGTATATCGATCCGTCTAAACCCAATAAATTGCTTCTTTTTTCACCGCTACCCTAAGTTGACCCTTGCGGATTTACTCCTGTCTGTGTAAGCCATCGGAAATGGGCAAGTTAAACGCAGCAGACAAACATTTGAAGTTTTTTTATTGACTTAGTCATGATAAATCATTCGTTCGAACATAGGGTACAGACTACTTGATTTCTCTCATTATTTTACTAGTCAAAGGTAACGCCCGACATTGTAGGCTGTTAGGCTTCATGTTTAACACTAGATCATTCACGTGTCTGCCTATAGGTAACGCCGTCATTCTGTAGATGCAAATGAATGCTCGATTTGGATTAATTAATCATAAATTTTGAAGAATAAATCACCTGCAGAATTTATTCTTTGAATAATAAAGTAAAATGATGAGTTGGACTACATAGATTTATTTTTTTGAAAAACATAATATTCAAAGATTACACTCGTTAAATAATTATCGTTAAAATAACAAACTAAGCCAAACATTAAAGGTTCAAAATCATTAAACCAATTAAAACAAACTTTTTACTAAGGTAGAATACTCTACATAGTAACCTTAGTATCTCAAAAAGCCATTCTGGGCTTAAGTTTTAAGAATACTTATATTATGAACTTTTTTTTATTAAGACTGTTTTATTTCGTGTAACTCAGAATTTTAGGAATGATGATTCAAAATCAGTGTTAACAGTACCTTGAAAGACAACTAAAATATATATTAGCAAAAAAAATCATTATCCTTTTTGTATTTTTTCAACACATGATGTTAAAACAATAGAAGTAAATAATTTTTTAGTGTAATAATATCTATAAATTCAATTGTGGGTGCTTCGTCGGATAACGTTGATGATAAAAGTAATATGTGTTGTGGTAGTCTGGCTTTAAATTTTTCGTTATTTTTAAAACGGCTTTTTTGTTTAAATTGAGTTTTGCGTGGAATTTTTGAATTCGATATTTTATCCAGCCTAAGATAGATAAGGCATACCGATGTCGTTATGGAGTTATTTTTTGCGCATAAACCAGGGAGTTTTTAGTGTTATTCTGAAGAATTTATTTTGTATAATTCGTAGTCTAACTATGTGGTGTACAAATCATTGTTGTCTTAGAAATTGTTGTATTCTACCGATGTCTAACATTTTTTTTTATTATAAATAGAATGAATATGATTTCTGTAAAATTTGATAGCACTCAGAAATTAAATACGTGACGACTTTAAATAACACAATTAATACATTATAGTAAAACCTCAGACTTATAGTCGTATTAACTTTAATATTATACATTACTGGTCTATTGAATTATTTAAATTTGTGTTATGATTTATGTATTTCCATATTCATTATAATGAGTTCTAGAAATATTTGTATTTTTTGGTGGATTCTTAATATTTATTTATTAATATGACTTTTTAATATTTTGTATTTCTATAACATTTTTAGATATTGAACTTATGTAAAAATATGAAAGATTTTCTAACGCTGTTAAAAAAAAATACAAAATGATTCTTTTGTTATTAACCACTTAATTGTTCAAAAACTAAATATACAGAGTGATTCACTTTGTATTTTGTCATTGTCTCACGCAATATCTTCAAAATTATTAAATAAAATATAATTTTTTCTTTTTATAAATTACTTGTTTCCTATGAATAAAAATTAACATAAAAAATATAATATACCCTCCCTCTCATTCTTCTTTAAATTGGATTATATTTAGCTTTTTTAAAAGGAATATATGACTTACTTATAATTAAAAAGATGATCTAATTAAGAAAGTAATTGGTCGATATCAACTTTTAACCAGTATTTTGAAAATTATTAACACTTAAATAAAAAAACTCGAAATAAAGGGCAAGTATATTTATTTTTATCTTTAGGCATTTATGAAATGTACTACTGTCCTCGCTTTGGTACCACAATCCTAATAACTACAAAACCAAAATACTGATTCAAAAGTTATTTGGAGTTTGTTTTTTTTATTTCTAAAGAATATATAACAATGAAATTCAGAAAAAAAAGAAATATTATTTATACATTCTCGTGTACACCATAAAGTTCTTGCTAGCATCGGTGGTAACAATGACAATAACTTTTTACAAAAATACTTTTCCAAGCACTAGTGTTATATAAACTTCTATAATGTTTTTTTTTTTTTTGAAAAAAAAATGTTCAGTTTTATGTTAAAAATCGTTTTGAAATGTTTCTATACAATAATGTTAATAATAATAATTCTCTAATGAAAATCAAACTAGCGTATTTTTTTAGCATATTAGTACAATACTCAGTATTTTTGTTGGATAATCTGACAATACTAATACTACAAAACAATACAATATTATTAATAATAATAATTCTCTAATGAAAATTAAACTAGCATATTTATTTAGTTAAATAAATAAAAAAATATATAAAGTAATAATTAGCTATTTATATATTTAATTTCATTTAAACGCCCATTTTATTTCATGAATTAAAAATTTTCTTCAAAACAATACATAATTGTGTATTAATTTAAAAGTAATGATTTATTAAAATACTTAAACATGATACAATTAAAATATATACTTGATAAATTAAAATAAAACTATACAATTAAAATACTATTATTATATACACAATTTTCGTTTAAAGATAAACATAACTAAGCACTGTAATGTTCTTTTTAAAATATTCTAATTGTGAATAATTCTATTATTTTTTTGTTACACACATATTTCAACGATAAATTAATGAATTATTTGATTATCTTAACACATGTATAATAAATGCTTGAAAAATAATAAAAAATTATATTTAGAAAACAACTTACACACTGAATATATATAAAAAAGAACAGTTATTCTAAAGCAGTTAGTAATAAAAAATTATTGTATATAATTTTAACGTTAAGCATGAATTTAATTATATTAATCATACTATTGACATCAATAAGTTTTTGTATCGGATTGTCTAAATTAGAACTTCACTGCAATTTTTCAAAATACATGTTCAATTTCTTTAAGCACAATGAAAAATATTTATTAAATCTTGAACAACGAAACAATATTCAACCAGTTGAATTGGAAGACTTAAATACCTACGGCGCAGCTTTAAAAACACACGGGGAAATCATTATGGCTATGCTAGATGCATTACGGCCATTCACTAAAAGAACAACAGCAAAAGATTTGATGGCTATTAATTTATACTTGAACAATGTTTCAGGTTCATTAAATTTTATAACTAGAAATTGCTCTGGAAAATATAATCGAAATCTTTCGAACGTTCTCAGGGGTTATCAATTACATCATAAAACAATAGTTGACGACCTAAATAAATTTATTAACAAAAAATGCACAAATGTGACTGTTGATGAAGATTTTATAAAATGTCCCGATTATAACAAATCAGGTATATATAGCATTAAAGATTTGCCAACATTTTCAGAAAAATTAAAAAACCGATTTAAAAATTTTGATACTAAAAATACTACTACAACGGTTAATGAAAATAATGTTTTTAATCTAGTACTCACATCCCTCAACTCAAAAAAATTTAAAAACCTTGATCCCAAAAACTTGCTATTATTTGATTTATTGCATCATAACATAGACAACAGACCTTTCTCCATACACAATCAAGATAAACACACTACTTCGATAAAAATTAATAAAAATTTAGATTTATTGAGATATGCAACTTTTAAAATTAAGTGTCCTAATGATTCTTTTTTAAATATATCGGATATTTTTCAATACATGTTGTACAGTTTTGATGTTGATAACATGATTATTTTCCAACAATTAGTAATGGCTGCATCTATACAGCCTTTAATCGTAGTCGCACGAACTTTTAGTCAGTTTGCTAATATTTTATCAATATCCGTTGATCAAAAAAATATAAAAAGAAAAGAGATAAATTTTGCTACATTAGTTAAAGTTGGTGAAGAAATCATAAAGAATTTAGGTCTCATAATTCATCTAAAAATGTTTAAAAGTGGTCCAGAAAATATGCTAAATACAATATTCAATGTTTTAAAAGAAGTTGTTTCTCGCTTAAACCATGAAATTGTAGGCAATAGTGATATATTAAAAACTCCCGTACAATTTATGTGTTCATTTTTAAGGAGTAATAAATTGGAATGTACAATTGGTATTATTGATATAAATAAGAAAATTAATGTATTTAACTTTCATTCAATATTTTCAATAATAAAACAATATTCCCAAAAAGTTACGGCATACATAACAGAATTGAAAACCTTTAAGGAACTATATAGTAATTTGCATAGTACTTATTATTTAGCATTTTTTGATGTCGGCAAAAATAAGAATTTCATTCATGATGATATTATTGGTAAGTTTTAAAAGCAACTTAGAAATGTTTAGTAAAATTTTTATGTGACCATATGAAACATAAGTGCATTGTACTTAACTTATAACTTGATTAACACCATTTAGATTGATCAATATAGATTTTAAATCTCTCTACTCATCTATGATCGTAATAATCAAATTAGTTTATTTGTTTTGAATATTTTTTTTATTAAAAAAACATATTTCCTTAATAATGTTCGATTTTTTAAAATGGCTGCAATGAGGTTTAGATTCCTTAAAATATTACCGTTTAGTGCGCATGAAGTTAGATTGAAACCTAGTTAATGTCAGTTTTAGTTCCATTTATGCTGAGTCATTCTATAACATAATAAACAACAGCATTGCAGTGAGGCGCGGCACAGTGTAGACGTGGAATATATAGGAAAAGTATTGATGATATCTAACAGTGATTAAAATTACTATTCTAAGAAACGTTTTATACAAATCTGCAGATAGTATTTAATTTTAAGAAGCTAGTGTATTATTCCAAAAGTATGATTAACTAATTTCCTTAATTTTTACACGACTAGTAGTTTTTTACATTATACGTATAATGTATGAATAAATACATATTTACATATTAAATTTAGTTTAAATTGAAATTCAATAATTTATTATTTTAATTTTTACGGAGAAATGAGAAAAAATTATGAAGTATAATTCGTTACATCTATAGCAAACGTGTATTAAAAGAATTTTCATCTTAGTCAAGAATACACTATTTTAGATCTCTATTTTGCACTGATTTCATATCTGCAGTTAGATTTGACTTCACCTCTTTTTTAATTATTACCAATTAGAAAAATATGAGTATTAGCATGTAAAAATATATAGCATAACAATATAAGTCAAAATGAAATTTAACAACACATAGTAATTAATTAACGTAGACATGGAATAATACTGACCCATATAATATTGTAAAATACTATAGAATATAAATGTACGAAATATATTTGAATTGTATCATCTATATAAACAGCGCGATTTACATAGAAATGACTCTACAATATTCATTGGAATTAATTATTTCGATATTAATAAAAAAAATGGTGATGTATGGTACAGAATGCCTTTAGAAGGATCTAGTTGACCAGTTGTTAGAAAGATCATTGATTATATTATTTCGTGGGACAGCTGATCACAGAATCTTGCTTTACTCACCCCCTTTTCCACCCATCATCCATTACGTACTTGGATTTACACTCTGACTCGTCATACTCAGATGTTCGACACCATTACCACAAGATCTCAAACAATCCACTCATCATCATCAACAGCTTCATCTATTCAGCTGAGTTTATATTATTTTTTAATGTTATTTATTGTTTGTTTTAATTGAGATTAATTATTTTGTTTTATGCTGCTTCGCCGGTCATAAGTATTTAAAGGGCTCCCTGTTACCCCTTTAAATTTAAGATAATCTCTGAGGAATTTCTAATATATATGATGATTTGTTATTTAATTATTGTCTACTCTCGTTTACTTATTGGATGTATAGTTAGCCGTCATCTCTTAGTTGATCCACTCCCGCATCAATAATAACGTTTTATTAAACAGGCTTAAGGTAAAACGGCATTCTAGTGCGATGCACAACTAGCCATCCTACCATCTAGCTTTCTCGTACAAAACAAGTGATTTCACCGAAATGTTGAGCTTTTCTCATAATTTTACTTATAATTAAAAAATTTCTGAGCACTAAGTAATCTAATTAATTAATTTTTTTAAATCCCCATAAACTTATATTTTTAATGACATCAATATTAATAACTATTTAAATTTTACAGAATATATTTGCAACCAAAGCAGTTATACAAATTTATTTAATCAGAATAATGAAATTGATATTCAAGAAGAGACACAAATGGAGGTAAATAAAAACAATGATTTTGAATTTGACGTAGAAGATTTGGTCAACAATCTTTACACAGATATCGTAGAAAGTACTGAAACTACAAATCAACAGGTGGAATCTGTCTCATGTGCAAATCCAAAAAGTCAATCTAAAAACAGACCAAAATACATAAAAGATTATCTTCCGTTTAATCATTTTTAAAAACTAGTTTTATTTTTATTATTCAAAAATTCATTAATAAATGTATATTTTCAAAAATTTTATTGAAATTATAACCACCATTTATTAAACTTACATTTTATTGTAATAAAGTTCGATGATTAGTCTACAATTTTTTATATTTATCTTTTTTTTATCGTTGTTATGTTACAAAATCTAGTGATGCTCTTTATTTCAAAAATGTTGTAGGTCATAGTGCAATTTTTGTTAGTTATTTTATTTAACAAGCTAATTTTTTTTTTTTACGACCTTCCCATTTTTATGGATATTTCTAAGTAAAATATGATAAAATTAGCTTGAATGTTAAAAAACACACAGGTTATTTAATATTGACTTAATCAATTACAATTTTAGACTTAATCTTATTATAAATTAAAGTTAATTTGAAAAAAAATTATGTAATTAAACTTTAATGTCTTTCTAAAAATTGCTGTTTTTTTTTGTGATAATTGGCATTTTTGAACTCACCCAAAACCATTATGAAGTTATTATTTTATAATGTTGTTTAAATGTAGTATTGTATAGTGTATAATGAAGTTTCAATTACAATTATATTTATTATAATTAAAATACGACAATTGAGAGACTGTAATAATAGTAATAAACAGTTATATTGTGTAAATTTTGAATCTACTCATGGTCTTACAATAAAGAAATTAAATTGTCATTTGATAAACAGTGAGAAAAACTGATAGAGAAAGAATTACTTTCTTTAAATAAAAATAATACATTGACATCAGTTAAGAAAATAGTAAATAAATTTTAAACAATTGTTGGGTAAATAGAAGAAAATATAAGTCATACGTATGATATTATTAAATCCAGCAAAAAAATCTTATTTTTTTCTTGATTCGGTTTACCCAACTAAGTGTTTTACCGAGGTGTTAATATATTATACCAACCATAAAGTCATCTCTATAGATGACCAAAGAGTCCTTTCTTTCTGGCGAAATTAAGTATCTCTCTAGGTTTTAGTTTTTTAATATGTTTTTTTTTAGAAAAAGGTTTGCTCAAGTAGTTTGTTCTTAGTGTGGACAAGGCTTCACATTCGCACATGATGTGAAACAAGGTTCCTCTTCTACTCCACCCTTCCTGCAAAATGGTGATTCCGATACCCCCATTGCGTTAAGATGTTTAAGTTGGTGACCATGTCCTGTCAGTAGACCAGTCAAGATGCGTATTTGATGTCTAGTCATGCTATTAAGATCACTCAGCAGTAAAAGAGGGGTCTTGATAAACATTTTAGATTGTCTAGATGTTACCAAGTACTTCCAGATTTTCCTGCGTTGTTCTCTGCACCAATTCTTGGGTAGCGCTTTGCTCAGTGAGTCCTACCACTGGTTCTAGTCCATCATAGGTGTTATCTGCTCCTTTCGTGGCTAGAAAGTCGGCATTTTTATTTCCAGTGTCACTGTTGTGTCCAGATACCCACGCTTATGTAACTTTTTAAACCTCGATAATAGTAAGAAAACAGAGGGTGTTGTGCCCAATGACATACTGACATTTATTCGTGGCTTTAAACCCCAAATTCCAGCACTAGCCTTTCCTGATTTTTTGAATCAATCTGTATAAATTACAAATCCTGCTTTTTAGTCAGGTGATTAATATTCCATTTTATACGTGTAGTGATCTTCACTTTGTAGGGAATGTTATTCTTAAGAACCAGTTAGATATAGTACAAGGGATATTTCAAAAAGCCCTGGTCTATCTTTTTTAGTATTTTACCATGTTCTGTTGTATCACTCTCCAAAGTCCACATACCTAAGTTGTGGAATCTTAGTGCTGTCGCTTTGGCGTGAGCTTTAACCTTTAGATGCAGAGGAGGCAATTCGAAAAATGCCTCTAATGCGACTGTTGGTGTAGCTCTTAATGCTCCAGTGATGGCCATAGCAGCCATTCTCTGTATGCGACTATGTTTTTTCCTAGCTGTAATGAGTGCTGTTCTGGTCCACTTGACTAGGACATGTCGTACATCGGTAGTGCCCAAACGTAGACACAAAGGTTTATTAAAGTTTTATGTATATATATATTGACGACGAGTTCGTCGTCTAAGCTCTTCTCGAGTCCTCCCGTTGGATAAACTGATCAGCCCCAATCTCTCTAATTAGTGGACTACTAAAGGGGTAGAGTTTAGACCCGTCAGCACAGTCTAGCTCAAAAGTAGCAGACTGAAGGGTGGCTCCTTGTCAGCCACCAGCACAACTACCTTTTTACTATACCCACTAAAGGACGGTTAAGCCCAAACACTAGCCAGCTCGTTCACTAATTATCAAGATTGACTAAAGGACCAGCAGTCCAACCTAGACTCTAGCCGCACACACACACACAANCCTTTTATATGGAATTATTTTATTGCTTAAGAGTTCAAAAATTGCTTACTACTATTGTAAGGCTTATATTATACTAAAATCGACGTAATTCAATACTTCCTCATCTAATTACTACACTCCCCTATGTTACAAAAAAAAAAATATGCCCTCATATTTAATATACATCATTTCAATAATTTTTTTTTTGATATATATCTATATATATTTATATATACATTTTTTTTTTTTTTGTTTTTATATTCAACTCTTTAATTATATATATATTTTTTTTCCCAATGTGTTATGTGTCTAGAAAAACAATGTAATAAAAGTTTTTTTTTTGTTAGTAGCATACTATTTTATAAGGATTTTTCCTTTTTTTTTATAATGGAATGAGTATTAGTTTGTGTGTTGTACCAGAGTTAATTTTTTTTCTTTCCCAAAATGAAATAAAATAATAATAGTAAAGTTTAAATCCCAATGTTTTTAACACTACTTAATTCTATTTCCCTTTTTGTATGATTTCTTTGTTTGTGAGTGGGCCATTTTCTCTTGGGTTTTATTGAGTTGTATAAGCTTTTTTCGATTTCTTGTTTCTGTTCAGATGTCAAATATCTCACGTTGGCGGGCTGTGCCATTTTCTGTTAAGTGTTTGAGAAATAATTATAGTAATCCTATGAGGTTGTTAATTTTCAATCTTTTCACAATATGGTCGAAAATGCACTTAGATAATCTTACGTCATACCTTGGGTCGTGATAGTGTTGTACCCCATGTTTGTTTCCACAAATAAAGAAATGTGTTTCCCCTAAGCTTAACATGTTACCATTTTTGTAACACATCCCTAATGTCTGTTTAAAATAAAGTTCCCTTGTTCTTAGATTTGTTAATGTTAGATAAAATGTTTTTTTATTATCTTTATCTTCCGTTGCAGAAATGTTAAGAATTTTAACCTCTATGTTAAGTCTTTTTAAAATTTCACCGTCCGTATTTCCCCCAAATACTATTATTACTGGAATTTCTGAATTGTTAAAAATTGTTCTGTGAATAAAATCGTGGTTAAGTGTGTCNTTTGGTTTTTAATCGGAGTAAGGTTTTACTAATGCCGAAATGTCCGGAAAGAACTGACTCGTGATACGATTTTAATACAACATTAACTAAAGTTTTTGGTATTACTAATAAATTCTTTATTCCTTTGGTTGACCACTCTTTGAAAAATAATAATTCATTTTTAAAACAATACTTTCTAGATTTTCTTTTGTATTTTGAGTCATTTTCCCCTTTAATTGCTGAAATTATTCCCCCACAAAATTCATCTTTTAATTGTTCCTCTTTAATTAAGTCAAGATTTAAAGTGTCAAAGTTAATGTTGTCATTATTATCGTTTTCTAGAATATCAGTGATTTTTAAAGTGTCTATCGGGTAACGCGATAAACAATCTGCTGCTTTGTTCCAAGATCCAGGTTTGTGTTTAATTTCTAAATCGAATTCAAGTAGTTTAAATATAAACTTTGTAACTCTTGATGAAGGATTTTTCATTGTTTTGTAAAATTGAAGGCTGGAGTGGTCACTATAAACTACGGTTTTCCTACCTACGAGAAATTCTCTGAAATAGTTTAAAGCAAAAACTACGGCTGACATTTCGAGTTCGGTTGTTGAGAAATTTTTCTCGCCACCTTTAAGTTTGCGAGATGCGAAAGCTATTGGGTGCCGCCTTTTACCGTCAGGGCCTTCTTGTTCAAATATCCCCGAGAGCCCCTCTAAAGATGCGTCTGTCGTTACAAACACAGGATAATCATCGTTAAAATGAGCTAGTACTGGTGTTGTAATTATAGCTTGTTTTAAAATATCAAAAGCCTCCTGGTGGTTATCCTCCCAAACAAATTTTTTATCTTTTTTTGTTAAGTCCGTTATTGGACTGGCAATTTTTGCGAAGTTTTTAATAAATTTCCTGTAATAGCTCGTTAAACCGACAAAAGCTCTGACATCTTTTGTTTTATGTGGTACCGGAAATTTTTTTATTGATTCAATATTTTTCTCTAATGGCGTAATACCTCTTTCAGAAATTTTGTGTCCTAATAACTCTATTTCCGAACTAAAAAATGAACANCACCACTTTCAGAAATTTTGTGTCCTAATAACTCTATTTCCGAACTAAAAAATGAACATTTATTTGTTTTAAGTTTAATGTTTGCCTCGTCAAGCCTAACAAAAACTTGTTCTAATCTTGACAAAGCTTCTTCAAAATTCCCACCAAAACAACATATATCATCTAAGTAGACAATTATTGTTCTATAAAGGTAATCACTAAAAACATTATTTATTATTCTTTGAAAAATTGGGCCTGAATTTTTAAAACCTTGGGGAATTCTTTTGAATTGATAAAGTCCGAAATCTGTAATAAAACCAGTTTTGTACCTGTCTTCTTCTTTTATAGGACACTGAAAATAACTTTGTGTTAAGTCAAAGTTAGAAAAATATTTAGCTCCCTCAAGACTCCTAAAAAGATCTTGTGACCTTGGAATTGGGTATTTATCACTAATAGCTTGTTCATTTAATTTCCTATAGTCTACTAGAAATCTATACTCTCCCGTATTTCCTTTTGGTGTTAAAAATACTGCCGCCGCGTAATTACTTCTGCTCGGCTCAATAATATCAGATTTTATCATTTCGTCAAATAGGGTTTTTAATTTTTCTCGTTGAGAAGGGGACACACGATATGGCGGTTGAAAAATTGGTTTGCCCGATTTTAACCTTATTTCGCACGGTTCAACATTAGCGCAGCCTATTTTAAGTGGATCTGATGTAAATAAATGTTTAAAACGCGTAATTAATTTTTTTGCTTGTTCACGCTGAAAACGATTTAAATGGTTAGATATTTTAATAACTGTACCCTGATCGTCTCTCACGTCGTCGTCTAAACCGATACCGTTTGTATTTAAAATGTTATAATTCTTAAATGCTGATGTAGCTTCTGTTTCGTTCGCGAGTAATTCTCCCATAATATAACCTTCATGTATAGTACTATGTCGATTTGAAAAATTGTAAACAGTGACCTCATTCACTTTTTGTAATATTTTAGTTTCTAGTGTCAAGCCTTTCTGCCTACCTAAGCGTTCCGATGGTTTTATAACAGCCAAGTCTGTTTTATTTTCTCGCGTCACATTAATCTTTACTTGCCTTCTGGTTTTGGGTGCTATTGTTACATTATGAGAAGAANAGGTACTATTGTTACATTATGAGAAGAAATTAGTTTGTTTGTACACTTTTCCTTAAGGTTAAGACTAGCTATATATTCTGAATTTTTATTGTCATTAATATTACATGTTTTATTGTAATTATACCAAATTTCGTCCATTTTCACTGAATTATTTTGTTTACTAAATTCTATTTCTTTAGTTTTAAAATTAATAATTAATTGATTGTCAATATTAAAATCGTTACCCAATAATAATTTACAATTAAGCCCTACAATTACATATGCATTAATAAAATATGAATAATTATTTATTTTTAGTTCTAAGTCTATTCTTCCTAACTGTTCTAACTCCGTATTATCAGCTCCCGTAATAATTACTCTATCTTTAGGTTTAATAAGTTTTACATCATCAATTAATGTTAAATCAACACACGAAATATTAGAACCTGTATCTAAAATTGCAAACCTTTTAAAACCATTGAATTCGACTTCCATCGATAAAACTCTACGTTTTCTTTCGGCTTCTAATTTTTTATTAAGGTATGTAATATCGCTGACTTCCTTTTTTGTTTCACTAATATATTTTTTTATTCTATAGATTTCTTCATTACTATANGTCCTTTTTTTTTTCACTAATATATTTTTTTATTCTATAGATTTCTTCATTACTATACTAACTCTCTACAAATTGTATATAATCTGACTTCTCTTTATTTATTATACTTAAAAATTCTTTACTCTCATTATATTTACAATTATTCCGAGTCAAATATACGGGATTTTTATTTGACTCGGACCTTATACGTTTTTTTGAACGGTACACTTGTCGGCATAATGACCTACCTCTTTACACTTAAAACAAGTGACCTTACTTAAACCAATCATTTGANGAGTGACCTTACTTAAACCAATAATTTTATCGTTATTTTCATACCTACGAAATTCTGGTGTTCTAGACCTTGACCGTCTCTCTCTGCTGTTATCTCTATTGTATGGTGATCTATAAGACTGTCTTTCGTAGTCCTCGCGTCTAGAATAGCGATTGTACTCATTTCTATCATTACTAAAATCTCTGAATTTCTTGTTACTATCATTTCTTTCCTTTGAAAATGATCTATCTCTACTGTATCTATCGTACTTTCTTTCTAAACTTGGTTCTCTACTACCGTAATTCTTTCTAGGGTATGGGCTTTTGTCTCTATAATTAGGTCTATAGTCTGCGTATTCTCTATTTCGCTCATAGCTCTTGTCTCTGTTATACTTACTATAACTATTATTTTTACGATCTTCAAAATATACTGACCTGTTAGAATTATTACCTAAAACTTGAGTATTTTTTATCTCATCGCTAAGTCGTTCTATTTCTCTTTTATAGTCCCTATCTCTTCTATCTAACTGTCTCCTTAAATCTTGAACCTCAAGTTCTCTTTCTTTTGAATATTTATCTAGTTGAGATACCTGTCTATTTATAATGTCTGTGTATTCACTGATACCAGCGGCTCCTCTATTGTTTATTCTAAACTGCATTAACTCAAACTTTTTCAAGTTATCTTTTAAATTTTTCAAACTACTATTATCATGTAACGAAATAGCATGCAATACTGATTCTTTTAGTCCTCTTAAAATATAAGTACATATATCTTCTTCACTCATTTGTTTATTTAACTGTCTACATAAGTTTTCAATTTCTGTTACATAACTCATAACTGACTCTGACTCTTCCTGCCTACGTTTTTCCAGTTTATTTTTAATTAGAGTTAAATAGCCTATTGGTTGATATTCGTCTAAAAATTCGTTTTTTAATTCCTCGTATGTCCAAATTGATTTTTTATCTTCTAAGTTTTCTAGAAATATACTAGCTGTCCCTTTTAAAAATATTGACAAAAATTTTATTTTATCACTCTCATTCCATCTATTAATTTCACTTGCCTTTTCATACTGCCTGAAAAATTTTCTTACGTCCTCAGTACCCGAAAAATAATCTGGTTTCATCAACCAAGATCGGTTATTAGACTCCATACTTATAATATTTGAATTTATTGTTTCTATGCGATTAGTTAATGAAAGTAAATCTAAAATTTTTCCCTCTGTTAAGTTATTACGATTATCCGGTGTTTGTTCCTCTTTAAAGGTTCTATTTAAATCGTCTATATCTTCATAAAAATGTTCTTTACCTGAACCCTCTAATTTATTTTGATCACCCGACGAAGCGTTATTAATATTATTATAAAAATGACCCGGTTTTGTAATATCTTTAGTATTTGCGTATAAATGATATTTTTCTTCAATAAGAATGTCTGATAACTTTTCACCTATACTTTCAAATTTATCTTCTACACTTGGTTCTACGTTACTCTCTACAATTATTAGTTTATCATTAGAAGAGGCATGAATAACTTGCTCAATTTCAGCTGGACTTAAGTTAGGTTTTATATCTGACAATTTAAGTTGCGCTCTAAAGTATCTAGCTAAACGTGTTCTTAAGTCATTTACGTTTCCTAATTCGTCTAAGTTTTTACTTTTACACAAATTTATAAGATCATCTTTTTTTAATGAATATATATCACTAATTTTGTTTAATTTAAATTTTTGAATTTCATTAATATTCATAATAAATCATANTGTATTGTAGTGATCGACGGATCAACTTATTGACGCGAAATTACACGCACACACAAATTTCGATGTTACGAAAAAACTTCGAGGGGTCGTGTCGGTACGAACCTCGAGTTGGGCGCTAATTTTATGTCGTACGTCGGTAGTGCCCAAACGTAGACACAAAGGTTTATTAAAGTTTTATGTATATATATATTGACGACGAGTTCGTCGTCTAAGCTCTTCTCGAGTCCTCCCGTTGGATAAACTGATCAGCCCCAATCTCTCTAATTAGTGGACTACTAAAGGGGTAGAGTTTAGACCCGTCAGCACAGTCTAGCTCAAAAGTAGCAGACTGAAGGGTGGCTCCTTGTCAGCCACCAGCACAACTACCTTTTTACTATACCCACTAAAGGACGGTTAAGCCCAAACACTAGCCAGCTCGTTCACTAATTATCAAGATTGACTAAAGGACCAGCAGTCCAACCTAGACTCTAGCCGCACACACACACACAATTTCAAGATCACCGTGAATATAAAATATTTTTGCTAAGTCCAGATTTTAAAATAGTTATTTTATTTACGAAATGTATCAAACACAAAGTCAAATATAATATAATAATTTAACACAAAAATTAATTAAATCTTATAAAAAAAATATAAAGTTATTCTTACATCAACGACTTAACCCGTAACTCGACGTTTCTTCGACCAAAACGTCCAGTCTCGTCTCGCCCAGTATCGTCCCGTGTCGTCCCCCTATACTTTTCATGTTTCCCTTTTATATTCTTTTTCCCACCATTATTAATTTGCTTACCCTGCATTTCCCTTTTATATGGAATTATTTTATTGCTTAAGAGTTCAAAAATTGCTTACTACTATTGTAAGGCTTATATTATACTAAAATCGACGTAATTCAATACTTCCTCATATAATTACTACAGACGCCATACAATATCATATGTTTAATCACTGAAGTATACAACCAATACATATCTCTTGGTTTAAGACCTCATGTCTTTATCAAGGATCTGTTGCAAGTTCACAATGTGGTCATTGCTTTTTTGTTTCTTGACTTAACATGTGATTTTCATTTTAGCTTACTATCTAAGATAATACCTAAGTATTTTACTTTCGATTTTGAGCTAATTTCTTGTTCTTTTAGAGTAAGAGTGTCAAGACTGTCTAGTCCTATTCTCTTTCCAGTGAACATAACAATCTCTGCTTTATTTGGATTACCAGATAGACCATACTTACTGTACCATATATGTATAGTGTTTAGTCTCTGTTGTGCTATGTATATAATAGTGTCTGGGAATTTAGCCAGCACTGCTATAAATAAGTTTTCCGCATAGGCTTGTGTATAACAGTATTTGTTTAACGCTTTAATAAGTGAGTTCAATACTAGACACCATAGCAAGGGAGTTAGAACCCACCTATCATGTACCTATCAATAAGTTTCTTCATAGTCTTAAGAAGAAATGAAGTAAGACTTATTGGCCTGTAGGATTTTTTTCTTAATAGTTAGTGCGGTTAGTTTTGGGTATAAACACCATGTTGACCTTTCACCAGCTTTCTGGTTGATAACCATAGGCAAGGCATACCCTAAATTGCAGAGATGGGAACGATTACCTCTAACCCTTCTTGCCTGCAGCTTTAAAACTGTCAAAAGCTTTTATTGCCCATCTTATTCCACTGGAGTTTATCACTTTCTTGGTTAGTGTCCAATCATCACAGGTCACACGTATGTCCTGTGCATCATGTGAATGTTCTCTATTGTTAATTCCAGATTCAGGAAAATGTTTGTTCATTAAATGTGATAATGTATCATTATCGTTATCAGTGATTATGCTGTCTAGCAGAATTCGTTACTGTGATAAGGCTGTATATTCTAAAGTGCCCCAGGTACTATAGATGATCATAATAATCACTTTACATTTCGGTTAACTACCCTGTAAAAGGTTAGTAACACTCTTACTTGTATGGCTGGGTTAGGGGTCCAATACGCTGTTAGCAAGCAAGTGTACCCAGGCCTACCGATCCCAACTAACAAAAACCATGACCAGCTAAGAGCAGTGGTACATGTTGCTACTCCCACTGAATTAACTAGGGTCTGCAAGGTTGATAGGGCCGTGATCCTTGCGGATCCCCCTGCGGGGATAATTATATATAAATAACTATTTATATATTTAATGTCATTAAATCGCCCAGTTTTATTTCATAAATTAAAAATTTTCTTCAAAAAAAAAAAATCATAAATGTGTATTAAATTATAAGAGATGTTTTATTAAAATATTTGAACATGATAAAATTAAAATAAAACTATACAATATCATATTATAAATAATTTTCATTTAGGGATGTACAAAACTGGGCAAACTATTGTTATTTTTAAAATAATTTATTTGTGAATAATTTTATTATTTTTTTGTTAAGTTACACACATATTTCAACGATAAATAAATGAGTTGTTTGATTTTATTTAAGGATTTAAAATAAATGCTTAAAATTAGAAAACAAACTACACACAGTATATATACACAAAAGAACAGTGAAGCTAAATCATTTTGCAAATAAAATTTATTGTTAACAGATTTAAACCGTTAAGTATGGATTTATTTATATTGATCATTTTATTGAAATCAATAAGTTTTTGTATCGGATTGTCTAAATTAGAACTTCACTGCAATTTTTCAAAATATATGTTAAATTTCTTTAAGCATAATGAAAAATACTTATTGCATCTAGAAAAACGAAACAATATTCAACCAGTTGATTTTGAAGACTTAAATACCTATGGAAAAGCTTTAAAAACACATGGGGAAATCATTATGGCTATGTTAGATACATTACGGCCGTTCAGTAAACGTTCAACAGCACATGATTTGATGTCTATTAATTTATACTTGAACAATGTTTCAGGTTCATTAAATTTTATAACTAGAAATTGCACTGGAAAATACAATAGGAATCTTTCGAACGTTCTCAGAGGTTATCAATTACATCATAGAACAATAGTTGACGACCTAAATGAATTTATTAACAAAAAATGCACAAATGTGTCTGTTGACGAAGATTTTATAAATTGTCCCGATTATAACAAATCAGGAATATATAACATTAAAGATTTGCCAACATTTTCAGAACAACTAAAAAACCGATTTAAAAATGTTGATACTAAAAATACCACGACAACGGTTAATGAAAATAAGGTTTTTAATATATTACTCACATCCCTCAACTCAAAAAAATATAAAACACTTGATCCCAAAAACTTGCTATTTTTTGATTTATTGAATCATGACGTAGACAATCAAGATAAACAATCTACTTCAATAAAAAGTAATAAAAATTTAGATTTATTGAGATATGCAACTTTTAAAATTAAGTGTCCTAATGATTCTTTTTTAAATATATCGGATATTTTTCAATACATGTTGTACAGTTTTGATGTTGATAACATGATTACATTCCAAGAATTAGTAATGGCTGCATCTATACAGCCTTTAATCGCAGTCGCACGAACTTATAGTCAGTTTGCTAATAATTTGTCAATATGCGTTGATCAAAAAAGAATAAAAAGAAAAGAAATAAATTTTGCTACATTAGTTAGTGTTGGTGAAGAAGTCATAAAGAATTTAGGTCTTATAATTCATTTAAAAATGTTTAAAAGTGGTCCAGAAAATGTGCTAAATACAATATTCAATGTTTTAAAAGAAGTTGTTTCTCGCTTAAACCATGAAATTGTAGGCAATAGTTTTATATTAAAAAGTCCCATACTAACTATGTATTCATTTTTAAGGAGTAATAAATTAGAATGTACAATTGGTATGAATGATTCTAATATGAAAATCAATATGTGTAACTTTGATTCGGTATTTTCAATAATAAAACAATATTCCCAGAAAGTTACAGCATACATAACAGAATTGAAAACCTTTAAGGAACTATACAGTAATTTGCATAGTGCTTATTATTTACCATTTTTTTATGTCGGCAAAAATAAGAATTTCATTCATGATGACATTATTGGTAAGTTTTCAAAGCAACTTAAAAATGTTTAGTAAAATTTTTATGTGACCATATGAAACATAATTGCATTGTACATAACTTATAACTTGATTAACACCATTTAGATTGATCAATATAGATTTTAAATCTCTCTACTCATCTATGATCGTAATAATCAAATTAGTTTATTTGTTTTGAATATTTTTTTTATTAAAAAAACATATTTCCTTAATAATGTTCGATATTTTACAAAGGCTGAAATAAAATTTAGATTCCTTAAAATGTTACCGTTTTGTGCGCATGAGATTAAATTGAAACCTAGTTTATGTTAGTTTCTAACAACTAGCCATCCTACCATCCAGCTTTCTCGTACAAAACAAGTGATTTCATAGAAATGTTGAGCTTTTCTCATAATTTTACTTATAATTAAAAAATTTCTGAGCACTAAGTAATCTAATTAATTAATTTTTTTAAATCCCCATAAACTTATATATTTAATGACATCAATATTAATAACTATTTAAATTTTACAGAATATGTTTGCAACCAAAGCAGTTATACAAATTTATTTAATCAGAATAATGAAATTGATATTCAAGGAGAGACACAGATGGAGGTAAATAAAAACAATGATTATGAATTTGACGTAGAAGATTTGGTCAACAATCTTTACACAGATATCGTAGAAAGTACTGAAACTACAAATCAACAGGTGGAATCTGTCTCATGTGCAAATCCAAAAAGTCAATCTAAAAACAGACCAGAATACATAAAAGATTATCTTCCGTTTAATAATTTTTAAAAACTAGTTTTATTTTTATTATTCAAAAATTCATTAATAAATGTATATTTTCAAAAATTTTATTGAAATTATAACCACCATTTATTAAACTTACATTTTATTGTAATAAAGTTCGATGATTAGTCTACAATTTTTTATATTTATCTTTTTTTTATCGTTGTTATGTTACAAAATCTAGTGATGCTCTTTATTTCAAAAATGTTGTAGGTAATAGTGCAATTTTTGATAGTTATTTTATTTAACAAGTTAATTTCTTTTAGCTTCGATGCGAAGCTGAGAAGGTATTGTTTTTACTAAGATGTGTTTTTTTTTTTTTTTTTTT
>NW_026099572.1:60364395-60419948 GCF_025091365.1 Daktulosphaira vitifoliae
ATGCGAAGCTGAGAAGATATTGGTTTTACTAAGATTTGTTTTTTTTGTGTCTGTTACCACTTTTTCTCAGCTCTCACCGAACCGATTTCTTTCAATGATACGTCAAAAGATCACAAATTGTATCTAGTCGAAGACATTACCCTCAAAAATTAAAAAAAATTCCCTCATTCCCCGTAAATAGGGGAAACCTCCAAAAAAATTATGAATTTAAAAATCGCTAATTTTCGAAATTTTTTCAATTTTTTTTACATAAAACTGCCATAACATTTTTAAAAATAACCAAATCAATATAATTTTTTTTTATCGATGCATGATGTCTTTACCTATCATTTGGTATATATTTTTTTTATATCTGACCCTTTACCTGCCCACAGGGGGGGATTTAAAATGACAACTTTTTCACAAAAAATTGACTTTTTCAACTTAAATTTTGAAAGTGTTCCGGAAAGTCTGACACTTTTATTTTTATCTTAAATTTTTATCTTAAAAATTTCGGACTTTATTTTATCTTCACGGTGAAAATGGCTACCAAATGCTATCCACCAATTTTTTAAAATTAAACACTATCTAAAGATTTGCATCGAAGCGTTTTTTTTTGATAGTGATTTTAATAACTGTCAGATATCATTATACTTGATCCAACTATGCCACGTCACCACTGTGCCGCGACCACCCTGTGCTGGGTTTTTTTTACGACCTTCCCATTTTTATGGATATTTCTAAGTAAAATATGATAAAATTAGCCTGAATGTTAAAAAACACACAGGTTATTTAATATTGACTTAATCAATTACAATTTTAGACTTAATCTTATTATAACTTAAAGTTAATTTGAAAAAAAATTATGTGATTAAACTTTAATGTCTTTCAAAAAATTGCTGTTTTTTTTTTTTGTGATAATTGGCATTTTTGAACTCACCCAAAACCATTATGAAGTTATTATTTTATAATGTTGTTCAAATGTAGTATTGTATAGTGTATAATGAAGTTTCAATTACAATTATATTTGTAACCCTTCTCATGGAATTTTGTTGCTTACCAAGTTAGATTAAAAATATATATAAAAATACACGTATTCTAGGTGCATTATTTTTGTTGGTGGATCTAAGTTAAAACATTTTCACAATAATCTCTCGTTTTATGATAATATATATGATGAATATAATAAAATAATATTAAAGAAATAACTACTTCTTTATAATTATTTTGACATTATACTTGCTTTACTCTACGGGTCAATCCATGCCAAATCATCCAGAAGAGGTTGCACGATCACCTCATATTTTTCTTAAATTTTCAGGTTTTATTATTTATGTTATAATTAGATTAAAACAATTTTTTTTTTTTTTATGACCTTCCGATTTGTATGGCTATTTCAATGTAAAAAATGTTAAAAATAGCCAGAACGTTAAAAAACACACAGATTATTCAATATTAACTCAATCGACTTAAAATTTTAGGATTGACCTTATTATAACTTAAAATTAACATTAAAAAAAAAAAAAAAATTTATGTGAAATTTCAAACTTAAATGACTTTCTAAAAATGGTGCTTTTTTTGAGAAAATTGGCGTTTTTGAGCTCACCTAAAACCATTAAGAAGTAATTATTTTATATTGATTTTCAAATGTGGTATTCTATAATATATTATCTATGTTTCAACTAAATTTCAAATATTTAAAACAATTTTCTTGGGATTTAGAGGCCTACAAAGTTAGAAATTATATAAAAAGACACGTATTCTTGGTGCATTATCTCTGTTGGGAGACATAATTTCGAAAAATTTTTTTTAAAATTTTTTAGTTATATATCTGCTTAATACACCATAAAAATTTAAAGTTTGAGAAAAAAGTTTATCATGTAAAATTTAGCATTAGAAAATCAGTAAAAATCTGTTCAAAATCATGTAATATTTTACAATACAATTTAACTATTATATATATTATAATTATTTAATTCATTATTTTGGATACAAAATGTCGTAATATGCTCAATGCTTTGCATTACGCATCTTATAATTATTAATGAAAAATGTATAATCTGTATTTTAAATACCTTGTAAACAAACAAATAATTTCTCTGTCATAACAAATACGATGTTCAACACAATTTCTTATTATTTATATATATATGTCAATTTATCAATTGTTAAATATGTTATCTGAGTATAATAATCATGTAATGTATAATTAATACAATAAACTAAAAAGATCACTAAAAGCGCTGTTCAAAATGATAGTTTTTTGTTGTTTTCAAACCATATTTTTGTAATTTTTTTTATATATTACTGTATATGTAATATATTACAATACAATGGAACTATTATATATTATAATTATTACATATATACTTTTCTGTGAGAATTGTGTATAGGTTTTATAGGTTGTATTGTGGATATTTTGAATTTTAAATCTAATGCTTTGGCGTTGTTTGTCTTATTCTGATATATCATTGTTATCGATTAAGTCTATTATTATCGTAACGAGTCTATTTATACATAGTTTAAAAAGTACACAGTATAGACTGCACAGAGATATTCGTCAATGTTTCTAGACGTTTCTTGAGAATTTTTTCACTACTGTTACATATATAATACATTTATTTTAAACTTATTTTTTATATAAAATTGTTTTTTACACTTCATCAAATATGAGATGTTCCGTCGGAAATTTTCTTAATGAAGATTGTCATAAATCAGTGTATGGATCTTTTTCTAAAAATTTAATTAATCTTGCTGATCATTATAATGAAGAAGAAGAATTATTATTAAATTTACGCACCAAAACAAATATAACTACCATTTGTGAGTACCACAAAATAAAATATTTAAATAAATTAATAATTTATATGGACAAACTTGTTGTAATCCTTTAAATAATCATAAAAAAAATGTTAAAAAGGGTTTACGTGAAATACAATTATATCATTTAAAAAACCTATGAATTTTGTGTTAGAATTAATTCCTGGCAAATCACTGTGTCCTACTTGCTACAAGAATATATTTATTAATCAGCAAACTTCTAATTTTTCATCAGATGTAACTGAAAGTCATAATGAATCATTTGTTCCTGAAGAATCAAACCTTGAAAGAGTTGACATGATATTCAAAGCATTTAACTTGTCACCGGTATCGAAAATTAAAAGGCTTAACCCTCAAAAAAGAAGTTTGGCTATACAAAAAAAAACTGATCAAGTATCATTAGGTTTAAAACTTGATTTAGAAAACTGTGTTTCATGTTGTTCAAATACCAATAAATCTGATTATGAAATTCTTATTGAAAAATTAAAAATAAAATTTAAATCATCAACTACAGATCAAAAAATTAAAATTCTAAGTTCATTACCGCAATCTTGGTCTAGAGAAAAAGTATCTATACAATTTAATACATCTGAGTATTTAGTTCGTTTATCAAGAAATTTGCTCAACAAGTATGGTATATTACCAGATGTTCCAAAAAAATCAGGTCGTGTATTAAATTGTGAAATAATTAAACTTATTCAAAATTTTTATGAAGGTGATGAGTATAGTCGTGTATGTCCTGGGGAGAAAGATTTTGTATCCATTAAAATAAATAACACTAAGGAATTTAAACAAAAACGAATACTTTTATGTAATTTAAATGAATTATTTGTTGAATTTAAAAGTAAAAATCCTAACGTTAAAATTGGGCGGTCAAAATTTTGCGAGTTGAAACCAAAATGGTGTGTTTTAGCTGGTGCTTCAGGTACTCATACTGTGTATGTATGTGTTTACCATCAAAATGTTAAACTTATGATTGACGGATCTTCATTAAAATACGATTTTGTATACTTGCTTAAATCAATAGTTTGTGATATGGATAATTATTTTTGTATGATGAGTGAATGTTCCAATTGTCCGAATAACTATGAATACTTAAAAGAAATTATTTCTAAAGAGCTTGATGACGGGCCAGAAAACATTGTTTTTAAACAATTGGTAAGTACTGATCGGGCAGAATTAGTAACAAATATAGAATGTACAGAAGATTTTATTGAAACTTTAATTAATAAAATTATTAAACTAAAAAAGCACCATTATATTTCTAAGATCCAATCAAATTTTTTAAAACTAAAAAAAGAAACATTAGAATTCAATGAGTGTATTGCTCTGGCAGATTTTTCAGAAAATTATAATTTTGTTGTACAGAATGAAATTCAAAGCTTCCACTGGGTTAATAAACAAGCTACTCTTCATCCCTTTGTTTATTATTATAAAATAGAAAATATAATTAAGTGTCGATGTATATGCATAATTACTGATCACATGAAACATAATACCGTTGCTGTACATACATTTCAAAATCACCTTATACAAGACATTAGATTAACAGCTCCATTTGTAAAAAAAATTCATTATTTTAGTGACGGTGCTTCGAGTCAATACAAAAATAAAAAAAACTTTATTAATCTGTGTCATCATTAACTGATATTTATGAAGATACAATATTCTAACTGCAAAGAATAAAACCAAAATTATTTATTTTTTATTTTTGTTATAATTCAAAAAAATAAAAGCAAAAAAGGTGTTGTTAAAATATAAATAATGAAAATGATAGATGAATATTTGGGCATAGTAAGAACCTGATGTTGTGGCTCTATCGGGGTCGCATGGTTCGAGGGTTTAGAACGACAAAGACAAGTAGATATAAAAATATATGTTAAGTTCCTCTTATAGAGGTATAATAAACTTTTGTCTGGTTAGTTTCTAATGTCCTAACTAAGAGGCAACGAAACGGCGAAGCCAGTTCACGAATACCTCGACAACGAGACGGCAGAGCCAGTCCACGAATACCAGAGTCTAATTTATACAGTATAAATCACGCTAGGTTTTTTAAAACATCTTTAAGGCAACGAAACAGCAGAGCCAGTTCACGAATACCATATAACGTGATTATGTATAATTTCTTTAACCAACCAGTCAAAATTGACACTTTAAAATATTAATTTAATAAATGATCTATTGCTTTGTCATCCTTTACTCAAACTTATTAACTCCAAATAATTGGGATAACATAAAATTACTTACTTCTTTTATTCTTGCAAATTGCTGTAAAATGATTTGATAAATATCTCGATATGTTTATATATGTTTAGAAGTATTTAATTCGCACTTCGTCAAAAGATAAATAATTAAAACAAGTTCTTTTCATATATAAATAAAACGCGTAAAATTCAGCCGACAACAACACAGGGCTGTAACTGATAATTGTTACTTTTTTTTATTCTTATTTCAATCCGGAGAAAACGAACTCTCTTGGTCGCTGTCACTTCTTCTTTTTTTCGTCTCTCTGGAGTCTTTCCCTGATTCTCTGTCTGGAGTCTTCACTCCTCCTTTTGGAGTCTTTCCCTGACTCTCTCTTACTGAAAGGATTTCAGTGCTTTTTATAGTAAAATAATAGTTCCCTCAATCCAGGGATATTGTTGTCAGCGCTTTTAGTGATCTTTTTAGTTTATTGTATTAATTATACATTACATGATTATTATATTCAGATAACATATTTAACAATTGATAAATTGACATATATATATAAATAATAAGAAATTGTGTTGAACATCGTATTTGTTATGACAGAGAAATTATTTGTTTGTTTACAAGGTATTTAAAATACAGATTATACATTTTTCATTAATAATTATAAGATGCGTAATGCAAAGCATTGAGCATATTACGACATTTTGTATCCAAAATAATGAATTAAATAATTATAATATATATAATAGTTAAATTGTATTGTAAAATATTACATGATTTTGAACAGATTTTTACTGATTTTCTAATGCTAAATTTTACATGATAAACTTTTTTCTCAAACTTTAAATTTTTATGGTGTATTAAGCAGATATATAACTAAAAAATTTTAAAAAAAATTTTTCGAAATTATGTCTCCCAACAGAGATAATGCACCAAGAATACGTGTCTTTTTATATAATTTCTAACTTTGTAGGCCTCTAAATCCCAAGAAAATTGTTTTAAATATTTGAAATTTAGTTGAAACATAGATAATATATTATAGAATACCACATTTGAAAATCAATATAAAATAATTACTTCTTAATGGTTTTAGGTGAGCTCAAAAACGCCAATTTTCTCAAAAAAAGCACCATTTTTAGAAAGTCATTTAAGTTTGAAATTTCACATAAATTTTTTTTTTTTTTTTAATGTTAATTTTAAGTTATAATAAGGTCAATCCTAAAATTTTAAGTCGATTGAGTTAATATTGAATAATCTGTGTGTTTTTTAACGTTCTGGCTATTTTTAACATTTTTTACATTAAAATAGCTATACAAATCGGAAGGTCATAAAAAAAAAAAAAAATTGTTTTAATCTAATTATAACATAAATAATAAACCCTGAAAATTTAAGAAAAATATGAGGTGATCGTGCAACCACTTCTGGATGATTTGGCATGGATTGACCCTTACGTAATACACGAGTAAATAAAATTCTGTTTCTTTTTATATTACTCTATACACTATTTATAACTCACCAAAACATTTAAACGATACAAAAAATTAATTACTAATATTATTTGATGTTTTGTCAAGCATACATAATTATATAATAACAAGGAAAAGACACGTTACACAATTAACATCTGTACATTGAATCGGAAGTAAATGACAATCATAAATCACAACGACCAGTACTTTCTATTAAGAATCGCATGCTTTAAGGAATTCAATAAACAAACCACTAAAATAAAATCAAAATATGTTGACATATAAATCGATATAATTATTATTCTTTGATAAGTTAACCATCACATTTTGTAATCATTGTCGACAATTGTTAACAATCTAACAAAACATCGGACTAGATTAGCATTGATTAATATCGATTTAAAACGATATTAAATGAGATAGGCTTAAGAAAACATATGTACTAAGATAAATATATATTTTATGTGAGATTAATTTAAATTTTAAATTAATATTATTAAAAAACTTAACGAGTAGTAAACTAATTTTTATTTTATTAGTAAAAACTCTTTTTTCAAAAATGTAATATTCATGATATTTTTCAAATAATAAATGTTCAATATATTTACAATCTGTATATAAAAAGTGAATTATTTGGTTTTGATTTTTTTATTAAATTTAACTTTAAAAATGTAATACTATTTTATTTTTATGATAGTATTATTTTTTGGTTTTATATCAATGTATTAAATTTTTTGATTTTGGTTTAGCTAATTTATTTAAACTTCTTCCACTTTTTATTGTTTACTTTGTTCAGTAGCAATTGTGCTAATTTTAATATATATAGCGCCTTGTATAGCTCACTTGTAGATCAAAAGGAGTTAACGTAATTTTTCATATACCAAGTATTTAAAATAATAATTAACAACATTGATGATATGAAATGAAATATATTCATGAGTTATATTTCAACTTTTTTTTAAAATTTAGTACACATTATAGTAATAATAAAAACAGAAATTCGCGGAGATCTAAAATAATTTTCTCTCATTCTACAAAAAATTTTAATACAAAAATATTTGATATTTTCTAATTTTTTTTGCGTTTCTGTGGAGAGCGACCACACCTCTTCCATGATACAATATTCAGTATTTTTATTGGATAATCTGACAATACTAATACTACAATACAATACAATATTATTTTTCTCTAATGGAAATTAAATTATCATTTATAGAAGTATTTTTTTTAAAGAACAAAATAGACTTTATAAATGATCTTTAAAATAATATTAATATGAGTGAAGATATTTTGAATAATAACTGGTTAATGATAATGATTTCTTATCAAATGGTACTAGTTTTGGTAACATACACGATATTATCGACCATGAAAATATTATTTAAATGACAATATCAAAAAAATATATTAGAACCTGAGAATATAATTAAAATACGACAATTGAGAGACTGTAATAATATTAATAAACAGTTATATTGTGTAAATTTTGAATCTACTCATGGTCATACAATAAAGAAATTAAATTGTCATTTGATAAACAGTGAGAAAAACTGATAGAGAAAGAATTACTTTCTTTAAATAAAAATAATACATTGACATCAGTTAAGAAAATAGTAAATAAATTTTAAACAATTGTTGGGTAAATAGAAGAAAATATAAGTCATACGTATGATATTATTAAATCCAGCAAAAAAATCTTATTTTTTTCTTGATTCGGTTTACCCAACTAAGTGTTTTACCGAGGTGTTAATATATTATACCAACCATAAAGTCATCTCTATAGATGACCAAAGAGTCCTTTCTTTCTGGCGAAATTAAGTATCTCTCTAGGTTTTAGTTTTTTAATATGTTTTTTTTTAGAAAAAGGTTTGCTCAAGTAGTTTGTTCTTAGTGTGGACAAGGCTTCACATTCGCACATGATGTGAAACAAGGTTCCTCTTCTACTCCACCCTTCCTGCAAAATGGTGATTCCGATACCCCCATTGCGTTAAGATGTTTAAGTTGGTGACCATGTCCTGTCAGTAGACCAGTCAAGATGCGTATTTGATGTCTAGTCATGCTATTAAGATCACTCAGCAGTAAACCAGGGGTCTTGATAAACATTTTAGATTGTCTAGGTACTACTAAGTACTTTCAGATTTTTCTGCGTTGTTCTCTGCACAAATTCTTGGGTAGCGCTTTGCTCAGTGAGTCCTACCACTGGTTTTAGTCCATCATAGGTGTTATTTGCTCCTTTCGTGGCTAGAAAGTCGGCATTTTTATTTCCAGTGCCACTGTTGTGTCCAGATACCCACGCTTTTGATACACCGTTTGATACGCATGTTGGTTTTCATGTAAAGGTTTCTCCTTAAGAGGCACCTCCTTGATGTACCTATCAATAAGTTTCTCCGTAGTCTTAAGAAGAAAAGAAGTAAGACTGTAAGGTCTGTAGGATTTTGCTTCATAATATTTAGTGCGGTTAGGTTTGGGTATAAACACCACTCTAACCTTACGCTAGTTTTCTGGTTGATAACCATAGACATGGCATGCCCTAAATATTTTGCAGAGATGGGGGACGATTATCTCTAACCCTTCTTGCAGAAGTGCAGGGAAAATTTCGTCACAGCCTGCAGCTTTAAAACTGCCAAAGGCTTTTATTGCCCATCTTATTCCACTTGGGATTATCACTTTCCTGGTTAGTCTCCAATCAGCACAGGTCACACGTTTGTCCTGTGCATCATGATCCTGTTCTCTGTTGTTAATTCCAGAGTCAGGAAAATGCATGTTCATCAAATGTGATAATGTTTCATTATCGTTATTGGTGAACATTCTGTTTGGCATTAGTATTGCCTCGACAGTTTTGTTTGGTTCATTTCTTAGTGATCGCAGAAGTTTAGTTGCTATAGGGAGTTGTTGTATATCCCCACAGAACTTCTTCCAGCTTTCTCTTTTGGACTTTTTCAATGCAGATTTGTAGTTCCTTTGGGCGTCCTTATAGGATTCCCAGTGTTGTTCCAAACCTGATTTCATTGCTTTATTTAAGAGCTTANAAGTGTTTTTCCAAACCTGATTTAATTGCTTTATTTAAGAGCTTACGTGAACTCTTTCTTAATTTAGATAGGTGAGCATTCCACCAAGCTACACCAGTAGTCGAGAATTAAGGTTCATCACAGCAGAATTCGTTACTGTGATAAGGCTGTATACTCTAAAGTGCGCCAGGTACTATAGACGATCATAATAATCACTTTACATTTCGGTTAACTACCCTGTAAAAGTTTAGTAACCCTCTTACTTGTATGGCTGGGTTAGGGGTCCAATACGCTGTTAGCAAGCAAGTGTACCCAGGCCTACCGATCCCAACTAACAAAAACCATCACCAGCTAAGAGCAGTGGTACATGTTGCTACTCCCACTGAATTAACTAGGGTCTGCAAGGTTGATAGGGCCGTGATCCTTGCGGATCCCCCTGCGGGGATAATTATATATAAATAACTATTTATATATTTAATGTCATTAAATCGCCCAGTTTTATTTCATAAATTAAAAATTTTCTTCTTCTTCAAAAAAAAATCATAAATGTGTATTAAATTATAAGAGATGTTTTATTAAAATATTTATTAATAACATCGATATTAGCAGGTACACAGCATTGTTATTATCGATTGTAGTAAGGCACATTGTTATGAGTTTATAAATACACTAACTGACAATACAGAAAGTATATCTATTGATAATCATAATTGATAATAAACAATCCGTGACTGAGACAGCAATGTCATAAAAATCCAATTAGCTACCTGTATTTACAATCCCATGTGTATTATACATGTATATTAACTCAAAATTTTGAAACTTTAAATGTTAATATCTAATAAGCTAATAAAGTTATATTAAAAATTCAAATGCCATTTACTATTAAATTAAAAACTCAAACATTTTATTAAATTAAAAATATGTGTTACCATTTAAAAAATCAAAGTTGACCCCCCTCCAAGGCATAAGGGATGAACTTAAAAAGTATTACATAGTTAAAAATTCAAGAATAATGTGTAACTAAAAATAATAAAAAAAAAAATGTTTAAATTATTATTATTCTGCAAGTAATTGAGTGGGTTATGATAAAAAAATCACTCTGTATATAGGACAAGAATGGATGATATCAGATATCATATAGATTTAATCATAGATCATAACAGTGATTAAAATTACTATTATAAGAAACGTTTTATACAAATCTGTAAATAGTATTTAATTTTAAGAAACTGGTGTATTATTCTAAAAGTATGATTAACTAATTTCTTGAATTATAACGCGATTAGTCCTTTTTTGTTTTATACATATATTTTATATGAATAAATACAAATTATAGTAATTAAATTTAGTATAAAATTGACATTCAATAATTATTGAAATACAATAATAAATTATAATATATTATTGTAATTTTTACGGAGAAATTACAAAAAATTATAAAGTTTAATTCGTTACATCTATAGCAAACGCGAATTAAAATTATAAAACTTTTGCAACAACTAGATGAGTTCAATATTTCAGCAAATAATTTTTGTTAAATAGAAATTAATACACTAGTCTACAAGGTATTTTCATCATAGTCAAAAATACACTATTATCTGCAGTTAGTTTTGAAATCGCTATGATGTGATTTAGCTTCGACGCAAAGCTTAGAAGGTATTGGTTTTACTAAGATGTGTTTTTTTTTTGTGTCTGTTACCACTTTTTCTCAGCTCTTACCGAACCGATTTCTTTCAACGATACGTCAAAAGATCACAAATCGTATCTTGTCGAAGACGATACTCTCGAATATTGAAATAATTTCCCTCGTGCCCCTTAAATTGTAGAAATCTCCAAAAAAATTACAAATATAAAAATTGCTAATTTTTGCCATTTTTTTCAATTTTTTTACATAAAACTGCCATAACATTTTTAAAAATAACCAAATCAATATAATTTTTTTTTTATAGATGCATGATGTTTTTACCTTTTATTTAGTATATTTTTTTATACATTTGACCCTTTACCTGACCTAATAAAGTCTGACATATTTATATACATTTAAAATTAAATCTAATATAATATACTTTATTATGGAAAAAAAAATTTTCGAACTTTAATTTGTCTTCACGGTGAAAATGGCTAACAAATGCAATTTTTTGTGTGAAAATTCTTGATTTTATTTATTACATTTTTAACTTTATAATGCTATTATTTATTGAAAAGTGTATGGATCAAGACAATTTTTATAAGAGAAATAATATTTTTAAGAATCCCTTTTTTATTTGACATATTTATCATAATAAGGATATTAATAAGAAAAAGCAGATCGTGTAGCTTTGATGGTGGCATACTTGACCCAACTATGTCACATCACTACTGTGTCGCTACCCCCCTGTGCTGAATTTTTTTTAATTATTACTTATTAGAAAAAAACGAGTATCAACATATTTAAAATATATTCCATAATAACATAGGTCAAATTTGAATTTAACAACACATCATCATTGATAAAAGTAGGCAAAGAGTAATTTTGAATCATAGAATATTTATAGGATATAAATTTATGGAATATAGTTCTGAATATTTCAATTGTATCATTTATTTTAACATCAAGATTTACATAAAAATGACTATAATATTCATTGAAGATTTATTTTGATATTAATTCAAAAAAATTATAGTAAAATTAATATCTTCTCAACTTCGAATGGAAGCTATAATAGTGATTTCAACGAAATTTTTAGCTTTTCTCATAATTTTACTGTTAAAAGTAATTATATAAGTATCTTACCACATATCAATCTAATCAATATCATTTTTTTAAATCCTCGTAAAATTATTTATTTAATTATATCAATATCAAACTTGCCAGTTGAACTAAAAAATGGTTAAAAGTTCAATATTTTTAAGGTTAGATAAGCTTATTGTGACTGCTGAATATTTGATTGTGATATCACTTATGATTATTCATTAGAAGAAATTGCATTATAGCGTTATGCTTGTGACCTATTAAATTTAGAATTATGCGTTATGTAGTTAGTTATCACTCACATGTAAAATATTGATACCATTTGGTACATGGTCAAATAATGATTTTTTGAATATCATATCGGGTTTGAATAATAATACATTTTATAGGTCTAATGATATTCCCACATACTGGTTAATACTTTTAACTATATTATGAATATTAAAGAGCTTTGTAATAAATAGTATGTATACACAAATAAAAACATTTTCATATTACAATTCATTGTTTAATTTTTACAGAATACATTTGCAACCAAAGCAGTTATACAAATTTATATAGCCAAAATAATAAAACGGATATTCAAACAGAATCACAGATCAAGATAGATAAAAATGATAATTTTGCATTTGACGTAGAAGATATGGTCAACAATCTTTACACAGATATTGTAACAAGAAGTGAAACTACAAATCAACAGGTGGAATCTGTCTCATGTGCAAATCCAGATAATCAATCTAAAAACAGACCGGAATACATAAAAGATTATCTTCTTTTTGATAATTCTTAAAAATAAGTTTTTAAACCTAGAATTTTAGGAATTAGTAGTAATCTCTGAAACAGAGTATTTTAATGCATTACAGTAATACCTCAGATTTATAAAGTCTTATTAACTTTAATATTATTATTCATTACTAGTCTATTCAATTCTTTAAATGTGTTTATGATTTATATAGCTTCATTATGTATTTAATTATTTATTATAATGGGTTCTTGAAATTTTTTTATTTGTTGAAGGACTATAAATAATTATGCATTAATATGACTTTTTAATAATTTGTATTTCTATAACATTTTTTGATTTTCAACTTTAGTATAAATATGAAAGATTTTCTAACGCTATTAAAAAAAAATACAAAATGATTCTTTTGTTATTAACCACTTAATTGTTCAAAAACTAAATATACAGAGTGATTCACTTTGTATTTTGTCATTGTCTCACGCAATATCTTCAAAATTATTAAATAAAATATAATTTTTTCTTTTTATAAATTAATTGTTTTCTATGAATAAAAAATAACATAAAAAATATAATATACCCTACCTCTCTTTCTTCTTTAAATTATATTATATTTATATTTTTTAAAAGGAATTTATGACTTGCTTATAATTAAAAAGATGATCTAATTAAGAAAGTAATTGATCGATATCAACTTTTGAACCAGTATTTTGAAAATTATTAACACTTAAATAATACAACTGGAAATAAAGGGCAGGTATGTTTAATTTTATCTTTAGGCATTTATGAAATGTACTACTCTCTTCGCTTTGGTACAACAATCCTAATAACTACAAAAACCTAAATACTGATTCAAAAGTTATTTGTAGATTGTTTTTTTGTGACTGAAGAATATTTAACATCGAAATTCAGAGGAAAAAGACAAATCATTTATACATTTCTGTGTACACGAGAAAGTTCTTGTCGGCAATGGTAGTAACAACGGCAGTAACTTTCTACAAAAAACTTTCCAGAGCACTAGTGTTGTATCAAATTCTATGGTAGTTTTTTTTTTTTTGAAAAATATGTTGAGTTTTATGTTTAAAATCGTTTGTTGTTAAAATGTTTCTGAATAATTAAACTTACAAAACCTCCAAAATAAATAAATAAGGGTTTTTTGAATATTAAATTTGAACACGCGCCTTAAGGAAAATAAATCTCTATAAGTTATTATTCCATTTGGTGCACCGTGAAAAAACAAATCCTCTCAAAGTTACAGAATTATGTATTAGTATGTTATATTTTTATTATTGTTTTCATGAATTTATATAATTAAAATATTTTTTGCAATTTAATATTGTTCATATTTTAAACATATAGTTATATTACATATTTAAAATATAAATTTATGGGTAACCATAAGTATTTTAAAATAAAGCATGCAGAGGACAAATTATCTAGTGTGTCGCTTAAATAAAATAATACTACTTAGTTTATCATGATATTTTCACAATATTCTATCTATTTATGATAATGATATTATGATTAATATAATCAAATAATATTAAAGATATAATTATCTGTTTATGGTCATTTTGACATTATAGTTGCTTTACTCTACGTAATACACGAGTAAATGAAATTTTGTATCTTTTTATATTACACTATACAATATTTTTATAAAGAGTTAATATTCTATGAATAACCCACCAAAACATTTAATCCATACAAAAACTATATTACTAATATTATTTGATATTTTGTCCAGCATACTGAATTATATAAGAACAAGTAAAAGACTGTTACAGATAAACTTCTGTACATTTAATCAGAAGTAAACGACAATCACGATGACCGGAACTTTTTATTAGCAATCGCGCGTGCAAGGAACTGAATAAGCAAAGTGCTAAAATATAATAAAATTCCATTGATATATAAATTGATAATTAGGATTCTTTATTAAGTTGACAATCAAGATATCCACTAGAACTAGATTAGCATTGATTAATAGACATTTTATACGATAGTAAAAGAGATAATCTTTAAAAAAAATGTGTCCCATAGTAAATATATAATTTATGTGAGAATCAATTTAATTTTTAAATAAATATCCTAATTTATATTTTAAAAAACTTGACGAGTAGTAAACTAATTTTTAATTATATTATTGAAATCTTTTTTTTCAGCATTCTGTTCTTCGTAACGTTTACAAATAAGAATAGTTTGATATATTTACAATCTCTATATAAATAATATACTATTTTTTATGATTTTTTTATTAAATTTAACAATAAAAATATACTTACTATGTAATTTTATATGAAGAATAAAATTTTTATTCAAATAATTTTTATTTATAGTCTGTTTAAAATAGTTCTATCAATAAATTATAAATGTTATAAGTCAATAATACAAATATATTTTAATATAGAATTTTAATAGATATTTATATTCCTTATTAATATCCTGATTAAGATAAAGTATGTCGAATGAAAAAGGGATTATTAAAAAATAGTATTTCCCATAAAAAAATTATATTGATCAATACACTTTTCAATAAGTTATAGCATTATAAAGTTAAAAATGTAAAAAATAAAATTGAGAATTTTCACACAATAATAGCATTTGGTAGCCATTTTCACCTTGAAGATAAAATAAAGTCCGAAATTTTTTTTTTCCATGATAAAGTATATTACATTAGCTTTAATTTAAGATATATATAGTAATTTAATATATATAGAAAAGTATCAGACTTTCCGGAACACTTTCAAAATTTAAGTTGAAAAAGTTGTCATTTTGAATCCCCCCCTGTAGGCAGGTAAAAAGTCAGATTTATAAATAAAATATACCAAATGATAGGTAAAGACATCATACATCTATATAAAAAAGAATTATATTGATCCATACATCTTTCAAAAAGTCATAGCATTATAAAGTTAAAAATATAAAAAAGAATTTTTTTACAAAAATCGTATTTTTTTTATTAAGTTTAATGTCTGTTTTCACCATGAAGATAAAATAAAGTCCGAAATTTTTTTTTACCATTATAAAGTATATTACATTAGCTTTAATTTAAGATATATATAAAAGTGTCAGACCTTCCGGAACACTTTCAAAAGTTAAGTTGAAAAAGTTCTACTTTCTATATGCATTTTTATGTTTTGAATCCCCCCTGTATTAAGGGAAATGGTCCGATTTAAAAAAAAAGTATGTCGAATGAAAGATCTATATAAATACTACTTCTCATAAAAAAATTGTAATGATCCATACATTTTTTAAAAAGTTATAGCATAATAAAGTTAAAAATGTAAAATACAAAATCGAAAATTTTCACACAAAAATAGCATTTGGTAGCCATTTTCATCCTGAAGATAAAACAAAGTCCGAAATTTTTTTTTTCATAATAAAGTATATTACATAAGCTTTAATTTAAGATATCAGTTCGTGTTTAGACGTCGTACAGTCCACACGTTAATTGTCACGCGCTCCGCTTTTATCAGCTCTCGATAGCGAGTGTATTGTATCGAATTGTTATCGCTTCCAGCGCTCGTCGCGGTATTTGTACCGTCGGGTAATGTATAATTGTATAATTTACCTAAATATAAGACTCGCCGCGATCGGGACTAACGCCTTATCGCATTATACGCTTTATTGACCAACACGCGATACCTCACTACGGTCCTAATCAGTGCCGTTACCTATAAAATGCCTAATAATACAAATAATAAAACTGTATCTCCACTCATTATCCAAAAGTCACGCATACAGAGCGTGTCAAATGATTCATCAGCTTTTTCATCAGAAACCAACTCCAACGACGATTGGAAAACTCAAAATAATCATAAACGTCAGTACTCACCTAATCAATCCCCGAAATTAACTAAACAATTCGTAACGCCAAATCGCTTTTCTCTATTCAGTCCACCAAACAATGATCAAAACAATGACTATTCTGAAAACAAAGATAACGACCCTAATAGAGACATTCTAGAACACTCAGAGAGTAAACCTCCTCCACCAATCTTTATTAATTTAGTAAATGACTTCAAATCATTTTGCTCTCAAATTAAATTATTAACAAAAGGCGAACCATTCACTTGTAAGAGCTCCACCAATGGAGTTAAACTCCTAACTACATCACCAAACTCGTACAGAGAAGTAATAAAATTTCTAAAATCCAGCAAAGCGGACTATCATACTTATCAATCAAAACAAGATCGAGCCTTTAGAATTGTTATCAGAAACCTACATCACACAATCCCTCTTGATGATATCAAAAAAGAGTTACTTGATCTCGGTCACATCGCTAGAAACGTAACAAACGTTCTACAATATAACACTAAGGTCCCGCTCCCATTATTCTTCGTAGATCTAGAACCAGCCATAAACAATAAAGATATCTTCAAAATCGAATTCCTATGCTACACTAAAATTAAAATAGAAGAACCTCGAGTTAAACGCCACATAGTCCAATGCCTTCGATGCCAAGAATACGGCCACACAAAAGCTTACTGCAATCATACACCCAAATGCGTTCGATGTGGCGAACATCACCTATCAGATTCCTGCCAAAAACCCACCGACCAACCCGCCAAGTGTGCGCTTTGTCAGGGTAACCACCCAGCAAACTATCGAGGCTGTCCCAAACATAAAGAAATTCAATCATCTCGTAATCCCAAGAAAACTCAAACAATTTCACATTCTCAACAAAATAATACAAATAATGTACAGCCCATTTATGTAAACACCACTTCAAATTCGTATTCTCAATCCAAATCATATGCTCAAGCAACCAAAGATCCGAATATCACTCCCCATACACCTATTGGTGATAACTCTGATCAAATTTCACTCAAACTAATGTCTTTCCTGGAAGACTTTAAATCATTGATTAATCCCTTAATCTCTTTACTAACCACTGTTATCACTAAACTCCTATCCCAATCAAATGCCAACTAGCTTAAATATCCAACAATCAATATCCATCCTCTTATGGAATGCCAATGGTCTAAACCAACAAAAAAATGAACTTAAAGCCTTCCTACAGCTCTCTCACGTTGATATTATCCTTATCAGTGAAGCACATCTTACCTCAAACTCCTCATTCAAACTTCCTGGATATATAACATACCACTGCGATCACCCAAGTGGAAACGCTCATGCAGGCTCAGCGATTATAATAAAATCAAACCTCAAACACTCTACTCTACCGTCTTACCAGAGCAACTCTATTCAAGCAACTAATATAAAAATAATCTTAAACCACATTCCAACGACTATTTCTTCTGCATACTTTCCTCCTCAAGCAAAACTTAACTCTAACGAACTTACGAACTTTCTTCTTTCCATTGGGAATAATTTTCTAATTGGTGGCGACTTTAACTGCAAACACACCTCATGGGGCTCTAGAATTATCAATACCAGAGGTCGTATACTACATAATGTCATACAAAATAAAAACCTAACTTTCCTCTCTCCCCCTAATCCTACATATTGGCCAACCCATCAAAATAGGCAGCCTGATATCTTAGATTTCTTCATAACCAACTTACCAAACCATATCAATCGAAATATCTCCAACCTAAGCGATCTTTCATCTGACCACACTCCAGTATTACTATCTCTAAATGATCACGTCACACTTAAAACAACTTATCCTACCCTGATCTCTGGAAAAATCAACTGGCAGATCTTCAGCGAGTCCGTAGAATCCCAAATCTCTCTAAATATATCACTTAAAAATCATTCTGATATTGATAACGCAGTACAATCTCTAACCGATATTATTAAAAATTCTGCAACAAGAGCCTCCAATACTCATTCCCCCAAAACTAAACAAGATAATCTCCCTCAACACTTATCTCAATTAATAAAAGAAAAGCGCCGTGCTCGAGCTAGATGGCAACGCACACACCTTCCAAGTGATAAATCCACCTACAATCGTCTCTCCTGCAACTTGAAAAATCTTCTATACAAATATAACACTGAATCATATCAACATTATATAAAGTCACTCACAAATAATAATAAGTCTTTATGGAAAGCAACTAAAAACATACTCAAGGAAAAAAAAGTATCACCCCCCTTACGCAATCCAAATAACACCCTAGCCATATCTAACTCCGAAAAAGCGAATTTATTTGCAACTCACCTTGCTAACAACTTCTGTCCCCACTCAGACATAAACAGTGTAGATCACACAAGACGTATTACCGAATCACTAGATACTCCTTGTCCCATGGCTCTCCCAACTAAACACACCTCCCCATCAGAAATTCTTTTTTTAATAAAAAAATTACAAAATAACAAGTCTCCCGGTCACGACCTAATCACTAATAAAATCATCAAACATCTACCAAAAAAAGCTATAATACAACTCACCTATATTTTTAACTCTATACTAAGATTATCATACATACCACAAACATGGAAACACTCAATTATAATTCTTATCCACAAACCTGGCAAACCTCCTGAATTACCTTCCTCGTACAGGCCAATTAGTCTACTCCCGTCCCTTTCTAAAATCCTTGAAAAAATCATACTAAAAAGAATATATCCTATAATAAACGAAAACAAAACAATTCCAAACACTCAATTTGGCTTTAAAAATAAACACTCCACACTGCACCAAATTCATAGATTAACAGACATCATCTCCTCATCCCTAGAAATCAAAAATCATTGTGAAGGAGTATTTCTTGATGTCGCACAGGCGTTCGACCGCGTGTGGACTGAAGGACTTCTTTATAAACTTCGATTTCTTCCAGCTCCCTTATACCTCACGTTAAAGTCATTCTTATCACAACGCACGTTTGCCGTACGTTGCGATGACGAAACATCCAACATTCATTCTATTAACGCAGGTATACCTCAAGGAAGCATCCTAGCCCCAACCCTCTATAATATATTTACCTCAGACATTCCACACTCAAATAATACACATCTCGCTACATTTGCAGACGACACTGCCATACTATCCTCCAATCCTGACTCTAATTCTGCAACAAAATCACTCCAAGATCATCTCAACAAACTCCAAACTTGGTTCAAATTATGGAGAATAAAAATTAATGAAGGAAAATCCTCCCACGTATCATTTACTCTCCGTTCCACCAATGGCCCTCCTTTATCGATAAATAACAACATAATTCCTCAACATGATTACACTAAATATTTAGGCATCCATTTAGACAAAAAACTAAATTGGGCCTACCACATAAAAAACAAACGAAAATCATTAAACCTACGTCTCCATTCTCTGAGACATCTTCTCCGTTCTAATATGCCACTTAATATAAAACTACTAATATACAAACAAATCATACGCCCAGCCATGACCTACGGTATTCAAATTTGGGGATCCGCGAAAAAATCAAATATCTCTATCCTTCAATCCTTTCAATCAATTAACCTAAGAATTATAACAGGAGCACCGTGGTATGTTAGTAACCAAACTCTCCACAAAGACCTAAAAATTCTAACACTTCCTGAACTTGCTTCTTGCTATTTTAAAAAATTCCACAGTGACACACAAAACCATCCTAACCCTCTAATATCTAATCTCCATAATCCCTCTAACCCTATTAACCCATTACGTCGACTCAAAAGAAACTGGGCTAGAGACCTTCTCTAACTCATTTTAGCACAAATTTAGTTTCACAATTTTAATTATTATTCTTTTATTTTGAAGTGGTGTCAATGGGCTCCTTCTTCATGCACGATATTCATGCGTTGTAACACATTGTTCAGTCATTTTTACTTATTGTATTATGTATACAGATTGTAATATTTTCTTAATAAAAAAAAAAAAAAAATTTAAGATATATATAAAAGTGTCAGACCTTCCGGAACACTTTCAAAAGTTAAGTTGAAAAAATTAATTTTTTGTGAAACAGTTGTCATTTTAAATCCCCCCCTGTGGGCAGGTAAAAAATTAGATTTATAAAAAAAATATACCAAATAANTTAAATCCCCCCCTGTGGGCAGGTAAAAAATTAGATTTATAAAAAAAATATACCAAATAAAAGGTAATAATATCATAAATCTATATAAAAAAAAATTATATTGATATGTTCATTTTTGAAAAAGTTATGGCACTTTAAAGTAAAACACATCTTAGTAAAACCAATACCTTCTAAGCTTTGCATCGAAGCTAAAACACATCATAGCGATTTCAAAACTAACTGCAGATAATAGTGTATTTTTGACTATGATGAAAATACCTTGTAGACTAGTGTATTAATTTCTATTTAACAAAAATTATTTGCTGAAATATTGAACTCATCTAGTTGTTGCAAAAGTTTTAAAAAAAAATGTTAAGAAATTGTAAGATAAGCCTCAGAATTGATTAAATGGACAACGACCGGTACTGAAAAATAAAATAAAAATGTGTACATGGAATTGTAAGACTTTAAATAATTCTTGAGCGTTACATTTTTTACTAGACCTTATTAACATATTAACTCTACAAAAAATTAGATTGAAATTACTTTGAAAACAAGCTACCTGAAGCCAATTGTGACCTATGGATGTGAGATTTGGTTCACGTCATAAGATGACAATAAAAAACTTGCTGGATTGGGAAAAAAAATAAGAAATATATATGGACCGGTGTAAAATGACAGCCTATGAATATATGAATGAGACACAATTAAAAGCTGTATGACCTATATGAAAAAAAAATATATTCACTAAACGTCTAGAGTTACTGGGAAATGTGTGGAAAGCTGATAGAAATGTATTAAAGAATGTTTTGATAGGAAAAATAAATAAAATAACGTCCTCTGAGAAGACCAAGAACAAGATGGAAAAACATCGTAGGAAAAGATATGAGACTGATAGGAATGCAACGCTAAACTGAACTTTGGATAGAGAAAAATGTAGAGGCTTACTAGTAGCACCATAGGTCCTTAATGGACCACTAAGCTATTCAAGCAGAAAAAGAAGAAGAAGAAGTGTTACGTAATTGTATAGCCTACAAGTCACCGACTTTAATCTCTGTAAGTACCGATGTGATTTTAGGAATAGATGAAACTAAATAAATAACATATATTTTTATTGAAGAATTATAATTCTCCAATTAATCTCCATTAAGAATTGGTTACATCAAAATTTCATTGAAAGTAAAATTTTTTCTGCTGAAATTTAAAATATCATATGTATAGAGTCTATTTTAACTACAGGACTATAATATATATATATATATATTATATATATAATAAAAATTAATTTTATATTTCAGACTACAACCTTGAACAACAAATCGAGCTTTATATTTATCCACGCTACGATCTGACTTTAATTTTCTTCTATATCGTAACAATTTTTTAAAATTGATTTACCATTTGCTTTACTAATGTCAATGTATTATTTTTATTTAATGAAAAAAAAAAAAATTGAATATAATATTAAATCCTCTTTCAAATGTATCCTACATATAGGTTATTGATTTAAATTTTACAAAAAGTATATTAAAAGGAATTTAATTGTTTTTTTGTTTACTATAGTAATTTTTTATTATCATCAGAGTTAAAAATATTATAGCAGTTTTAAAACGTAGTCATTTTTTTTATTAATGCTTTTTTTTGCAGTAATATAAATTTGAGATATATTTCTAAATTATTAAAATTGAATTTTCTTCTATTTTCAGCAACAATAGATTGATATAGGGTGGTTTGAAAAATTGATCATTAAAATTGGTCAAGTTGAAGAGAGTTGAAAATTTTTATGAAGAAAAATAAAAAACAACGTTCATTATCACAAAGCCAGAATTTTCTCAGCTTGGCATTGTAGTTAAGAAAATTTAGTTGCTTTTTAAAAATCAAAAATTGATACCACTGTAGTGTGTAAGGGATGATAGCAGAACATTTATTTTTCTTGTAAAACAGCTTAATAAAAAACCCAGCACAGGGGGGTCGCGGCACAGTGGTGACATGGCATAGATGGGTCAAGTATAATGATATCTGATAGTGATTAAAATCACTATAAAAAAAAAATTCTTCGATGCAAATATTTAGATAGTGTTTAATTTTAAAAAATTGGTGGATTATTCCAAAAGCTACATAATCTGCTAGTTCCTTATTAATATCCTGATTAAGATAAAGTATGTCGAATGAAAAAGGGATTATTAAAAATTATTATTTCTCATAAAAAAATAATGTTGATCCATACACTTTTCAATATGTCATAGCATTATAAAGTTAAAAATATAAAAAATAAAATCGAGAATTTTCACACTATAATAGCATTCGGTAGCCATTTTCACCGTGAAGATAAAATAAAGTCCGAAATTTTTTTTCACCATAATAAAGTATATTACATTAACTTTAATTGTTTTCAATTTTTGAAAGTAATGTCTTCGACTAGATACGATTTGTGATCTTTGACGTATCATTGAAAGAACACGGTTCGGTGAGAGCTAAAAAAAAGTAGTAACAGACACAAAAAAAAAAACGTTTAGACAAACGTCTAAAGTTCGGGCCGCACATTACTCGTGCGGCCCAGTGGGCCCAGAAAGTCATGGATTGCCTTGCAGGACTCATGCCCAATCTGAGAGGGCCGAGAGAGATGCGGCGTAGACTTTTAGTCAGCGTCGTACACTCGGTTCTCCTGTACGGGCCCCCGGTTTGGGCGGATACTCTTGAGTATTCGTCCAAAAACTGTGAAGCCCTGCTCATGATGCAGAGGCGGGTGGCGATCCGGACAGTTTCGGTGTACCGAACGGTGTCCGGAGTGGCGGCGGGTATCCTGTCGTCACTGCCGCCCGTCGACCTGCTCGCCGAGGAACGCGACGCCAGGCATGACCTCCGCCGAGATGACTTATCGTCTCACCCGAGTGATGTCCGGCCAAGGCTGCTTTAACGAGTACTTACACCGTATTCGTAATGCAGCCGCGCCGACGTGCGACCACTGTTCGGATTGCCCGGGAGAGGCTGATAGCGCTTTGCACACCCTTTTCCGGTGAAAGGAACGGGACGCTTTGGAGTCTCAACTAGGGTCAACGTTCCGGGTCGAGTCCATGGTGGACCTGATGTTGGCGTGGAGGCTCGTCCAGGCGTTTGCCGAATTCATCTTGAAAAAGAAGGAGGAAGCTGAACGCCTGAGACAGAGGCAGCCGCGCCTCCCTTTACTTGATTATTTCGGGCTGATTCACAATGTAGTGGTGTGAGTTTTAAAGACGGCGTGGGCCGCCCTGAAGTAATACCTAACGGTAGTTCCAAGGCGGCCTACAACTAAAAAAAACATATAGTGTCATATAGTGTGCGTGGACTCTTCTCGATGATGGGGATAAGGAGAATGCGTGACTTTGTGTTGGTGGGGATAAGCGAGCCGTGGTCATATCAATGATGAAGAAAGGGGAGGTGTGGTCTTATCATAGATGCAGTAAGGAGGAGACGTGGTCTCGCGATGGGGGGGTAATAGGTGACATAGGTGGGGTATTTTTTTTTTTTTTTACCCCGACCGGAGCAACTGTAGACCGCCCTGGAACTAACATCATCTCCTCATCNNNGACCGCCCTGGAACTACCGTGAGGTATTACTTCAGGGCGGCCCACGCCGTCTCTAAAACTCACACCACCACGTTGTGAATCAGCCCGAAATTAATCAAGAGCTGATTCACAACGTGGTGTGGCCTCCTCCGTTAAAAGCGAAGGGGCAAAAATAACTCACAAAAACATAAAACATATAAACACTAGTACCTAAGGCCTAAACCAGCGCCTCAGGTCCTCCTGTGCGGGGCGGCGATGCTGCCTCTGTCTCAGGCGTTCAGCTTCCTCCTTCTTTTTCAAGATGGATTCGGCGAACGCCTGGACGAGCCTCCACGCCTCCCGGCTCCTCAACATCAGGTCCACCATGGACCCGACTCGAAACGTGGACCCTAGTCGAGACTCCAAAGAGTCCCATTCCTGGGCCCACGCCTCGGGTTCGAGGGACCGGTTGCGCTCTCGGCGGAGCTCATGCCCGGCGGCGCGTTCCTCGGCGAGCAGGTCGGCGGGCGGCAGTGACGACAGGATACCCGCCGCCACTCCGGACACCGTTCGGTACGCCGAAACTGTCCGGATCGCCGCCCGCCTTTGCACCCTGAGCAGGGCCTCACGGTTTTTGGACGAATACTCAAGAGTATCCGCCCAAACCGGGGACCCGTACAGGAGAACCAAGTGTACGACGCTGACTAAAAGTCTGTGCTGTATCTCTTTCGGTCCTCTCAGATTGGGCATGAGTCCTGCAAGGCAATCCATGACTTTCTGGGCCCACTGGGCCGCACGAGTAATGTGCGGCCCGAACTTTAGACTTTTGTCTATGACCAGGCCCAGATAGGTCATGGAGTCCTTAAGCGGGATCTCCACCCCCAGCACGGTGAGCCGTAGAGGAGTGAACTTGTACCTGCCCGTGAACAAGACCGCTTCGTTCTTGTCCAGGGCAAGACTAAGTCCACTCTCCTCCTACTGGATCCAGGCGGTGACTACGCTGAGCGCGCAGTTCGCCCGGGATCCAGCCTCCTCGGACGAGGCGCCCTCCGCCACCACCAGCGTGTCATCCGCGTAGCAGACGACGCGCACGTGCGGTAGAAGCGGAACGTTAAACACCGCGTCGTATGCGATGTTCCACATCAGAGGCCCGAGAACTGACCCTTGCGGGACGCCACCCGTAACAGGTTTGATTCTCGGGCCCGCTACGCTCTCGTAGGAGATGACCCGATCGCTAAAGTACGACCGGATCATCCGCCCGAGGTAAGGAGGCACCCGAAACGCGTCCAGCAGCTCCGAGGATGTGTGACCATCGCACGGAGTTGAACGCGTTTCGGATGTCCAAGCTCACCGCCACCCCGAAACCCTGCTCAGTTTTGGCCTTGAGGGCCAAGTCCCTGAAGAGGGAGGCCGCGTCATCCGTCGACCTCCCCCTCTGGAAGCCGAACTGGCCTTCGGCCAGTCTGCCGACGTCGGCCAGGTGGGCTTCGATCCAGGTGACGAGCAGCCGCTCGAGGATCTTATCCAAGTCGTCCAACATGCAAAGCGGTCGGTACGACGAGGGGAGACCCTCGGGCTTGTCACCCTTTCTCAGAAGCACCAGCCTGGCCTTCTTCCATTTCGTGGGGAATTCACCCTCCGAGAGGCAGCCGTTCGCGACGGCGCGTATCCAATCCGGGGCGAAGTCATGGACCAACCCCCACACCCGGTTTGGAATCCCGTCGGGGCCGGGAGCTGTGTTCTGGCCCCGCACACGCGCCACCGCGTCAGCTACCTCTTGGCTGGTGAATTCCACCACCGACACGTCGTCCCCAAACGTCGGGGGAGGCAGGGGCAGATGTGTCGGAAAGAGCGTGTCTACCGCCCTTTCCAGCACTTCCGCCTCCAAATGACCGGAAGCCGGTGAACCGCGGAGCTTCCGCATAACGACCCGATAGGGTTTCCCCCACGGGTCGTGGTCCACCGACTTCACGAGTTCGGCCCAGCATTTCGCTTTGGCCCGCCTGATGGTGAGCTTCAGCTCTTTGCGGGCCAACCACGGCGCCTCCCTCGGGTCCCGCGGCCAACGGTTGGAGCGCGTCATGGTCCTCCTGACCCTGACGCACTCTTCACGCCTGGCCGCCACCTCGGCGTTCCACCAGTGGACTGGCGGTCCGCGAGTCGACGGCGGTCGTTTGGCCGGGAGGGCGAAGTCGCAGGCTGCGACCACCCTCCGGTTCAACTCTTCCGCCGCTTCGTTCGCGGAGACGTGTTGGTCCGGTACCGCGGGCGCCGACCATTGAGCGAGCAGTAAGCCCGTCTCGAATGCGTCGACGTCCGTGGCCGGTCCGACCCGCCAGCCCACTCGCCCACCGCGAGACGACTTGCGGGCACGATTCGGGGGGGACGGCCGCCGTTGCCGCACTCATACACGATGTACCGGTGGTCGCTGAGGTTTTCCCTGTGCGGGAGAACCGACCAACCGGATACGTGCGAGTGTAACGACGGGGACACCAGCGTGACGTCCACCACCGAGCTCGAGGAGTGACCCTCGAACGTCGGGGTGGATCCCCTGTTGGCCGACACCAGCCCGAGGGCCGACATCAGGTCCAACAGTTCTTCGCCACGCTGATTCGTGTCCGCCGACCCCCAGACCGGGGAGTGAGCGTTGAAATCCCCGGCCACGAGCTCCCCGCGGCCGTCGCGCGGCCGCCCGAGACTCTTCGCCCATAGGCGAGGTGGGGTGTTTAGGCCAATCAAAATGGTGGTTTAAAGTGCGCATGCGTACTAACTGCATGTCAGTAGTTGGGGAGGTAGCCATTCAAAAATGGTTGTTCTCCTTCTACGATGCCATCTACTGGAGGGTAAGGTAAACCTCATGTGAACTGATAACGTTCACTGATAAGCGTACATATTACATTGAAATAGTGTAATTTAATTTAATAAAATAGCCTTTGTTACGACTCTCTTAGGCTTCTTCAGATAAATTCCCTGAAATATTTTATTTCATTAAATATAAAATACATATTTATGTATTTTATATTTAATTTTATTAAATCTATTACCAATAGGAAGAGGTGAAAATCGTATAACATCTGCACCGTGTAGTAAAATTTTGTGTACGGACGCTGGCATGTAGTACCACGGGTACAGAGAAACAAATACAATATTTTTTTAGTTAATACAATGTTTTTTAAAGGCTTCTATATTAGTTGTATATCCACTTGCTATAGTCGATAAAATATTTCCGCAACGCTTTATTAAATTAACATCAAAGCCAGTACATAAAGATGATGCTTCGGCATTTTTAAAAAATTTCCGTGCAGTATTGCTGTCGTTTGGTGTACCATGACCTATTTATAAAAATACCATGCAAATTATAAGTTTTTACATAATATTTAATACATATAATATTTATATCAGATTTGCTACATTATTATTATAATTTTTTGTACCTTGCAACACAATATCAACTAGAAGTCCCATCTCAGCACGAAATTTATATAGAAGTTTTTTTCGCGCATTATATTGATCTCTGATTTCAGCTTTAACCTATATTTATAATGTATTTTATGAAATATTTAAATTTAAATTTACAAAATTAATCTTAGGAATTTTACCTGCCACGTTTTAAATTCTAACTTGTACGATAAGTGAATAAAATATTCCAAAAAACGTATCCACGCATGTAATGTTGATAATCCATATCTGTAATTTTCCTTTATAACAGGTCGACTTTTAATTGCCTCAATGTTATTCATTTTGGTCGGCTTACACTCGCAAATATAACAATTTTGACTGGATGTTCCAGTCATTGAATTCCAAACCTTTAAATGTGTAATAAAAACAATATAACAATAATTATTGACTATAGACTATTAAAAATATACATTATTTTTTAAAATAAATAATTTAATTCATGAAAGTTAAATAGAAACTTATTAAATTATAAATAAGATGAGCATTAATTTTACCTTTCCATCGACCATAGAAAATATAAATGATTTTAACTTCAAGCTGTTCTTCATCAAATAATACATGCGTATTACTTAATTCCCTTATTTGTTGTTCTATATCTTTAACTACTAATTTTTGTATTTTCAATAGTTTCTTTCATGAACATATATTTTATAGGTCGGCAAAATCTTATTGACGACGGAGTGAGATTTTTCCAAATAATGTCATAACTATTACCACTATTATCACTATAACATCGAAGTTCAAGAGGGACAATAGAGAACATAAATACCGTTTGGTCTGTTTTACACACATTACTATTAAAATTTTGCCTATATTGGGCTTGACCACTACTACCGTCACAGCCCCATTTAGAAATCATTTCAATAGATTTTCTATTTTTTTCAACCTTGTTTATTGTTTTTATTCGAAAAATTCTATTAATTGTGTGATCTAATAAGTTTTGAAGAGGTATTTTACAACCTGATTCGCTAACATCCAAATTATTTGGATAACACTTCAGTTTTGCAAAATAAACTTTTTTATAAGATGGATAAATATTACAGTTCCTTTTTTTAGAACCAAGACGAATATTCAAGTATTGTTGTTTTGTAAGCTTATTATCAATAATAAATGCTAGAGCTTCGTCAGGGGTATACGGAATTGGTTTACTATCATTGGAATTTTCCAAAATCATTTTCATTGCTGTTGAACTATTAGTAGAAGACGATAATTGGTCAAATAATAAAGCCTTATTTTGATTACCAGAAAAATATAGTTTATTTTTTGCAGCGGATAAAACTTCAGGTGATGTCATTATAGTTAAAGTAAGAGCAGAGTTTATTTTACGTCTCTTTGAACGTTCCGAAGATTCAGTAAAATCGACATTAGGTCGGCCATTGATAGGTTTGGAACAAATTTTCCTATTTAATGGCATTTCAAATGGCGTTTTAAGCCATTCGGCGTTCGCTCTTAAAAAAATTGCATTGTGACGCTGTACTTTAGACCATTTCCTAGAAACCGCCATACAAAATATTAAAACTTTATTTTCAACTAGTTTTGTAAAGGTAGTGCTCCAATTAATTCTATTATATTTTAATTTAAAAAAATCAAAAATAATTACTCTTGAAGAAATATTACTGATATTCTGTAAGCTTATACCATTACATTTAATAACATCAATCAAATCTTGATTTAATAACAAACATTTTGACATATGAGCAGAAGCTAAAAGGCACGTTATTAAAAGTTCGATGTAATTAAAACTAATGATTCGTTAAAATTAAGTTTAAATAAAGTTTTTAATAATATACATAAAATAAAATAAGTTATACAATTGTACCGTGCCACTAAATTTTGTTTTATTTTAGACATACTATTATATTATTGTTAATATAGTTTATTATTGTTAACACTTACCACATACTTGATTATCCATTATTTAAAAATAATAAAATAATTTTTACAACTTTTAAATTAAAACAAAACTGCAATTAATTCACTGTGAAACTTATAAAAAATATGTCNAATTCACTATGAAACTTATAAAAAATATGTGCAAATTATTATGACGTGACGCGCTGTTTGTAACATGTAACACAATCTGATTAAACAGAAAAATGTTTTGGTAATAATAGTAATATATTATAGTGCATTTTTTACAATTGAATTAGTTTGGGTTTGGTTTATTTGGTTTATAACAGTTAAAAATGGTACTTTTGGCCGGCTAAATCAGCGTTTGGTCCCACTGTGTGTCGTATGCATTTTATGAAAAAAATGGCAACGTTGTCTTTTTTCACGCCTACGCATTTTATTATTTTACTATATAATACTATACGCTCTGTATCCTGTCACATTCGTGTTTAATTGACGTTAACGCACAGTTGATTATTTGAAAACTATAAATTTATTATTTTAATATTTTACACGCGCAAATAAAAAATAATGAACCAGCAAACGTCTTCTGTACTAGGTATGTAGATTTTTACAATTATTAACATTTTAATATCTCTTTAATTTTACCACCCCTACCATCTTAATTTATTTTTTATTTTTTTTTTCCAATAAATAAATTATTTATTTCATTTTTGATTAAAGCTACTTCCGTGACATCTGTTTCATCACGTCAGGCGGCTAAGCGTAGTAGGACCAACAATAGCGCGGTTAGGTCGAAAAGGTTACGTATGCAATTGACGGATACCAGTGATTTCACCGAGATCGATTCTGCATTGGAGCGGGGAACCGTTTGGTTTTATCGGAAAAATGTGGAAAATTTCGCGAGCTATCGAGATTTTCTGCGCGCCGTTAAACCCAAGCTGGTGGCCAGACTCGCTGAAATCGTAGGTAACCGTCTGATCAAGTATAATCTCAAATTGGAGGCCTCATACTATATACCGCGATCAGAAGTACCGCCTGAAGACCGTGCCTTCAAGACAGGGGCTAGGGTATTGCTATCAGATTACGAGGAAGACACGTACTCGGGTAGGGGTAACGGATTCTCGCTAACGCATATCGACGGCCTTATGCTCAGCGTATACAAGTATACACCCCTCGCCAGCTCATCATATATTCCTGTCCCACCAGAGAATAATCAAAGAAAAGCAATCATCAACCCACTGAATATCGATCAGTCTTGTTTCAAGTGGTCCATTTTGGCAAGACATGTTGGTGGGAGTAGGTTCTTTATTACAAGAATCTTCAATTGCCATTTTCATTTGGGGGACACTATTAGGAGACAACAGTAGTTTATTAAATAAAGCAGCCTCATTTCTTTTCCAGACACAAATAACTTTTTTTTTGCTGCACATAAAATTTCAGGTGATGTCATTGATGTCATAGTTAACGCATAGTTAATTTTTCGCTGCATTGTTCGTTCTGAACATTCAGTTAAATCAACCAATGGTCGGCTCTGTATTGTTTTAGTAGATTTTTATTAAAAATGTATAACTTGTTAAACAATTTTTCTAGTAAAAAATAAATCTACACACATTTATAAATTGATTAAATAAGGGTATAAATTATTTAATAATAACTTACCAGGTGTTTTAATGTCTATTTGAAGAAAGTAATTTTAAAAGTTAAAAACTTATAAAAAACACTGTATTGAAAAAATGAATAGAAAATAGAGAGATTAACACATAGAGAATGGTTAACTTTATGACATAATATAACAAGGAAAAAATTTTTCGTCAGATAGATATACATTCAAGATAACTTAAACACTACCAAATCTTATCGATGAGTTCATATCATGTCATTTATTAGTGCTAACTTATGAGGATGCCTATAAAATCGTAATAACACAATTTTTAGGGAAATACTCGTTTATTCTAGGTAAATCCAGTATGCACAGTTCAAATATTATTGAGCGCAAAATTTTTTTTTTTCATAGTATAGCTGATGACTATCTCTACAAGTAACATGTATGGATTAATGTGTAATTTTGCGTAATTTTTAGTTAATCTCTTTAAACGAGCAAACTAGAAGAAAAAACGAAAAAATTCGAATTTTTTTTAAGTATAAATTTGTTAAATTCCACAAAAAAAAAACTTTTTTTTTCTTTTTCATTAAAAAAAGGATATATTTTTTAATAGGAAAAAAAAATTTTAATTTTAAATTATGTTTTAAGGCATAAAAAAAATGTACAAAAATAAACTCAAAATTACTGAAAATACGGATAAATTTTAGAAGTATAACATTAAAATAGCTCTACAACTGCACTAAATTAACTTATGCCCTTGAAAATTTGTATTAAAACCCTTAAGTATGATATTAATGTGTTTTGCTAAAGAAAAAAATTTTAAGTGACTTTTAAATGGTACTTTTGGTCGCCTAAATCGACGTTTCATTCCACTTTGAGTCGTAGTCGCTGCGGGTTGATACAGTGCGATATCTCGAGATCCGTATCGTGCGGTGTCACGGAGATTACTTAACGTATATTTGCGGCGGGTCGTAGATGGACGTGCGGCACTTGCTGGACTTTGTATAACACACGATGAAATCATTATGGCTATGTTAGATGTATTACGGTCATTCACTAAAAAAACAACAGCAAAAGATTTGATGGCTATTAATTTATACTTGAACAATGTTTCAAATTTTATAACTAGAAATTGCTCTGGAAAATAATATCGAAATCTTTCGAACGTTCTCAGAGGTTATCAATTACATCATAGAACAATAGTTGACGAACTAAATGAATTTATTATAACCATCAAGTTGTGTAATAATTGATGCACATTCGTAACATCCGTCAGAACGTGGGACTAGATTAGAATTGATTATTATATATTTTAAACAATACTAAAAGAGATATAATAATATAAAGAGTAATAATAAAAACAGAAATTCGGCGAGTGCTAAAATTATTTTTCTCTCATTTTAAAAATATTTTTACACAAAAATATTTGAAATTTTCTAATTTTTTGTGCGTTTCTGTGGAGAGTAATTAGGGCGACTACACTTCTCCCTTAGGACAATACTCAGTATTTTTGTTGGATAATTTGACAATACTAATATTACAAAAAAAATACAATAATATTAATAATAATAATTCTCTAATGAAAATTAAACTAGCATATTTATTTAGTTAAATAAATACAAAAAATATATAAGGTAATAATTAGCTATTTATATATTTAATTTCATTTAAACGGACAGTTTTATTTCTTAAATTAAAAATTTTCTTCAAAAAATACATAAATGTGTATTAATTTATGAGGAATGATTTAATAAAATATTTAAACATGATAAAATTAAAATATATACACGATAAATTAAAATAAAATTATACAATATCATATTATAAATAATTATCATTTAGAGATGTACAAAACTGGGCAAACTATTGTTATTTTTAAAATAATTTATTTAAGTATAATTTTATTATTTCTTTGTTTAGCTACATACATAATTCAATGATAAAATAATAAGTTCTTTGATTTTCTTTTAAATGTATTAATGCTAACACAATAATAAAAAATGAAAAATGAAAAATGATTATTAGAACACAAACTAAACACTGTATTTATACACAAAGTATCAGTTTTGCTAAGTCATATCGTAAAGGAAATTTATTGTTAACTGATTTAAACCGTTAAGTATGGATTTATTTATATTGATCATACTATTGAAATCAATAAGTTTTTGTATCGGTTTACCTGCATTAGAACTTCACTGCAATTTTTCAAAATACATGTTAAATTTCTTTAAGCATAATGAAAAATATTTATTGCATCTAGAAAAACGAAACAATATTCAACCAGTTGATTTTGAAGACTTAAATACCTATGGCGCAGCTTTAAAAACACATGGGAAAATCATTATGGCTATGTTAGATGCATTTCGGATATTCAGTACAGATCCTATAGCAAATGATTTGATGTCTATTAATTTATACTTGAACAATGTTTCAGGCTCATTAAATTTTATAACTAGAAATTGCTCTGGAAAATATAATCGAAATCTTTCGAACGTTCTCAGAGGTTATCAATTACATCATAAAACAATAGTTGACGACCTAAATGAATTTATTAACAAAAAATGCACAAATGTGACTGTTGATGAAGATTTTATAAAATGTCCCGATTATAACAAATCAGGAATATATAACATTAAAGATTTGCCAAAATTTTCAGAAAAACTAAAAAACCGATTTAAGAATTTTGATACTAATAATACGACGACAACGGGTAATGAAAATAAGGTTTTTAATATATTACGCACATTCCTCAAATCAAAAAATTATAAATCCCTTGATCCCAAAAACTTGCTATTTTTTGATTTATTGAATCATAACGTAGACAATCAAGATAAACAATCTACTTCAATAAACAGTAATAAAAATTTAGATTTATTGAGATATGCAACTTTTAAAATTAAGTGTCCTAATGAATCTTTTTTAAATATATCAGATGTTTTTCAATACATGTTGTACAGTTTTGATGTTAAAAATTTGCTTACATTCCAAGAATTAGTATTGGCTGCATCTATACAACCTTTAGTTCTAATCGCACGAACTTTTAGTCAATTTGCTAATAATTTGTCAATATCCGTTGATCATAAATTTATAAAAAGAAAAGAGATAAATTTTGCTAAATTAGTTAATGTTGGTGAAGAAATCATAAAGAATTTAGGTCTTATAATTCATTTAAAAATGTTTAAATTTGGTCCAGAAAATATGCTAAATACAATATTCAATGTTTTAAAAGAAGTTGTTTCTCGCTTAAGCCATGAAATTGTAGGCAATAGTTTTATATTAAAAAGTTCCATACAACATATGTATTCATACTTAAGGAGTAATAAATTGCAATGTACAATTGGTATTATTGATATAAATAAGAAAATTAATGTATTTAACTTTCATTCATTATTTTCAATAATAAAACAATATTCCCAAAAAGTTACAGCATACATAACAGAATTGAAAACCTTTAAGGAACTATATAGTAATTTGCATAGTACTTATTATGTAGCATTTTTTTTAGCCGGCAAAAATAAGAATTTCATTCATGATGACATTATTGGTAAGTTTTCAAAGCAACTTAGAAATGTTTAGTAAAATTTTTATGTGACATGTGAAACATAATTACTTGTACTTAATTTATGACTTGATTAACACCATTTGGATTGATCAATATACATTTTAAATAACTCTCCTCATCTATGATTGTAATAATCAAATTAGTTTATTTGTTTTGAATTTTTTTTTTTTATTAAAAAAACATATTTGCTTAATAATGTTCGATTTTTTACAGTAGCTGAAATAAGATTTAGATTCCTTAAAATATTACCATTTTGTGCGCATGTGGTTAGATTGAAACCTAGTTAATGTTAGTTTTTGTTCCATTTATATTAAGTCATTCTATAACATAATAAAAAACGGTAGTGCAGTGAGGCGCGGCAAAGTGTAGACGTGGCAAATATAGGAAAAGTATAGATGATATCTTACAGTGATTAAAATTACTCTTCTAAGAAACGTTTTATACAAATCTGTAAATAGTATTTAATTTTAAGAAACTGATGTATTATTCCAAAAGAATGATTAACTAATTTTCTAAGTTATATCGCGATTAGTCTTTATTTGTTTTATACAAATAATATATATGAATAAATACAAATTATAGTAATTAAATTTAGTATAAAATTGATATTCAATAATTTATTATTGTAATATTTATGGAGAAATTATAACAAATCATAAAGTATAATTCGTTACATCTATAGCAAGAGCGAATTAAAATTATAAAACTTTTGCAACAACTAGATGAGTACAATATTTCAGAAAATAATTTTCGTTAATTAGGAATTAATACACTAGTCTACCAGGTATTTTCATCATAGACAAAAATACACTATTATCTGTAATTAGATTTGAAATCCAACCCAAATTCTTTTTTAACTTCGATGCGAAGCTTAGAAGGTATTGTTTTTACTATGTGTTTTAGCTTCGATGCAAAGCTGAGAAGGTATTGGTTTTACTAAGATGTGTTTATTTTTTTTTATTTTTATTTTTTTTTTTTTGTGTCTGTTACCACTTTTTCTCAGCTCTCACCGAACCAATTTCTTTCAATGATACGTCAAAAGATCACAAGTTGTATCTAGTCGAAGACATTACCCTCAAAAATTGAAAAAAATGCCCTCGTTCCCCGTAAATGGGGGAAACCTCCAAAAAAATTACAAATTTAAAAATCGTTAATTTTCGAAATTTTTTCAATTTTTTTTACTTAAAAGTGCCATAACTTTTTCAAAAATAACCATATCAATAAAATTCTTTTTTATATAAATGTGTAATATCATTACCTTTTGTTTGGTATATTTTTTTCATAAATTTAACCCTTAACCTGCCCACAAGGGTAGATTTAAAATGACAACTTTTTCACAACAAATTTACTTTTTCAACTTAACTTTTGAAAATGTTCCGGAAGGTCTGACACTTCTATATATATCTTAAATTAAAGCTAATGTAATATTCTTTATTATGCAAAAAAAAAATTTCGTACTTTATTTTATCTTTATAAATCCAACCCAACCCAACCCTACCGAATGCTATTTTTGTGTGAAAATTTCCGATTTTGTATTTTACATTTTTAACTTTATTATGGGTTTTTATAGATGCATGAAGTTTTTACCTTTTATTTAGTATATTTTTTTATAAATTTGACCCTTTACCTGACCACAGGGAGGATTTGAAATGACAACTTTTTCACAAAAAATTTAATTAATCAACTTAACTTTTGAAAGTGTTCTGGAAAGTCTGACACATTTATATATATTATTGAAAAAAAAATTTTCGGACTTTATTTTGTCTTCACGATGAAAATGGCTAACAAATGCTATTTTTTGTGTGAAAATTCTTGATTTTATTTATTACATTTTTAACTTTATAATGCTATTACTTATTGAAAAGTGTATGGATCAATACAATTTTTTTATAAGAAATAATATTTATATCCCTTTTTTATTCGACATACACTATCTTAATCAGGATATAAATAAGGAAATAGCAAATCATACAGCTTTTGTTACAATCCACAATTTTTCTTTTAAATTAAACACCACTTAAGATTTGCATCGAAGCGTTTTTTATGATAGTGATTTTAATAACTGTCAGATATTATCATACTTGACCCAATTTTGGCACGCCACCACAGTGCCGCGACCCCCCTTATGCTAGTTTTTTTTTAAGTATTTCTAATTAGAAAAAAACGAGTATTCACATATTTAAAATAAATACCATAATAATATAAGTCAAAATTGAATTTAACAACACATAGTCATTAATAAAAGTAGGCAAAGAGTAATTTTGAATCATAGAATATTTATGGGATATATATTTATGGAATATAGTTCTGAATAATTCAATTGTACCATTTATTTAAACACCAAGATTTACATAAAAATGACTATAATATTCATTGAAGATTTATTTTGATATTAATTCAAAAAAATTATAGTAAAATTAATATCTTCTCAACTTCGAATGGAAGCTATAATAGTGATTTCAACGAAATTTTTAGCTTTTCTCATAATTTTACTGTTAAAAGTAATTATATAAGTATCTTACCACATATTAATCAATATCATTTTTTTAAATCCTCGTAAAATTATTTATTTAATTATATCAATATCAAACTTGCCAGTTGAACTAAAAAATGGTTAAAAGTTCAATATTTTTAAGGTTAGATAAGCTTATTGTGACTGCTGAATATTTGATTGTGATATCACTTATGATTATTCATTAGAAGAAATTGCATTATAGCGTTATGCTTGTGACCTATTAAATTTATGTAGTTAGTTATCACTCACATGTAAAAATTTGATACCGTTTGGTACATGGTCAAATAATGATTTTTTGAATATCATATCAGGTTTGAATAATAATACATTTTATAGGTCTAATGATATTCCCACATACTGGTTAATACTTTTAACTATATTATGAATATTAAAGAGCTTTGTAATAAATAGTGTGTATACACAAATAAAAATATTTTTATATTACAATTCATTGTTTAATGTTTATAGAATACATTTGCAACCAAAGCAGTTATACAAATTTATATAGCCAAAATAATAAAACGGATATTCAAACAGAATCACAGATCAAGGTAGATAAAAATGATAATTTTGCATTTGACGTAGAAGATATGGTCTTTCTTTACACAGATAGTGTAAAAAGAAGTGAAACTACAAATCAACAGGTGGAATCTGTCTCATGTGCAAATCCAGATAGTCAATCTAAAAACAGACCGGAATACATAAAAGACTATCTTCCTTTTAATATTTCTTAAAAATAATTTTTTAAACCCAGAACTTTAGAAATTAGTAATAATCTCTGAAATCAGAGGATGATTAAAAATCAGTGTTCAAATTTCCTTAAAGAACAACTAAAACATTTAATAGCAAAAAAAATCATTACCTTTTTTGTACATTTATTTAGTATAATTATTTAAACATATTATGATGTTGTAACAATAAAAGTAAATAATAACAATTTACTAAAATAATTTAGTTTAATAATATGTATAAATGGTTTTAATTTCTTATTATTTTTTTTTTCATTCTTTTGTTTAAGTTGAATTTTAACATTTTTTGATTTCAACTTTTGTATAAATATGAAAGATTTTAATAGGCTGTTAAAAAAAAATACAAAATGATTCTTTTATTATTAACCAGTTAATTGTTCAAAAATTAAATATACACAGTGATTCACTTTGTATTTTGTCATTGTCTCATGCAATATCTTCAAAATTATTAAATAAAATATAATTTTTTCTTTTTATAAATTACTTGTTTCCTATGAATAAAAATTAACATAAAAAATATTATATACCCTCCCTCTCTTTCTTCTTTAAATTGTATTATATTTAGCTTTTTTAAGAGGAATTATAATCATTTATACATTTCTGTGTACACGAGAAAGTTCTTGTCGGCAATAGTAGTAACAACGACAGTAACTTTCTACAAAAAACTTTCCAGAGCAATAGTGTTATATAAACTTCTATAGAAATTTTTTTTTTTTGAAAAATGTGTTGAGTTTTATGTTTAAAGTCGTTTATTGTTCTAATTGCACTTCGTCTGCACCTCGTACTTTGTTACACTCCTTTTATGGTACGCTCTGTATTTGTGCCTTGCACTTCGTCTGCACCTTATACTTTGTTACACTCCTTTTATGTTTAAAGTCGTTTATTGTTCTAATGTTTCTGAATAAATATAATTAAACTTACAAAACCTCCAAAATAAATTTCAAGGGTTTTTTGAAGATTAAATTTGAACATTCACCTTAAGGAAAATAAATCTCTATAAGTTATTATTTGGTACAACGTAAAAAACCTAATCCTCTCAAAATTACAGAATTATATATTAGTATGTTATAACTTCATGATTGTTTTTATGCATTTATATATTTAAAATGTTTTTGGTTATTTAATATTGTTCATATTTTAAACATATAATTATATTACATATTTAAAATATAAATTTATGGGTTAACCATATGTATTTTACAGTGAAGCCTGCAGAGGACAAATGATCTAGTGTGTCAGTTAAATAAAATAATACTACTCAGTTTATCATGATATTTTCATAATATTCTATCTTTTTATGATAATGATAATATGATTAATATAATCAAGTAATATTAAAGAAATAATTATTTGTTTATGGTCATTATGACATTATAGTTGCTTTATGTAATACATGAGTAAATGAAATTTTGTCTCTTTTTATATTACTCTATACACTAATCTTATAAAGAATTAATATTCTACGAATAACCCACCAAAACATTTAATCCATACAAAAAATATATTACTAATTATGATGGTGTCACGTTACCATTATAGTGAGAATTTTAATAAAATACAGACAGCACATCTGCTTCCTGAGACTGATGAATTAACAAATAATATTTATTGCCAAATTGGCAATAGTTCTAATTATTATAAAAACCCAAAAGACCTGACCATCGTGGTCAGTCGACTCCAGTGTCTTGTGTCATTCATCAGCCTCAGTACTCGGTTGTCGTTGTCCAGCTTACTGATTAAAGTAAAGTCTTTGTTTATTCCTTTTTAAACCTATCTACTCTTTTCCACAACATTTCAGAATACTTGTGTCTAGCACTTTGTCTGCACCTCGTACATCATTATCCTCTCCTAATAACTAAAGTACTTGTGTCTTGCACTTCGTCTGCACCTCATACCTAGGTGTTACCCTTATTCCCTTCCTATAACTACAGCCTTTCGACACTCACAGCTAACCCGGAGTGTCGGCCGAGCACGGTGACTGCTGTACGACAACACGTACGTGAATACCAAGACAGCAGGCACCACATCCTCATCTTCATCTTCGTACACACTTTACACATTTACACCACCTCTCCTTTTTCATTTTATTGTGTTACGACATAATATTATTTGATGTTTTTTCCAGCATACTTAATTATATAAGAACAAGAAAAAGACTGTTACAGATAAACATCTGTACATTTAATCGGAAGTAAACGACAATCATAAATAAATCACGATGACCGGAACTTTCTATTTACAATCGCGTGATGCAAGGAACTGAATAAGCAAAGCAATAAAATATGATCGAATTCCATTGATAAATAAATCGATATATTTAGTATTTTTTATTAAGTTAACCATCGCGTTGTGTAATCATTGTTGACAATCGTGATATCCACTAGAACTAGATTAGACTAGATTAGCATTGATTAATATACATTATACGATAGTAAAAGAGATAATCTTTAAAAAAAATGTGTCCCATAGTAAATATATAATTTATGTGAGAATCAATTTAATTTTTAAATAAATATCCTAATTTATATTTTAAAAAACTTGACGAGTAGTAAACTAATTTTTAATTATATTATTGAAATCTTTTTTTTTAACATTTTGTTCTTCGTGACGTTTACAAATAAGAATAGTTTGATATATTTACAATCTCTATATAAATAATATACTATTTTTTATGATTTTTTTATTAAATTTAACAATAAAAATATACTTACTGTGTAATTTTATATGAAGAATAAAATTTTTATTCAAATAATTTTTATTTATAATCTGTTTAAAATAGTTCTATCAATAAATTATAAATGTTATAAGTCAATAATACAAATACATTTTAATATAGAATTTTAATAGATATTTATATTAAAACTAAGTACAGTATAATATGTAACTGATAATATTTTAATATGATCAATATTATATGAAAACGGGTTTTTATTGTACTCAATATTTATAACAATTGACATATTTCCCAACTTACTGAACAACTTAAATATTACTGTATGATATAAATAAGACTAATTAGATAATAACATGAGTTAACCCCAAACATTAAATTTTTTAATTATTATTAGGAAATAAATATTTTTTAGAAATTAATTATTTAAGCTAAACAATTAAAAAAAGTTAAATTTTGAATTTACTTTAGATTTTAAGAAAAGTCAAAATTCAAAATCATCAGTCATAAAAATTAACAATGTGTAAAAAAAAAGATATAGTTAGAAAATTTTTTTTATCAGCTTAAAATCGTTTTTAAAAATACTATAACAAAGCACACCATAACACGATAAGGCATTATTAATGAATAATTATTCCTTATTCTATATTATGTATATATATATAAGTGATATTTAGAAACTTAAAGTTATACACGATAATTTGCTTTGCTGAATGACGAGAGCTCCAAATCTCAAACACCTCCCTCCCAAACCTAAATCCAATAGTGATTCCTATAAGATTGATTATTTAACTACGCTTTACAAAATATCTTGGAAAATATTGCTGCTTTTAATTTTTTATTTTTTAACAAAAATGATTTTTTATTAAGCTGTTTTACAAGAAAAATTTATTTTCTGCTATCATCTTTTACACACTAAAGAGATATCAATTTTTGAACTTTAAAAAGCAATTTCATTTTTTTAGCTTCAATGCCAAGCAGAGAAAATTCTGGCTTTATGATAATGCGCGTTGTTTTTTATGTTTCTTCATAAAAATTTTCAATTCTCACTTGACCAATTTTAATGATCAATTTTTCAAACCACCCTATATCAATCTATAGTTGCTGAAAATAGAAGAAAACCCAATTTTAATAATTTAGAAAAATATCTCAAATTTATATTACTGTTAAAAAATAGCATTAATAAAAAAAATGTCTACATTTTAAAACTGCTATAACATTTTTAACACTGATGATAATAAAAATTTACTATAGTAAACTAAAAACAATTAAATTCCTTTTAATATACTTTTTGTAAAATTTAAATCAATAACCTATATATAGGAAAGATTTGAAAGAGGATTTAATATTATATTCAATTTTTTTTATTCATTAAATAAAAATAATACATTGAAATAAGTAAAGCAAATGGTAAATCAATTTTAAAAAATTGTTACGATATAGAAGAAAATTAAAGTCAGATCGTAGCGTGGATAAATATGAAGCTCGTTTTATTGTTCAAGGTTGTAGTCAGAAGTATAAAATTAATTATTATGAAATATTTAGTCTTGTAGTTAAAATAGACTCTATACATATGATATTTTTAATTTCAGCAGAAGAAATTTTACTTTTAATGAAATTTTGATGTAACCAATTCTTAATGGAGATTAATTGGAGAATTATAATTCTTCAATAAAAATATATGTTATTTATTTAGTTTCATCTATTCCTAAAATCACATCGGTGACTTGAAGGCTATACAATTACGTAACACTTCTTCTTCTTCTTTTTCTGCTTGAATAGCTTAGTGGTCCATTAAGGACCTATGGTGCTACTAGTAAGCCTCTACATTTTTCTCTATCCAAAGTTCAGTTTAGCGTTGCATTCCTATCAGTCTCATATCTTTTCCTACGATGTTTTTCCATCTTGTTCTTGGTCTTCTCAGAGGACGTTATTTTATTTGTCCATTTAATCAATTTTGAGGCTTATCTTACAATTTCTTAACATTTTTTTTGTTTGCGATATAAGGTTGTTAATACTACGATGAACATCCTTTACCTTAGGAAAAGAGGAGATCAGGGCCCTGGGTTTACTATACATGTATTACTAGGGATTCCCCCAGGAATAATACACTGAAGAAATATTATTTTTTAAACATAAATTTAAAAAATAATAAACATTTTTCAAAACTATATTTAAATGTGTAATGTTTTATAAGAAATATTAATAAAATACTTGTACATAATAAAGTTAAAATATATAAGTAGGGTAAAATAGAGAGTTCTAGACCCCCCGCCTCACCCCTCTCAATTTTTCCACCGAGATTCAGACCTGTTACGGGAGGCGTCCCGCAAGGATCGGTTCTCGGGCCTCTGCTGTATGACATCGCGTATGACGAGGTGTTCCGCGTTCCGCTACCATTGCACGTGCGCGTCATCTGCTACGTTTAAGAGCTTAACAGTTCTTCTACAACATGCATGTATTGGTATAATCGTAATATTGAGTAATTTTGAGTTAAACACTTTAAAGAACAATGTAAAATGAGTATTTGCATTTTTTTGTGTGTAAAAAATTATTAAAATTAAAAAAAAAGAAATAAAAATTTTTTCTTAGAAAATTTGAAAGCCGATGACTTTTTAAACATTTTAAATAAAAAAAAAAAAATTAAGGTTTTTTATTAAGCAGGAAAAGATGATTGAAGAAATAATAAAAATCCTTGAAAAAAAAACAAAAAAATACAGTTTTATGATATTTAATAAGCACTCAACCATTAGTGTATCAATTTTTGGCCTTGAATTTTTGTACATGACCTTATAAGGATATAAAAAAAAAAATTTGCTAAAAAAAAAATTTTTATTAGTAGATTTAAAAATGGTACTTTTGGCCGGCTAAATCAACGTTTGATCCCACTGTGTGTCGTATGCATTTTATGAAAAAAATGGCAACGTTGTCTTTTTTCACGCCTACGCATTTTATTATTTTACTATATAATACTATACGCTCTGTATCCTGTCACATTCGTGTTTAATTGACGTTAACGCACAGTTGATTATTTGAAAACTATAAATTTATTATTTTAATATTTTACACGCGCAAATAAAAAATAATGAACCAGCAAACGTCTTCTGTACTAGGTATGTAGATTTTTACAATTATTAACATTTTAATATCTCTTTAATTTTACCACTCCTACCATCTTAATTTATTTATTATTTTTTTTTCCAATAAATAAATTATTTATTTCATTTTTGATTAAAGCTACTTCCGTGACATCTGTTTCATCACGTCAGGCGGCTAAACTTAGTAGGGCCAACAACAGCGCGGTTAGGTCGAAAAGGTTACGTATGCAATTGACGGATACCAGTGATTTCACCGAGATCGATTATGCATTGGAGCGGGGAACCGTGGAAAATTTCGCGAGCTATCGAGATTTTCTGCTCGCCGTTAAACCCAAGCTGGTGACCAGACTCGCTGAAATCGTAGGTAACCGTCCGATCAAGTGTAATCTCAAATTGGAGGCCTCATACTATATACCGCGATCAGAAGTACCGCCTGAAGACCGTGCCTTCAAGACAGGGGCTAGGGTATTGCTATCAGATTACGAGGAAGACACGTACTCGGGTAGGGGTAACGGATTCTCGCTAACGCATATCGACGGCCTTATGCTCAGCGTATACAAGTATACTCCCCTCACCAGCTCATCATATATTCCTGTCCCACCAGAGAATAATCAAAGAAAAGCAGTCATCAACCCACTGAATATCGATCAATCTTGTTTCAAGTGGTCCATTTTGGCAAGACATGTTGGTGGGAGTAGGCGTGAACTGTCTATGTACTAAGACCTATAGGTTTATTGTGGAGATCTCTATCAAATTATAATTATTCGGTTATATAGTTATGACTAGAATTGAGGCGTATGTGCTGCTATATTTATTACTAGACATTTCCAACTTAATTTCTTTCCCATTAAGGTATAAAAGTGTTAATAACTTGTAATATATAAAAAATTGTTATGGACCAGTCTTTTTCTTTTTCTAATTAGATCAATTAAATTTAATCAAGCGGTAGATGTTAAAAGAATTACTCTATATATATAAAGTTCCATTTTCATGAACCACTTAATTGATTAAAAAGTAAATATAAAATTAAGAATTTTTTTGGGGGTTTCTTATAGGTACATGATTTTCTTAATGTATCAATCATGAAGTGTTTTTTATGTTCCCCTTATAAGGTATAAGGGTGTCTAAATAAAGTACTTATTTATTATAAAATAGTATAGTTAGAAAATGAGCGGTCGACAACAACAAAAAATTTTGGATTTGTATTTCAGAAGTTATTATTATTTTATAGTTATGACTTGTGGTGAGACGCGGGTGTTGTTATTTTTATCACTAGTCTATCCCTGCTGTACTCTTCCTTTCACCCAAGGTATAATAATATTATAAAAAATACTTTATGAAAATTGAAAAAAATAATATACGTAAAAGAAACCAAAATTATTGTTTGACCAATTTAATGGCTCATGATAAATGAATCACAATGTTTAGGTTTCGTAATAATTCACTATATACCAATTGAAACAGATAACTATTACAATCTTTTATACAACTATAATTTCACAGTAACTCTTTTAACCCATTTATGACCGATTTTTTTCTTTTTCATACTATATTAAAAGCATGTTTTTTATTATTTGTTTTAATAATAAAATATATAAAAACACTTTTTTCAAATTTTCAAAATAGACATATTTAAAAAAAAATGTTTAAAAACATTTTAACGATTTGGTACAAATTTAGAAAAATTATTTATTTAGTTAAATAAAGAGGTAGACAAAGACCAAAAATGAGATGGAAGGATGTTATTGAATGTGATATGAGGACGGCTGATGTAAACGTCGATGATGACGGAGATCGTGTCTAGTGGAATTTTAGGATGAGGGTGGCCGAACCTCAGTAGTTTGGATTTAGACGAGGAAAAAGAAGAGGAAGATTCAATTTTAAAAATTGAAAATCAATTCTTAGCTTTTCCTTGCATCACGGGCTAATAAAAAATGATTTTAAGAGATTTTAGCCAAACATTTAATTTTAAATGAAATAAACTTTTTTTAAACTAGTTAAGTTAAAACAAAAATTTTATTTATTTTTTAACTTAACTAGTTAAATTTATAAATTGTTAACTTTTAATTGTTAATTGATCTACATTAATCATACTTAACTTAACTTGAGTTATTTAATTCCATTATTATACCCATATTTGCTAATACTAAAGTTGTTATAAGCCGATAAGTACTTTTTTTAAAAGTACTAAAATGTAACTATTATAAAATACTGAAAATTAAAAAAGAATCATTTTTTTTTAGATCAAAAAATAAAAAATAGATATTTAACATAATTTAAGATTATTGTTTTAAAATAACTACATCTAAATAATAATTGTATCAAAAATTGTAAGAGATATTAGTTAAATTTATTGTACATGTACATGTAAATGTTTAATGAATCCTGTCTCAATTGTGAAATTGAGTATTAGTTTTAAATTATGGTTTTTAATATCTTCTTAATCTCCAAATAGTAAGGTAGGCATTAAAATTATTTACCAAGGATAGTCCAACTACTGTAAGACTTAAATAATCACTGTTCTGTCAAACACTTTGTTAAGAACCCCTGAATATTATTTTATAATTGTGTGGAGTATATAATACATGGTCGTCCGACTGTCGTCGAACACAGGAATGTGCTGACCAAGGGTTTTAGGGCAACCATGGGCAAAGGACTCCCACTGTAGGTACCCTACAGTCAGTCGTGGTTTAGTATGCGCTAGTTACACTCATTCTATATCATTCTAAATCATTCTATATCATTCTAAATCATTCTATATCATTCTATATCATTCTATGTCATTATATTTTATTATTCTATTCATTTGTATTAATATTAATAAATAACGTGTATTGTATTATTAATTGTGTCAATCAAATTATATATTCTAAAGTTTTATTGAAAAGTGAGTGTTTTCTTTTTCTCATTAAGTTTAATTCCTTTTACCACGTGGGCCCGCACAACAACTTGAACACTGAGGAGAATTATATCAGTGGAGTGATATATTTTCAAATCTGCTATACCTAATTCGCTACTCCCGAGTCTCATAACTGATTTATTACAGTTTTTAAACTGTTACAAATCGCTGTGGATAAAAAATTTATAAAGTGTCCCAATTATAAAAAATTAAACTATAACAAAATAAAATATTTGTATTTCATAGCCGAAAAAATAAAAAACAGACTGACTAATTTCAATAAATTTAAGACGTATACTGAGTATAGCTTTAATAAAGATAACCAATAATTGTTTGTTGTGTTAACGACAATGCTTAAGTTATTAATAATATTTAAAAATAAATAATTGAAATAAAATAAGTATCTTAGTTTAAGATTGAGTAGCATTATTATGAATTAAAATATAATATATAAATTAAAAAATAAAATAAATTCAATACAATTTTTTAATTTTTTACAATATATTTGCAACATTAACAAATATACTCATTTTTATAAGAAACAGAAAAATGAAGTTAAAACTACAGTCGATCAGGTTGTAAATGATGAATTCGTGTTTGATGTTGACAATCTAATAAATGATTTCTATTTTGATTTCGATGTCAGTCAGGAAATTCAAAATCATCAGTTTAAACAAACTACAAATGAAACTTCTAAAAGATAACCTGTATTCGCACCGAAGTACATGACTGACTACATACCTTATAACTTATTATAAAAAAAATTAAGATAAAAATTAGATTCTCAAAATTTAATCTAAAATCTTTATAAATTTATCAATTCAAAATACATAAAAAGTTTTATTTCATATTTAGTTTAGAATAACTGTAAAGTAATAAATTAAATTTAAAGAAGTAATTATTTAAATTTATTTTAATACATCTGCTATATGCGTTCATTGAAATGTCATAAAAAAAATTGAAATAATTTTAATTAAATAAATATTGTATGTCAAATACCTAGTATAAAAATTATATGAATTTTATAAATAATTTTCCTAAGAACTCACATTAAAACACGTTATAAACCGGTAACTTTTTACTTTTTATTTTAAAGTATTTACAAAACGAAGTTTAGTGAGTTTTATCTATAATATGTGAAGCTGTAATTTTTGGTAAGTACACTTAAATTGTCATTACGATGTACAATCTAAATTAAATTTTAAATTTTTGGTTGTACATTGTTTATTTGTTTATCAATGAAGTCAATTACACATTATTTTTAATTTTCGATAGAAAATTGTAAAAATTCAAATAAGGTATTGTACATTAGTTTGAACAACAAATTTTATATATTTAAATAAATGTTTTATTGAATAAAAAAATATGTTAGCAATAAATTCATGATTAATAAATTTTTTTAAATATATAATGAAGACAAAAAACGGTAGCACAGTGGAGTCGAGGCACAGTGTGGACGAGGCATAGATGGGATAAGTATAGATGATATCTAATAGTGATTAAAATCACTATCATAAGAAACGCTTCGATGCAAATCTGTAGATAGTATTTAATTCTAAGAAATTGGTGGATGATTCCAAAAGCAACATCAACTCTTATTTTTTTTTATTATATCTTGATTAGTAGTTCTTTGATTTTAAAATATAATATATGAATAATGTAATATAAAATATGTAATTTATACGGAGAAATAATAAAAATAATAAAGAATTTATATTTTGCTTTACTTTTACGTGTATAAAACTACTTTATTTTTGGCTTTTTATATTAAATTTGACCGTAGTTCAAAGGCAAGAAGTAATCCCCGACGCCACCGTTATTTCTTTATTAATCGTAATTTATTACATGTTATTTATTACATTTTCATCAATAATGATCTACATATTATAAAATACAATCATATCTCATATAATCATTAAACATAGTTTATTACCCTTCATCTTATGTGCTACCATTACATATTGTTTATTATTTCCTGTTTGTTTTATATAATTAATGTACAGGGTGATTTTTTTATCATAACCCACTCAATTACTTGCAGAATAATAATAATTTAAACATTTTTTTTTTTCATTATCTTTTGTTACACATTATTCTTGAATTTTTAACTATGTAATACTTTTTAAGTTCATCCCTTATGCCTTGGAAGGGGGTCAACTTTGTTTTTTTAAATGGTAACACATATTTTTAATTTAATAAAATGTTTGAGTTTTTAATTTAATAGTAAATGGCATTTGAATTTTTAATATAACTTAATTCGTTTATTAGATATAATCATTTAAAGTTTCAAATTTTTGAATTAATATACAGGTATAATACACAAGGGATTACAAATATAGGTAGCTAATTGGTTTTTTATAACATCGATATTAGCAGGTACACAGCATTGTTATTATCAATTGTAGTAAGGCACATTGTTATGAGTTTATAAATACACTAACTGACAATACAGAAAGTATATCTATTGATAATCATAATTGATAATAAACAATCCGTGACTGAGACAGCAATGTCATAAAAATCCAATTAGCTACCTGTATTTACAATCCCATGTGTATTATACATGTATATTAACTCAAAATTTTGAAACTTTAAATGTTTATATCTAATAAGCTAATAAAGTTATATTAAAAATTCAAATGCCATTTACTATTAAATTAAAAACTCAAACATTTTATTAAATTAAAAATATGTGTTACCATAAAAAAAAACAAAGTTGACCCCCCTCCAAGGCATAAGGGATGAACTTAAAAAGTATTACATAGTTAAAAATTCAAGAATAATGTGTAACTAAAGATAATAACAAAAAAAAAATGTTTAAATTATTATTATTCTGCAAGCAATTCAGTGGGTTATGATAAAAAAATCACCCTGTATATCTTATTTTTATTGGTATACATTTTATTTTGTGTGATTGATTGATTGAAGTCTTAAATAATACATTATGACATTAATGATCTATTGTGTATACAAATAATTTATTATGATATTAATGATGTACTATGTATATCATTACAAATGAAAAAATATATTTGTTTTCAAATTATTTCTCATTTTGATTTTTAATATGTTAAAAATAATCAGTCCAAATTTTCATTTTTAACCTATATTTTTGGTTCTTTAAAGTTGATGAAAAATTTTTGATAAAGTTTTGTGAAAGTTTATAGTAAAAAAAATTGAATATGTTACAATAACTTTTAGCTCAATTACAAGTTTGAAATTGGCAATATTAAATAGAAAAATTTATGAGAATTAAAACAATGGTATTTATAAGATTAATATGCAGTCAGGAAATTTTATAATTACTATTTACAGTATATTTATCAGAAAAATTCATAATCTTTTTGCTTTTGTATCGTAATAGAACACTTAAGTAGAAATCATAGAAATAATTTCTAAGTAACTTTTGGTATTTCAAAAGATTCTACAATTGAAATATCTAGAACTGAATTAATTTAAATGATTTACTTTATCTAAATGAACCAATCAAAACAAAAATTGTTAAAAAAATTTACTCAATTGAGCGTATTATAAAATTTGATTATAGTTGTAAAAATCCATTGTTAATTCAGGAGAAAATAAACATTCATTTATTTTAGAAATTATTTATATAGCAACATGTTACCCAAAAATGTGTAATATTATATTCAGGTAGTAGCACACACAAACAGAGTAAAACAGTTATTAAATTACAAAGTAAAATGATTTAATTTTTTAGTTGAAACCTATCATACCAAATTATCATGTCAAACTTGATTCGTCAATAAATACTTTGAAAACATTATAAATGAATGATTTTAATTGTGTATATGGAGAACATGGGATAAGCAACTGTTTAATTGTTAAATAGAATTTTTTTTTTCAATTTTTGAGGGTAATATCTTTAACTAGATACGAATTGTAGTCATTTGACGTATTGTTGAAAAAAGTAGTTCAAGTTAGAGCAGAGAAAATAAATGATAGTCACAAAAAAATATGTTCCCAGTTTTGCATCGAAGCTAAAACTTATAATATAGTAAAATAATTTTTATATGAATAAGAAATTTCTTCTCGCGAGGGGCGACTACAGTGATGAGACGTTATTGAATATAAATGAGACAAAAATCAATATATTAGAAAATTATCCAACACGAAGTAAGGAATATTTATCACCTACAGTTACAATTTGAAGAATAAGATAATAGTAGGATATCGTTATAATAATGAAATTAAACAATTAGCTCTACATGTTTATTTTTTAGATCCGAGACTGTACAAATTTACAAATGCCTCATAAAGATTTTTATAATTATTTGTATAAATTAGAAACCTTTTTCATAGAAAATTTTGTGTGTTGAAAAAAGAGTTATTGACAAACTTAAATTACAAGTGTTAAATATTATCTAGAATATCTATGTACTAATTTTGATAACGATTTTCTTTTTAAATTTTTTATTCGTTTCAGAATATTTATTGTACAGTAAAATTTCTAAATAGAAATTTAGCATCCGAAATGAAACTTAAAAATAAAGAATTAGCAATTCTCCAGCATTTATAAATTAACTTTTTTTTCATCAACGCATGCATTTTTTAAATTTATAATTAACTTTAAAATTTTTGTATTATTAAATTTAAAATAAAATTATTTTTCTAGGATTATGGAATATTTTTTAGAAATTTTAGGTTTTAGCTTTGATGCAAAGCTGAGAAGGTATTTTTTTATGACTATTATTTATTTTCTCTGCTCTAACTTGACCTACTTTTTCAACGATACGTCAAATTATTACAATTTGTATCTAGTCAAAAACATTAACCTTTTCTGATATAATTTCTGATAAACTTAGAGGTGATTACAATATTATTTATTATTTATTATGTTACAATACATAAATTTTACTTTCATTTTTTTATTATTATTAATGTATAAGTATAACACGTTAAAATAAAGTTTACTAAACACATTGTTAAGTAATACGTATTTTTTGAGAATACTAAAAAAATGTACTGTTAGTAATAATTAATTGTTTTTTATTAAATATTTAAATCATGCATATATATTAACACAAATATTGTATATAATAATGGAACTATGAGAAAAATTTAGCACAAGAAAATTAATTTATTAATTAATAATTAATAATTAATTAAGGTATTTATTAAATGGTTCGTGACCCTTGGGATAATGAATTAGTACGTCTGAATCATCATTCACTTCACAATTGTTATCTAATTAAACAAAAATAAATTATTAAAAATAGAGTAGTGAAATCATGTTCCATATTAATAGAATAAAATAATAGTACATTATTTTATAACCATAGAGACAAATTTAAAAAAAAATCCGGTTTTTTACGGTCAATGGAAAGTTTAAACTTTTAAACATCCTGGTTTCACGAGAGGGGTAAACGATAACTTTATTTATAAATAAAAGTAAAATATGAACTAGAACTCATAACTTTTATTTAAAAAAAATTTAATTATTTAAATAAAACTGTAAAACGTTTAAAATATTACTATTAAAATAAAGTAAACCTATGACTTCACATAAGTTAACTGTTTTTTCATAATTTTTAATTCAATTTATACTTTTATTTATATATTTATATTATTTATTCTAGTTAGTAAACACTTTGGAGATAACTCTTAGATGGGTAAACCGAATCAAGATAATTCGGTATGAGGTGCTCACAATGGACCAAACAGACTAACTAAAACCAAAATTATTCTAGTTAGTATAAATGAACAGTTTAATAATAAAATAATAATTAAATAGTATTTAATGATCAACCGTTATTTAATAATATTTTCAAGAATATCATATATATTAGCTAATGCTTTATTTTTAAAATATGGTATAAGATTTTAGGATTAATGAATATTTTTTTTCCTTTTTATAATATACATAAATATCAGTCAAACTGTATGAAAATATATTTTTTTTTAATTTTCAGTTTACTAGCCCTACTAGAAATATAAAATATAATAACGTTGAATATCTACGCTATCAATTTTCTAATAAACATTTTGAAACAAAAAAATTTGTATTCTACAGTAAAAATCAAACTACTCTGATACACTAATCATAACATTTGCACAAAAATTGTATAACAGAAGCCGTTTTCNTTTGAATTTTTAATATAACTTTATTAGCTTATTAGATATAAACATTTAAAGTTTCAAAATTTTGAGTTAATATACATGTATAATACACATGGGATTGTAAATACAGGTAGCTAATTGGATTTTTATGACATTGCTATCTTAGTCACGGATTGTTTATTATCAATTATGATTATCAATAGATATATTTTCTGTATTGTCAGTTAGTGTATTTATAAACTCATAACAATGTGTCTTACTACAATTGATAATAACAATGCTGTGTACCTACTAATATCGATGTTATAAAAAATCAATTAGCTACCTGTATTTGTAATACTTTGTGTATTATATACATATATTAACTTAAAAATTTGAAAATTTTAAATGATTATATCTAATAAACGAATTAAGTTATATTAAAAATTCAAATGCCATTTACTATTGAATTAAAAACTCAAACATATTATTAAATCAAAAATATGTGTTACCATTTAAAAAAACAAAGTTGACACCCTTACCAGGCATAAGGGATAAACATAAAAAGTATTACATAGTTAATAATTCAAGAATAATGTGTAACTAAAGATAATAACAAAAAAAAAATGTTTAAATTATTATTATTCTGCAAGTAATTGAGTGGGTTATGATAAAAAAATCACCCTGTATATTAGCTAATGCTTTATTTTTAAAATATGGTATAAGATTTTAGGATTAATGAATATTTTTTTTTCTTTTTATAATATACATAAATATCAGTCAAACTGTATGAAAATATATTTTTTTTTAATTTTCAGTTTACTAGCCCTACTAGAAATATAAAATATAATAACGTTGAATATCTACGCTATCAATTTTCTAATAAACATTTTGAAACAAAAAAATTTGTATTCTACAGTAAAAATCAAACTACTCTGATACACTAATCATAACATTTGCACAAAAATTGTATAACAGAAGCCGTTTTCCGATTATTTTTGAAAAAATACAAAAAGCACGTTGAGTGACTGATAAAATTTTTTTTAAAAATTTCACATTTTCACAAAATACTTATTATAATGTATATAATAAAGTTAAAATTGTTCTCATTAAAATTTCAATGATCGAATTTTTTTGATCCACCATAATATACGTATATAAGGGAGTATAAAATATATAAGAATACCAGGAATTCAACAAATTTTCGAATTCTTCGAGGGCCCAATTTTTTTTAATTATAACCACCAAAAATTTATCTGCTGTAAAATTTGAGACCAATCCGATTACGTTAAATTATGGTAACTTATGGTCAAAGTTTGACTATGGCTATATTTTTTTTAGAAAATGACTTACTATTATCATAATTTATAAAATATAATAAATAAAAAAATTTTAGATAAAAAAAAACAGTTACTTATTTTGCAAAAAGTGATTTTCAATTTTTTTTATAAACCATTATTTAAAGCTCAATAATAAAATTAAAAATATATTAAAAATATTATTAATTTAATAACTAAAAAATAACTCAAAAGCCACAAAAATTACTGAAAAGTCACTGATACGTATTTCGAAAACAATGTTACCATTATAAATCCTAAATACCGACTATTTAAGTAGTATTAGTAAGTTTTAGCTTCGATGCGAAACTGAGAAGGTATTGGTTTTACTAAGATGTATTTTTTTTTTTTTGTGTCTGTTACCACTTTTTCTCAGCTCTCACCGAACCGATTTCTTTCAAAGATACGTCAAAAGATCACAAATCGTATCTAATCGAAGAAATTACCCTTAAAAATTGAAAAAAATTACCTCGTTCCCCGTAAATGGAGGAAAAATCCGAAAAAATTACAAATTTAAAAATGGCTAGTATTCGAAATTTTTTCAATTTTTTTTACTAAAAACTGCCGTAACTTTTTTTAAAATAAACATATCAAAATAATTCTTTTTTTTAGATATGCAGGATGTCATTACCTATGATTTGGTATATTTTTTTTTATATCTGACCCTTTACCTGTCGATAGGACGGGATTTAAAATGACAACTTTTTTTAAAAAAAATAATTTTTTCAACTTAACTTTTGAAAGTATTCCAGAAAAACAACAAATTATTTCAAATAAATGTAATATTGCTTAAATAGTTATACCATGATTGTCAAACTCGACATACTTTTTTTTTAAATCGGACCATTTCCCTTAATACAGGGGGGATTCAAAATATAAAAATGCATAGAGAAAGTAGAACTTTTTCAACTTAACTTTTGAAAGAGTTCTGGAAGTATGACATTTTTATATATATATCTTAAATTANTAACTTTTGAAAGAGTTCTGGAAGTATGACATTTTTATATATATATCTTAAATTAAAGAAAAAGGAATCTACTTTATTATGTAAAAAAAAATTTCGGACTTTATTTTGTCTTCACGGTGAAAATGGCTACCAAATGCTATTATTGTGTGAAAATTCTCAATTTTATTTTTTACATTTTTAACTTTATAATGCTATAACTTATTGAAAAGTGTATTGATCAATATAATTTTTTTATGGGAAATACTATTTTTTAATAATCCCTTTTTCATTCGACATACTTTATCTTAATCAGGATATTAATGAGGAACTAGCAGTTTATGAAGCTTTTGGAATAATCCACCAATTTTTTAAAATTAAACACTATCTAAAGATTTGCATCGAAGCGTTTTTT
>NW_026099572.1:60421051-60537753 GCF_025091365.1 Daktulosphaira vitifoliae
AAAGTCTGACACTTTTATATATATATTAAATTAAAGCTAATGTAATCTACTTTATTATGTAAAAAAAAATTTCGGACTTTATTTTGTCTTCACGGTGAAAATGGCTACCAAATGCTATTATTGTGTGAAAATTCTCAATTTTATTTTTTACATTTTTAACTTTATAATGCTATAACTTATTGAAAAGTGTATTGATCAATATAATTTTTTAATGGGAAATACTATTTTTTAATAATCCCTTTTTCATTCGACATACTTTATCTTAATCAGTATATTAATGAGGAACTAGCAGTCTGTGAAGCTTTTGGAGTAGTCCACCAATTTTTTAAAATTAAACACTAACTAAAGATTTGCATCGAAGCGTTTTTTTTTGATAGTGATTTTAATCACTGTCAGATATCATTATACTTGATCCAACTATGCTACGTCACCACTGTGCNTGATAGTGATTTTAATCACTGTCAGATATCATTATACTTGATCCAACTATGCTACGTCACCACTGTGACGCGACCCCCCTGTGCTGGGTTTTTAGCGTTGATATTGGTAACATTGTCTCCAAAATACGTATCCGCGAATTTTCAGTAATTTTTTGTGGCTTTTGTGTTAAATGTTTTTTAGTTTTTAAATTAATGATATTTTTAATATAGTTTCAATTAATTAGGCACAAATGATCAAATATGTAAAAAATATTTTAAAATATTATAAAATTATTACTTTCTTGTCTAATATCTTCCTGTATCTCTACATTATTCGTATGTTGTATCGAAGGATATGTTATAATATCTAGGCGTATTAAAATGGTTGTAAGGTCAATTTAAAACTTATTTAGATTAAAAATTAACCGTACTGTCAAGTATTAGGAAAAATTTACCATTTTTTTGAATTGCTTCTTGCGTATTTACATAATTGGTATTTTGTGTAAAATTTGTAGAATGATTTTGTGCGATATCTAAATATGAAAACAACAAATTATTTCAAATAAATGTAACATTGCTTAAACAGTTATACCATGATTGTCACTGGTTGATGGTTTAACAGATAAAAATGTCTGACTTGTGTTCGAATCAAATATAAATCCAAGTTCAAAATATTTTTTCGTGATTGTTGTTAGGATAAAATTACTAATTTTATCACTAAGAAAAATAAATAGTTCTTGAAATTTTCTTTGAACTATTGGTGTATTGAATTCTGTATTCCATATTTGCCACAATGAATCAAAATTCAATTGTTTTAGTTCACAAAATGACTTATCTTTTTTAAATTCATTACTCCTCGACAATAATATTTGGTTGATAGATCCTAATACATCCTTAATTGGAAGCAAACTGGTACTCAACCTAGTCAATAATATTTCTTCTTCCTGTAAATTTGTTAGTAACCTGCTTAAAATAAAACGTTTTCTTTTTACGCTGCTCCGGATAGCGGTATGATATTTTTTTATTGCATCTAAAGCTCCTCTCATACATTTTGCAATCGGAATAATTTCAATCATTTTCGTTAAAAGTGTGATTGTACAATGGTGCGCTCTAACATAACTAGAATCTAATAGTTCAAAACAATGTTGTTGAAATTTATTTAATGAATAGTTTATTAAATCTAAATCATTAGCGTAAGAACATCCAAGGAATAGCATTATTTGCTGTATGCAATTATCACAATTTAACATTGTTACAGGTATAACAATTAAATCTTTCAGTTTATGCTGATTGTTCCTATACTTAATTAATTCTACATCATTTATATTATTCCATCCTGGATGACTTAGAAAATTTTGAATGGTCTTCACATTGTCATTTGAATTACGTGTTCCTTCAGTATGTAAAAATGCGAAAAACATACATAAATACACTTGAATATTTAGTATTATTGCCATTTTAATTTTCAAAAAGTTATGAATCTATTCTTTTATATCTATATTTTTATAAAAACAAAGAGAAGTTGTAGAAAATTTAATTCAATGATGACATCAATAAAGTTTTTTATTTCCATACTAAAATAAAAATTTTGCAAATAATGCTACACTATGTAAACAGGTGCAGATAGGCCAACAAAATTAATTTACATTTACCGCGAGGAGGAGCTTGGTTGGTATGTTTTAGACACTGCGTGTTGTGAGATAAGAAATAAATTGTACTAATACACATAATATGACTAGTAATAAATATAATAATCATACAAGTATAATAAAAAAGTATAATTTAAAAATCGCTAATTTTCGACATTTCTTCAATTTCAGCTTCAATGCGAACCTGAGAAGGTATTGGTTTTACTATGATGTGTTTTTTTTTTATTTTTTATTTTTTATTATTATTATTTTTTTTTGTGACTGTTACCACTTTTACTCAGCTCTCACCAAACGTATTTCTTTCAACGATAATATTATCGTAAGTAATTGTATATTTCGTTACTTTTTATGCTAGCGTGTATAAAAATTAAAGGGTTTGATACAACAACCAGAAGAAAACAATTTTTAGTTAATTATGAATAAATAACATTGGTCTACAAAATATTTTCATCATAGTCAAAAATATACTATTGTAGATCACTTTTTTGCGTTGATTTCTAATCTCATTTCTAATTCTATTCTGTCAAAAGATCACAAATCGTATCTAGTTGAAGACATTACTCTCAAAAATTGAAAAAATTTCCCTCGTTCCCCGTAAATGGGGCAAACCTACAAAAAAATTACAAATTTAAAAATTGCTAATTTTCGAAATTTTTTCAATTTTTTTTACTAAAAACTGCCGTAACTTTTTCAAAAATGAACATATCAATATAATTTTTTTATAGATGCTTGATATCTTTATCTATCATATATTATATATTTTTTGTAAATCTGACACTTAACAGGGGGAGATTTAAAATAACAACTTTTTCTAAAAAAATTAACTTTTTCAACTTAACTTTTGAAAATGTTTCGGAAGGTTTGACACTTTTTTATGAATTTTATATTAAAGATTTGTATGTATGTAATGTACTTTATTATGGAAAAAAAAAATTTGAATTCTAGACTTGTCTTCGTGGTGAAAATGGCTACCGAATGCTGATTTCGTATGAAAATTCTTGATTTTATTTTTTACATTTTTAACTTTATAATGCTATAACTTATTGAAAAGTGTATGGATCAACACAATTTTTTTATGAAAAAGAATATTTTTTTACAATCCCTTTTTCATTCAAGATACTTTATCTTAATCAGGATATTAATAAGGCACTAGTAGATCATGTAGCTTTTGGAATAATACACCAATTTTTTTTAATTAAATACTATCTAAAGATTTGCATCGAAGCGTTTTATTTTGATAATGATTTTAATCACTATCAGATATCATTATACTTGATCCAACTATGCCACGTCACCACTGTGCCGCGACCCCCCTGAGCTGGGTTTTTATTATTTTATATAAATTATACACATAAATAAAAGAACTACAAATCTGGAATAATTAAGAAATATGTGCATAACAGAAGATTTAAATTAAATTTTTTTGGTGAGGGGTTGTAGTACACCACCTCTTTTTCATGATTTCAAAAAATGCACAAAATTAAAAAACAAAATAAATTCCTTTTTAAAAAAATTTTTCAAAAAGCTATACTAGCTTTAAGTCAAAATATATATTTTCGAAAAATAGTTGAAAAAACCTTCTCAGTTGAGTGTATTATAATAATTGTGAAAATCCATTGTAAAATTTATATAAAATTAAAAATCATTTTTTTTTAATAATAGAAACACAAATAGTTGAAAAATTAATAAATTACAAAGTAAAATTATTTAATTTTGTAATTGAAACCTATTATTATATCAAACCTAATTCGACAATAAATATTTTAAAAACATTAAAATTGAAAGATTTTAATTGACTATATGAAGATATGGACTAATAACTTTTTAATTGATAAAGACGAAATTTTTTCAATTTTATAAAATAATATCTTTAACAAAATAATTATTATCATTTGATGTATTGTTAATAATAGTTGGTCAAGTTAAAACTAAGAAAATAAATGAGAGCCATAAAAAAAAATCGCATAGTAAAAAAACTTTAATATGAATAAGAAATTTCTTCAAACGAGGGAAGACTACTGTATGAAATCCATGATATTCATTGAAGTTATTTAATCTAAATGAGATAAAAATCAAAAGAGTTAAAAAATGTTTTATAACTCAAAAACTTACCAATCTTACTAAAGTAAGATATTTTAAAACAAAATAAAATACAAAATAAAAAATTTTAAGACAAATATAGCACACGGTAACTATTTTTGCTATGAAGAAAAATAAAGTTAGACATTAGTGTCATTATTTCCGGAACACTTTCAAAATTTAACTTGAAAAAGTTGTCATTTTGAATCCTCCTGTGGGCAGGTGAAGGGACAGATTAAAAATATATTAATAAAAACAAAATTGTATTGAAACATGCAGTTTTCAAAAAGTTATGGCAGTTTTAAATAAAAAAAAAAACCCCAGCCCCTGTGCTGGGTTACGGCACAGTGGTGAGTAGCATAGTTGGATCAAGTATAATAATATCTGACAGTGACTAAAATCACTATAAACATGACTAAAAAACATTCGATGCAAATCTTTAGATAGTCTTTAATTTTAAAAAAATTAGTGGATTATTCCAAAAGCTACATGATCTGCTATTTCCTTATTAAAATTCTGATTAAGATAAAGTATGTAGTTTGAAAAAAGGATTATTAAAAAATATTATTTCTCATAAAAAAATTGTGTTGATCCATACACTTTTTAATAAGTTATAGCATTACATAGTTATAAATTCAGTTTAAATCCCCTCCTATGGGCAAGTAAAGGGTCAGATTTATAAAAAAAATATACCAAATAAAAGGTAATGATATCATGCATCTATATAAAAAATTAGATTTCCCCTATTTACGGGGAACAAGAGAAATTTTTGAGGGTAATGTCTTCGACTAGTTACGATTTGTGATATTTTGACGTATCATAGAAAGAAATCGGTTCGGTGAGAGCTGAGAAAAAGTGGTAACAGACACAAAAAAAAAACTGGTTTTCTTTTGTTTCATTTGTCATTGAATACTGAAATTTTAGTCTATAAATTAATAAGCTTTGACGTTTTGTAGTTGATTTTTAAAATTGTTTCTACAATTTTCAATAAATACTTATATTTAATTATCTAATTAACTAAAAATATAATTTTCGGCTTTTATTAATTTACGAAAACACACGTATTTTGCACATTTGTTCAACTATTCTAGTTACATAATTTGTAATGCAACACACAATATGAGAAAATAGTCATCACTCTTAATATTCGAAATATTTTTAGACACATTTACCTAATTTTAAATTTATATAATATACAATATTAAAAAAACAGTAGTACAGTGGGATCGAGGCATAGATGGGACAAGTATAGATGATATCTGACAATGATTAAAATCACTATCGTAAAAAACGCTTCGATGCAAATCTGTAGATAATGTTTAATTAAAAAAAAAAATTTGCCAAAAAAGTAGGTCAAATGAGAGCTGAGAAAATAAAAAGCTACATAGCTACAAAAAAAAACCACATAATAAAATAATATTAATATGAATTTCTTCTCGTGAGAGGAGACTACAGTAATGGTATCCATGATATTTATTGAAGTTATTGAATCTAAAGGAGATAAAAATCAAATGAGTTAAACATTTTTTTCTAACTAAAAAAGAATTAAGAAAAAATTTAGTGCCACAGGCGTGAAAGACCCAAGTGTTACCGTCTCAGAAACCATACGTCGCATCCCTCACTTAATAAAAATGGAAATTTAGTTATTTCAAATTTTAAAGTTATTTTTCTCGACTTCAAAAGGAACAAAAAAAATTTAAATATGTTTAACTTTTTATACTATGTCAATTAGATTGATGTAATATTTATGAAGATCAGTGTAATCCCCTTATAATAAAATAAAATAGAAAACCAAGAATTTTATCACAAAAATAGCATATTTTTGAATACGGTAGCTATTTTCACCACACTAAAATAGTAACCGAATTATTAGTTAGTGAGTTATCCAATGGAAGATAAAGTTTATAGGCCTGTGAAATGGTCATAATATTTATCTGACTAGTGTCATATACATGTAAATTTTTTATAGAGTTATCTTAAAAACATGCATTTAAAAATTAAAAAAATAGAATACATAAATATTTGCATTTTTTCAATACACTTAAAATACAATCATTTAGAATGTAGCTACAGAGAAATAAGGCTCTTTAGATAAAACCCTTTAGTGTTTATTGTTAATTTTATTAGATAGATCATTAAAAAAAATATATTAAATATTGCATGCATTGTATCATTGAATATTCTATAGTCAAGTTTTATAATAGCAATTAATAAATGAATTACTAATTGAGAATTTCTTTGAAATTGGTTTAAATTCGTATATGAATGGTTTGTTTGTCAATGTATGAATATGAAAAATTTACGACGACTATAGGCATGCCACGGAGGTGTGGAACCGTTTCGACTGCACAACCCTCGGTGAGTACAGCGGCTTATATCTTAAGATCGACGTGTTGTTGTTGGCTGATGTGTTTGAGAACTTCCGCGACATCTGTACGTCAACATACAATTTGGACCCGGCGCACTATTACACTGCACCCGTATTTAGCTTCGATTGTATGTTGAAATACACCAGGATGAAGCTGGAGCTCTTGAACGACTACGACATGCTACTGATGGTGGAACAGGGCATTCGTGGTGGGCTAGTGCAGGCCGTCAAGCACNATGGTGGGCTAGTGCAGTCCGTCAAGCACAATGCAAAGGCCAACAATTCTAAGACACCTGATTACGATCCGTCAAAACCAGACTCATGGATCGTGTACCAAGACTGTAAGTAATCTATTCGTGCATATATAAACGCGCAATAATTGAGCGGTGGTTTAAAAACGTTTAATGTATACAGGCAATAACATTTACGGATGGGATATGAGTCAGCCCATGCCGTACGGTGGCGTCCGATGGTATAAAGGAGCAGACCCTCTGGCTGACCTCCATTCGTTGTCGGACACTGGTAATACGGGGCGTATATATGAAGTGGACGTATCGTATCCACATGAGCTGCATGGCGATCACAACGACTTGCCGTTCTTGCCTATCAACGATGTACCGCCGGGTTCCAAAGAGACCAAACTCATGGCCACTTTGAAACTTAAACAGCGGTACGTTGTACACTATGTCAACTTAAAACAGGCAATCGCACAAGGACTGCAAGTCGATAAAGTATGTATAATTAACCTATAAACTATAAGCGATGATACTAGTATAAATATTTGTACTGCAGGTGCACCGCGTTTTAGAGTTTCCACAAAGTGCTTAGTTGAAACCATACATTGAGTTAAACACTGAAATGCGGAAAAAGGCGGCAAAAGCTTTTGAAATAGCATTTTTCAAACTAATGAATAATGCCGTCTTTGGTAAATGCACGCTCAATGCTAAAGTGGGTTATTCGATAATTTTTTACATTTTATAGGGAAAACAATGGAGAACATGTGAAAACGCATTCGCATTGAGCTAATCTCCAGTCCCGAACGTCTATGCAAGCTCGTAAACCAACCAACCTTCAACGTCTGTATCAAATACGGTGAAAGGTTGTGCGCCGTCATAATGGACACAAAGATGGTCAAGTATATCAAACCTATATACGTTGGTTTAGCAGTGCTTGATATTAGCAAGACACTAATGTACAAGTACTTCTACAACGTATTAAAACCACATTATGGCAGTGCAATCGAATTGGTTTATATGGATACTGGTCAGTACAACAGTACAATAGAAATATTTTTTTACAATATTTATATATTTTTTAATTTTTCTCAGACTTCTTCATATACCTGCTCAGAGTAGGTGACTTCTACCAGGATTTAGCTGATAGCCCCGATTTACTGGTGCACGTGGACGCATCTAGCCTGCCCAAGGATCACCCTTGCTACTCCACCGATAGAAAGAAGATGCCCGGCTTGTTTTCAGACGATACCAGTGGCCTCACCCTCTTTGACATCGCTGCACTTCGATCAAAGTGCTACGCATTTGCCATGGAAGGCAGCGAACTCAAAAAGTCAAAAGGGGATCCGCGGACACGTCGTCCGGAACCATCTGTCTTTGGACGATTACAAACGATGTTTGTTTAAAGACGATGGTGATGGTGACGATGCATGAAAACGAGCATTGGCTGGAGAAAATACCCGTGCGGTCATCGGAGTGATACGCGGTGGTGAAACTCCACCGACATTATCGTTACCCTATACACCGTACCGACAGAACATGTCAATCCGTTCGTTTGAGCACGAGGAACGCACTTTACGCACAACCAAGTTGGCGCTTAACCGTTTCGATGATAAGCACTACACGCTCGACAATAGAATCGACACGTTGGCCCACGGGCATTATGCTATACCACCTCCGGAAGATCTATAGTTTTTAAGTTATTATCATTGTAAAAAAAAATATCGTCAAGAATTGAAAATATTTTTTGTAAATATACATGTATATAAGTAGTTTTAATACATTTTTTTAATGTAACATAATGTAGTAAGAAATTGTATTTTTTCTAAAAAATATATGTATATACGTGTACATATCTGTAAATATATATATTTATATACTACAACTTTTTTTTCTCTTCTGTACAGTACAATAGTTGTATGTGTAAGTATGCCATAGTATTTAAGCTATAGTTACGTAATGAGATGTCACATTTTGATGGTAATGTATAAAGTATTATCCACCAAAACTCTAAGAATACCCTACGGTATTTTACATGCATATGATATTATACAGCTAGGATTTTGACCATGTTTTAACCTTTCTAAAGAATTAAGAAGAAGAAAAATGATTTGAGTTTTATAGAAACATAGTTTTTTTATATGATGTTATTAGAGAAATAAAATCCTAGATAATTATCATTATTTTAAACATTATTCTTTAAATGTATTTATAGTCTTTATATCCATTAATATTTTAATTACAAATCCCGTTAAAAATGAGATCACTCTGTCTCAGTATAAGTATGTATTAATAATAATAGCACTATTTTGCCAATGCAACATACGTTTATTTTTTTATTTTTTTTATAAATTATATACATTAATACGTAATCCAGTAGGACGAAAACAAACTAACTGCACTTGGTACGAATTATAACGTAATCCTGATTGGACGGAAACGGCACTTATTTAAGTTTATAGCGTGGTCCAATAGGACGAGAAAAGAAACTAAATACACTTGTTACACTTGTTACACTCCGCCGCTTAATTAGAATTACCCTTATACAGATAAGTATAAGTATACTATATATATATATATATATGTATTTGTGTTAAATATGTTTTTATTCCGAGCGACCGTAATTACGTGAATACGATTAATAATTGCAAAATAATACCAGACGAGAAGGAAACTTAAATCGTCAACCAATAAGGTGTACGTCGTAAACGGAACAGAACGCAATATAAGTAATCCATATTCGGCGGCGGCATTATCTCAGTGTCAAGGGCGGGGAGACAACCGATTGTCATATTAATAGCTGGACGGCTGATATCGAGAGAGACACGGGTGAGCGCCAGCCTAGAGCAAAAGGCGGTGCCGTGTCAACATGTTTTAGATACTTGTCGTTTTACGACGGATAGCTATTACTAAGAACTACTGTTAGTATTTCTTGATTGTTTGTACTTGATGGTATGATTGTTTCCGACTGTATATTTGCATCTGTTGTATCATCTGCCAGCGACCGAAAAAATGTCGAGCATATGTTTTCTCCGTTAGAATACTGAAAAAATGATATATATTTATTAAATACGTTCTACTCAATTAGAAAAAAAAAATGTAACTCACCATTTCTGTAGTATATTCTTCCAGCATCGTCCACCGTTGTTCCAACTACTGGCTCGCAAATTGTTTTATTTGGCTTATGTAGCTCAGATCGCTATTGGGTAAACTGTTTCTAATCGTATAATCCGAAACCGCATTAATCAACAAACATTTGTTTTCCACATTTACTTCATACTGAGATTTCATATATTGAGCAATCTGTTCCAACTGTTGTAGAACCAATGACTGAATTACAGTCATCTTATGATTGATAGCCTCGAAGATACAATATTCTTAAGTGCTGAGTTTTAAAATGTCTGATCGGGTGAGTAACACCCGGTATTCATCTTGTGCTTGTGATTTGAAGACTACCGAAGACTCTCCTTGAAACGTAGTCTTTGAGAGTGTGACGTATTCATCCTTGAGTAAAATAATCCTTTGTCTTGATACTGGGTCGAGAATTAGAGACAGAATATTACCCATCAACGTATAAATACGTTGTAGGAAATCTATCGTTATAAGTATGTAACGGGTTGACGATAATAAACGAATAGTTACGTTAAATTTTGGATTCAATCCTATTTGAACGAATTTACGAGAATTGAAATTCAAAACTTAATCAGTGCAATCGATTAATTCACTCTGAGGTTTGGGTTTAACAAATGTTTGTTTGCTATAGAATTTAGCAATTGTAGCGAGAGAACCAGCCATTCTTAAAGCATACAAATATGGACTTAACACATTACCAACAAGTTAAAGCAACGTCTGTTTATACAGAAAATCTTATAACGATTATAGCGCTATATAATTACTCGTCAACCGCCACAGCGTACGCACGTGTGTTATCTCCATTTATTCATGCTCTGTGTTCCTTTACGTATTCAACAATTATTACCTCTTATCGCTATTTTTATATCAATTTCATACCATGGGTTTATGTGATATTTGTGCCGTAAGTATTAAACGCGGTCAAAACGACTCAATTACATGTTTCTCTTGTTTGAAATTGTACCATCTTACTTGTGTTTCGTTAAAACAAGATGATCTCGACTATTTAAATAGTTTGAACAAATCATGGTCTTGTGTTAACTGTGCAAAAAAATCTAAAAATGCTATTTCCGTCGGCAACTCTACTAAACATCTCTCTTCTCTCTCTACTAATGAACCTGACTTAAAATTAATTATCAGTCATCTCGATAACCTACGCGCGGAGCAAACCAAACTTATTGATCTGATCAATGAGCAAAATGAGAAACTTAACTCTTTTGACAAAAAATTCCAAGATATCTTCTCTCAATTATCAAGTGTTAAAAATGAAAACAGTGTGCTGCGTAATGATTTGACTGCTATCAAAAATCGTGTCGATCTATTGGAATCAGCTGTTCCAAAGTCTAATGCTAATCACGACATGTTTTTTGAGTTTATTGACCGTCAAAATCGTTCTAAAAATATTATCGTTTTTAACGTGCACGAACAATCTAGCCAGAACAATACCTCAGATACTGATTCAATAACACACATTTTCAATAAACTCGGAACTGATATAAAACCCATAAAAATTAGCCGCTTAGGTAAACCTAACAATAAGCCTCGTCCATTGAAAGTTGAACTGCAAGCGGCCACAGAGGTATTTAAAATTCTCGGTCTATCACGCATCCTGAAATCCGATCAAAATCTTAAAGATATTAGAATTACGAGTGATAAATCACCGTATCAGCGAGAACTCCTTCGCGATCTACGCAACCAGTTGAGAGAGCGAATATCAAAAGGCGAGCCAAATCTGACAATTAAATACTACAAGGGTCAACCGACCATTATCTCCTCTGCGGTTCAAAAAAACTAGTCACTAATTCAAGCCTACTACTCTACTATCAAAATATTAGGAGCATAGTTTCTAAAATTAACTATTTAATCCCCTCACTCAATACCTCTCTATTTGATCTTATTGCTTTTACTGAAACATGGCTTTCACCTGATATATGTAACACTGAATTACACTTTGTTAATTACATAATTTTCCGTTGTGATAGATCGCCTCTAAATAGTGATCGTTCTCATGGTGGAGGCGTCTTGATTGCAGTAAAAAATACAATTAAATGTAAAATTTTAAATACTTCTATTAATTGCATTGAAGCAGTTTTCGTGCATTTACAAATGGCTGATACAATTTTCATTATTGGCTGCGTTTATATACCCCCTTGTTCCCCATTAATAACGTACGAAAATGTTTTCTCCGCTTTAAGTAATCTATACTCAGCCTACCCATCTGCAAAATTTATAATATTAGGTGATTTTAATCTACCATCAATTCACTGGAATCATTTATCGCTCCCAATAAATTGCACTTCTCAAGTAGATTCTTATTTTGTAAATATGTTGTCTTATTTTAACTTTAATCAGTTTAACTATATTCTTAACAAAAATAATGTAATTTTAGATCTAGTCTTATCAAATGTTCACCTAAATGTCTCTACTGATCCCGACCCATTATTACCATTAGATATGCATCACCCTGCTCTTAATGTTACTATAGATTACAATCAATTTATCATACTTAAGCCAACAGATTATTTTTATGATTTTAAACATTGTAATTATATTGATATTGTAAAATTTTTAGCCGATAATTTACCTTGCAATGCTTCTATTAATTTTAATCTTAATGAAATAATTAACCATTTATATAATTGTTTAAACGAAGCAATTAATACCTTTGTACCGAAAAAGCGTGTTTCGTCAAACAGCTTTCCCCCTTGGTATTCTACTGAGTTAAAAATATTATTATCACAAAAAAAAATTGCTCATTCATTGTATAAAAAATTTAATGACCCATCTGATTATAACAGCTTTTCCCATTTGAGGGCTAAATGTAAGAGAACTGCTAAACTAGATTATAAAAAATTTATTAATAAAGTCCAATTATCTGTCAAATCAAACCCTAAGTCTTTCTGGAAATATGTTAATAGTCGTAGAAATAATAAGTCAATACCAAGTCTCCTTACGCTCGATACAACGTCAGCTGATAATGGGCAAGATATAGTTAACTTATTTGCTAAATTTTTCTTTAAAAACTACCCTAAGCCAGACAATCTATCCATTTCTGCTCCTTGTTTAAATAATTCCTTAAGTAGTTATAATTTATTTTCCTTTTCGTCTATATTGTTCACTGAGGTCGATGTTTTAAATGAGCTTACCACTCTCTCTATCAATTACAACGTTGGTCCTGATAGCATTCCAGCCTTTTTCCTCTACAATTGCAGATTTATACTTACACCAACTTTAACACATATTTTTAACTTATCGCTCCAAAATGGTATATTCCCCGACTTATGGAAAAACTCTTTTATTTACCCGGTTTTTAAAAAAGGCGATCCCACAATTGTCTCTAACTACCGGCCAATATCAAAAATATCAGTTATTCCTAAACTCTTTTCAAAACTTATTTTTAATAAAATAAATAAACATTGTTCTGCATTTTTATCTCAACATCAATATGGTTTTATATCTAAGCGATCAGCTAATTGTAACCTTGCTATTACTAAACAAATAATACTTGACTCTTTCGTTGCTCGTTCTCAAACCGATATAATTTACACTGATATGTCAAAAGCGTTTGATAGCGTTAACCATGAACTACTGTTTATGAAATTAAAACTGTTTGGGTTCTCTGACCCTCTACTTTCCTGGTTTCGCTCTTTTCTTTCCAACCGCATTATCGTTGTTAAACATCTGAATTTTGAATCCGATAAATTTAATGTACCATCCGGGGTCCCGCAAGGTGATCACCTGTCTACCCTACTTTTTAATATTTTCATAAACGACATTCCGGATGTCATAAAAAAATCCCGCATTTTTCTCTTCGCTGACGATCTTAAACTGGTAAAAATAATTAATAATCAAGACGATGCTGATGACTTACAAACCGATATTAATAACATTCAATACTGGTGCTCAGCCAACCGTCTGTTATTAAATACCGAGAAATGCAAATTTATGCGATTTAGCCTAAGCAAAAATATCATCGATTATAACTACTCTATTTCTAATTCTAATATTGAATTATTAACCACCTTTAAAGACCTAGGCGTCATCTTCGACTCAAAACTAAATTTTTCAGCCCATACTGAAATGATAATTAATAAGGCAATGCGCAACTTAGGATTTATCAAGCGAACTTGTGGATCATTCAGAGATCCTCTATCTCTAAAAGTTTTATTCTGTGCCCTAGTTCGCTCTAACCTAGAATACTGTCCATTAATTTGGACTAATAATACCTCTAAACAGATTGATGTAATCGAATCAGTTCAAAATAACTTCCTCCGTTTCATCTCCTTTAACTTTAATGTTTATAGGCCACCTCACGGTTCCTATGACTCAATATTATCATTCATTAATCTTTCTCCATTAAAAACTAGACGCACTTTATTACTATCGAAATTGTTACATAATTTGCTCTTAGGAAATATAGACTGTGAAGAACTCCTTTCCCTCATCCGTTTTAAAATAAACCATAATAATACAAGATTCAGTGATTTATTTTATCCCGTCCCTTTTAAAACAAATTATATGAAAAACTGTCCTTCTAATATCCTTATGGCTGCAGGTAATTCTATTACCTTTGATTTTGTTTAGCATGTCTCATCTTAAGTCTTTCTATGTTACTATTTAACTTTTTTTTGTTCTTATATATATTATTACTTACAAATGTATAATGTAATTTGTTTGTAATTAGTCATTTCTATGACCTCATTGTATTATTGATACGTGTATACGCTTAATATATTTGTTAAGGACTTACGTCCGTTTATATTTAAAATAAAAAAAAAAAAAAAAAAAATATATACACCACGGTGAAATTATTAACTAATTTAAACCCAATAGCAATAATTAGTCTAATTGTTACCGATAGATATGTTACAAACAATTGTAAACACAGGCAAACAGGGTTAAAATAGGATGAACAGGGATTTGAATGCGTTCAGACAGGTTTTAATATGTTCAGACTTGTTAAATCGAGTTTATACGATTCCAGGATACGCTGTTTGGTAAACCGACACAGTGTCCCTACTACTTTTATAAACAGCCTACTACATAACATACATACAACCTGCTACAATTATTATAGCGTATACTAAATTTGCTTTGTATTGCTTAGTACTACAGACTTATATTTAATATTCATTATGCACAAAGACATAAAGTGTAGATAAATATGACAAAATTGTGTAAAATAAAAATATTATATTTTATTGAATTTTAAATCCTACAAGTTTATAATAATAAGTTTATATTTATTTTATATATATATATAAAAGTTTAAAAAAAAAAGAAAAATATTAACAAATTACTGAAAACCATGCCTCCGTTTTCCCCACCAAAACAAAGTCACGCATTCTCCTTACCCCCACCATCGAGAGGCCACGCCCACTGTATGACACGACCCTACCCCAGACCACGCCCACCCTTCAAATCATTGGCGGGTTAGAGGTTGAGGCGTGGGGCCTAGTAATCCCAATATTACCCTACTTATATACATGATAAGTATTTATGTATAAAAAATAATACAATATCATAATAAGAATAATTTTGATTTAGAAATTTATAAAATTGAGTACTCCATTGTTCTTTTAAAAGTATTCTATTTATGAATAATTTTATTATTTCTTTGTTTAGCTACATACATAATTCAATGATAAAATAATAAGTTGTTTGATTTTCTTTTAAATGTATTAATACTAAGAAAATAATAAAAAATGAAAAATGAAAAATTATTATTAGAAAACAAACTAAACACTATATTTATACACAAAGTATCAGTTTTGCTAAGTCATATCGTAAAGGAAATTTAGTGTTAACTTATTTAAAGCGTTAAATATGGATTTATTAGCATTGATCATACTAATAAAGTCAATAAGTTTTTGTGTTGGATTGTCTTATTTAGAACTTCACTGCAATTTTTCAAAATACATGTTAAATTTCTTTAAGCATAATGAAAAATACTTATTACATCTTGAAAAACGAAACAATATTCAACCAGTTGAATTAGAAGACTTAAATACCTATGGCGCAGCTTTAAAGACACACGGGGAAATCATTATGGCTATGTTAGATGCATTGCGGACATTCAGTACAGATTCTACAGCAAATGATTTGATGGCTATTAATTTATATTTGAACAATGTTTCAGGTTCATTAAATTTTATAACTAGAAATTGCTCTGGAAAATATAATCAAAATCTTTCGAACGTTCTCAGAGGTTATCAATTACATCATAGAACAATAGTTGACGACCTAAATGAATATATTAACAAAAAATGCACAAATGTGACTGTTGATGAAGATTTTATAAAATGTCCCGATTATAACAAATCAGGTATATATAATATTAAAGATTTGCCAAAAATTTCTGAACAATTAAAAAACCGATTTAAAAACTATAATACTAATAATACGACCCTAATGGTTAATAAAAATGAGATTTTCAATGCATTACTCTCTTCTCTTAACTCAACAAAATATAATGACTTTAATCCTAAGAACTTACTATTTTTTGATCTGTTGAATCATAACGTAGACAACAAACTTATCACGATAGACAATCATGATAAACAAAATACTTCAATAGAAAGTAAAAAAAATTTAGATTTATTGAGATATGCACGTGTTAAATTTAAATGTCCTGATGAATCGTTTTTAAACTTAACCGATGTTTTCCAATATATGTTGTATAGTTTCAAAGGCCAAAATATGCTTACATTCCAAGAATTAGTAATAGCTGCATCTATAAAACCTTTAATTGCACTCGCACGAACTTTTAGTCAGTTTACTAATAATTTATCAAAATCCTTTAATGAAAGAATTATGCAAAAAAAATATGTAAATTTTGAAAAATTAGTTGATGTTGGTGTAGAAATTATAAAGAGTTTAAATATTATAATTCATCATAAAATGTTCATAGGTGGTCCAGAAAACCTGCTTAATACATTATTGGATGTTTTAAAAGAAATTGTTGCTCGCTATAAGTATAAGATAGCAGACAATAGTTTAAAATTAAAAAGTATCATAGTAGCTGTTTCTGCATTGTTAAAGAGTAATAAATTAGATTATACAATTGGTAATGACATGAGTCAAAATATCAATGGAACGAACTATGATTCGATATTTTCAACAATCGAACAATATTCCCGAAAAGTTTCTTTTTATGTAACAGAATTAAAAAAATTTAAGCAACTATTTATAATTGTGCACGAGACTTATTTTTTTAAATATCTTTATGTCAGTAGAAATAAGAATTTTATTGTTGATGATATTATTGGTAAGTTATCAAAGTGACTTGGAAATTTTTAGTAATATTTTTAGATGATCACTTAAAACCTAGTCATTTGAATTATAATGCAACATGCATTCATATTAAACATATTTTATGTTTATTGTGAGCTGCTTCATTGTGGTAGCGTGAACACATAACATTTTTAAGTAATTACATGAAACTTAGTTAATTGCGTTGTAAACTTTTTTAACATCGCTTGGATTGATCAATAGGCATTTAAAGTAATCTTCTCATCTATAATCGTATGATTATCAATGAGTTTTTTTGATTTGAATTCGATTTTTAATTAAAAAAAAATATCTAAATTATAATGTTTGATTATTAATAATGGTTGAAAAAAGATATAGATTACTTAAAATATTACCATTTTGTGCGCATGAGGCTAGATTGAAAACTAGTTACTGTTAATTTTATTATCATTTATACTAAGACATTCTATAACATAAACAAAAATGAAAAAAAAAAATTATAGCACTGGTCGTGCCAAATTTGGACAAATTTAGATGATATCTGATAATAATTAAAATAACTATCATAAGAAACGCTTCAATGCAAATCTGTAGATAATGTATAATTTTAAAAAATCATAGGATTATTCTAAAAGTATGATCAAATTATTTTCCTAAATAATAACCCGATTAGTAGGCCTTTGATTTATACGTATAATATAAGAATAAATACTAATTATAGTCATTAAATTTGGTATGAAATTGATAATCAATAATTTAATATTGTAATTCTTACGCTGAAATTACCAAAAAATTATTCAGTAATTGTTTATATCGTTACTTTTTATGCTAGCGTGTATAAAAATTAAAGGGTTTGATACAACAACCAGAAGAAAACAATTTTTAGTTAATTATGAATAAATAACATTGGTCTACAAAACATTTTCATCATAGTCAAAAATATACTATTATAGATCACTTTTTTGCGTTGATTTCTAATCTCTTTTCTAATTCTATTCTGTCAAAAGATCACAAATCGTATCTAGTCAAATACATTACCCCCAAAAATTGAAATAATTCCCTCGTTCATCGTAAATGGGGGAAAGCTCCAAAAAAATTACTAATTTAAAAATCGCTAATTTTTGATATTTATTCAACATATTTTACTTAAAATTGCCATAATTTTTTTAAAAATTATCAAATAGATGTACTTTTTATTTTTATAGATACATGAGGTATTTACCTATCATTTTGTATATTTTTTGTATAATTTTGACCCTTTAACTACCCACTGGGGATGTTTCAAAATGACAAATTTTTATCAAAAAATTAACTTTTTCAACTTAACTTTGAAAGTGTTCTAGAAATATTAATATTTTTATATATATCTTAAATTAAAGCTAATGTTATATACTTTATTATGGAAAAAAAATGTGCAGACTTTATTTTGTCCTCGCGGTTAAAATGGCTACTAAATACTATTATTGTGCTAAAATTCTCGATTTTATATTTTACATTTTTATCTTTATTATATTTAACTTTTTGAAAAATGTATGGATCATTATAATTTTTTTGTGATAACTACTAATAATATACTTCATTTATGTGACATACTTTTTTTTGTTAAATAGGACCATTTCCCTTTATGCAGTAGGGTTCAAATTTTAAAATTCATATAGAAAGTAGAACTTTTTTAACTTCATTTTTAAAAATGTCCCGAAAATACTGACGACTTTATATATATATTAAATTAAAACTTATGTAATATACTATAATATGAAAAAGAAAAATTTCAAACTTTAGTTTATTTTCTAGTGAAAACTAACATCAAAATTATTAAAAAAATAAGATTTTTGTAAAAAAATTTTATTTTATATTTTTAACTTTATAATGCTATAACTTTTTCAAAAATGTATGGTTCAATACAATTTTTTATGATAAATACTATTTATAAATTTCTTTCATTCGAAATACTTTTTTTTTTTTAAATAAAACGATTTCCCATTATATATTTATATTACAAATAAATATATATATCTATATATATATTAGGGTGGTCCTTATTTTTAAATTTCATAAATTCAGAGTCATGGGCTCAAAATTTCGTTAGGTTTACTGAAAAAATGAAACTGGTAAAATTTGAGTACAATAAGTCAACCCCTTCACGTGCCTCAAAGGGGTTGAAGTTCTTCAAAAATGGGGTGGATTATCTTTTTTTGAGTGTACGCTCTTTATTTTTGAAGTTTTGCCAAAAACATATAGAACAATTTTTATAGAACTTAATGTGAACAAAAAATAAGGTAATATATTATTTTTTTGTAAAATTAATATTTTTTCGTAAAAATAAGAAAAATCAGGTTCTCTTAATTTTTTCAAAAAAATGACATAGTTTTCAGTTATACTTTTCCAGTGTCTTAAATTTTAATTATACAGAAGTAATATTAATCACCGTGATATCTTCTATAAAAAAGGTCATTTGAGTTTTTTTCGAATTATGAATCCTTTCCAAATAAAAATTTTAAACAACTACGAAAACGTGATTTTTTTTTTAATTTTTTTTGCATGTATGTTTTTTTGTTCATAAATTAACAAATTTTCTTAGTTATATTATAACTGCTTATATATTTAATTTCATTTATTCCTAAAATCATAAATGCAGTGATTAAATTCGGCGTCTTGACGCCCGAAAAATTACGTAACAAAATAAAGATATATATTTTTTTTAAATAATTTTTTAAAATAAAAAATATTCTTTAAAACTATGTTTAAATGTGTATTGATTCATAAGAAATGATTTAATAAAATTCTTGTAAATGATAAAGTTTAAATATATGCACAATAAATTTTATGTATAAAATAATACAATATCGCAATATGAATAATTTTCATTTAAAGATGTACAAAACTAAACCACTAAATAGTTCTTTTAAAAATAATCTGTTTATGATTAATTTAATTTTTTTTTTTTTTTAACATCTTTCAACGATAAATTAATGAATTGTTTGAATATCTTTGTGGAAATAAATTTAATACTTGAAACATAAAGATAAATTATAATTAGAAAACAAATTACACACTGAATATATACAGATAGAATCAGTTATGCTAACGCTTTTAGTAATAAAAATTTATCGTGTATAATTTTAACGTTAAGTATGAATATAATTATATTATTCATACTATTGAAATCATTAAGTTCTTGTATCGGATTGACTAAATTAGAACTTCACTGCAATTTTTCAAAATACATGTTAAATTTCTTTAACCACAATGAAAAATATTTATTAAATCTTGAACAACGAAACAATATTCAAGCAGTTGAATTAGAAGACTTAAATACCTATGGCGCAGCTTTAAAAACACACGGGGAAATCATTATGGCTATGTTGGATGCATTACGGCCGTTCAGTAAACGTTCAACAGCACATGATTTGATGTCTATTAATTTATACTTGAACAATGTTTCAGGTTCATTAAATTTTATAACTAGAAATTGCTCTGGAAAATATAATCAAAATCTTTCGAACGTTCTCAGAGGTTATCAATTACATCATAGAACAATAGTTGACGACCTAAATGAATATATTAACAAAAAATGCACAAATGTGACTCTTGATGAACATTTTATAAAATGTCCCGACTACAACAAATCAGGTAAATATAACATTAAAGATTTGCCAAAAATTTCAGAACAATTAAAAAACCGATTTAAAAACTATAATATAATTTACAATGCATTACTCTCTTCTCTTATCTCAAAAAAATATAATGACTTTAATCCTAAGAACTTGATATTCTTTGATTTATTGAATCATAACGTAGACCACAAACCTTTCACGGTAGACAATCAAGATAAACAATTTACTTCAATAGAAAGTAAAAAAAAATTAGATTTATTGAGATATGCACGTGTTAAATTTAAATGTCCCGATGAATCGTTTTTAAACTTAACCGATGTTTTTCAATATATGTTGTACAGTTTTAATTCTCGAAATATGATTACATTCCAAGAATTAGTAATGGCTGCTTCTATAAAACCTTTATTCTTACTCGTACGATTTTTTATTCAGTTTGCTTATAATTTATCGATATCTGTTGATGAGAGAATTATACAAAAAAAAGATATAAATTTTAAAAAATTAGTTATTATTGGTGAAGAAATTATAAATAATTTAAATCTTATAATTCATCTGAAAATGTTTAAATATGGTCCAGAAAAAATGCTTAATTCATTATTCAGAGGTTTAGAAAATGTTATTGATTGCTTTAAACATGAGAATATAGACAACAGTTTTATTTTTAAAAGTACTATAAATGGTATACATTCATTTCTAAAAAGTAATAAATTTGAATGTACAATTATTAATGACATGAGTCATAAAATCATTGGAACGAACTCTGATTCAATATTTTCAATAATTGAACAATATTCTCAAGAAGTTAAAGCCTACATAACGGAACTGAAAAAATTTAAGGAACTATATAATATTGTATATAAGACTTATGATTTATCATTTTTTTATGTCAATAGAAATAAGAATTTCATTCATGATAACATTATTGGTAAGTTTTCAAAGCAACTTGAAAATTTTAATTAAAATTTTTACGTTATCATATGAAACTTAGTTGATCGCGATGTAAACCTTATTAACATCGCTTGGATTGAACAATACGCATTTTAAAGTAATTTCCTCATCTATAAACGTATAATTATTAAATGAGTTTATTCGATTTGAAGATAATTATTTGATTAAAAAGAAAATATTTACTTTATTATGTTCGATTTTATATGAAATCAGATTTAGATCCCCTAAAATATTACCATTTTGTGTGCATGAGCCAAGATTGAAACCTATTTACTGTCAGTTTTAGTTCCATTTATTCTGAGTCATTGTATAACATAATGCAAAAATACTGTAGCACAGTGTAGTCGTGACACAGTGTTGACGTGGTATATTTGAGAATATAGATGATACTAAATGCTCATTTTTTACTAGTTAGTAATTATATAAAAATTTAAAAGTAATAGGAAAAGTGTAATTTCAGATTTGAAAACAGCGTGAAAAGTTGAAACAGAAAAGTATACTTTTGATTTTTTCTCAGTTTTTGGTAGTACAGTGTATTTATTCGTAAGTATGTAATGTTGCAGAATTTATACTAGTTTTTTTGTTTTAAATATTATCACTTAGTGGTGTGTGCATTAGATGTATAGTATTGATAGTTTTTTTGTTCTTCGTTTTATTTTTTTAAATAAACGTCGAGATGTCCACGATGGTGTGATGCGCGAACTATAGCCTGTGGTGGGCCGTCACTCCTCAAGAACTCAACGACAAGTATACATAAAATCCCTTCTTGTACCCCTTCATAATGTCTAATAGCACCTTCTTTATGTTCTTCTCCCTTCCCTTTCTTCTTTTTATGAATATATTCTTAAATGATATATGTATATAAATCTTAAATAATTAAATATTATTATATTATACATAGCCTACGTTTTTTTTTCTCTCCATACTTTTCCCTCATTTTTATTAACATTTGTTTTTTTTTTTTTAAATTAAAACCTAGTAGCTCCGTCAACGAGTACTATTCTCGCTTGGTTCGGCTACTAGGTCACTGTCCAGTGTTCCCCTATGCAATGGGTAAATAGTAGGCCCTCTGGTTTGGCTGAAACATTACAAGTAACAAATAGTTTTTATTGAAAAGTATTGTATCAAGCCCTTTAAATTTTTATTTTTATTTTTATACGCATAAAAAGTAAAGAAATATACAACTATTATATATTTTTTCGTATAAATTACAATATTAAATTATTGAACATCCATCTTATACTAAATTTAATTACTATAATCAGTATTTATTCATTTATTATATTTTTAAATCAAAGAACCACTAATCTGGAATTAATTAAGGAAATAAGAGTTGATGTTGCTTTTTTAATCATTCACCAATATCTTAAAATTAAACACTATCTACAGATTTGCATCGAAGCGTTTCTTATAATAGTGGTTTTAATCACTGTCAGATATCATCTATACTTGTCTCAACTATCCCACTTCCATTCTGTGCCGCAACCCCATTGTACTACCGTTTTTTATATTGTTACTAATTAGTAAGATATGAGTATAAATAAAGAAATATAAAAACCATAAAAATATAGGTCAAAATAAAATTTAATAACACATCATAATCGATAAAAGTAGGCATGGAATATTTCTGAATTTTCGTATATTATAGAATACTATAGGACATAACAGAATATAGTTCTAAATATTTTTTAAAGTTTTTTTAAGAAAAAGTAAATTTTTTGTAAAAAAGTTGTCATTTTGAATCCCTCCGTAGGCTGGTAAAGTGGCAAATTTATAAAAAAATATACCAAATCTTGAATCAATTAAAAAAAAATTATATCGATTTGGCCGTTTTTAAAAAAGTTATGATAGTTTTAAGTAAAAAAATATGAAAAAATGTCAAAAATTAGCCATTTTTAAATTTGTAATTTTTTAAAATTTCCTCCATTTATGGGAAACGAGGGAGATATTTTCAATTTTTTAGGGAAAAGTTTTTGACTAGATACGATTTGTGATCTTTTTATATATTGTTGAAAAATATCGGTTCGGTTAGAACTGAGAAAAAGTAGTTAAAGGTACACACAAAAAAAAAAAAATCATGGTAAAATTAATACCTTCTCAACTTTGCATCGAAGTTAAAATAGTAATTTCAACGAAATTTTGAGCTTTTTTCATAATTTTTAAAGTAATTAAATAAATTCCTAATCTCATATCAATCTAATCAACATAATTTTTGAAATCCTCATAAAATTTTCTATTTAATGATAACAATATCAAACTTGTAAGTTGTACTAAAAAAAGGTTAAAAGTTCAAACATTTTTTAATTAAGGGGAGACAGGTTTATTGAGACTGCTGCATATTTGAACATAATAACACTTATGATTATTCATTCGACTAAATTTCAACGTAGCGTTATGCTATTCTCTTTCAATTTTTCACATTTCTATTCTTGTGACCTGTTAAATATAGAGTTATTAAGTATCGCGTAGCATAATTTATAATCATATCGTGTAAGAATAATTCAATAATAAAATATTTTATAAATCTAAAGAAATTCCCACGGACTGGTTAGTAATTTTAGCTATATAATGAATTATAAAAGGCTTTGTAATGAATATTATAGCCCGTGTATACACAAATATAAACACTTTAACAATCCTTTTCATATTACATTTCATTGTTTAATTTTTACAGAATATATTTGCAACCAAAGCAGTTATACAAATTTATATAGCCAAAATAATAAAACGGATATTCAAACAGAATCACAGATCAAGGTAGATAAAAATGACAATTTTGCATTTGACGTAGAAGATATGGTCAACAATCTTTACACAGATATCGTAGAAAGTAGTGAAACTACAAATCAACAGGTGGAATCTGTCTCATGTGCAAATCCAGAAAGTCAATCTAAAAACAGACCGGAATATATTAAAGATTATCTTCTTTTTAATCATTTTTAAAAACTAGTTTTATTTTTTATAAATATATATTTTCATTAATTTTGTTGAAATTATAACCACCCTTTATTAAATTTATATTTTATTGCAATAAATTTCGGAGACGAGTCCATAATTTTTTTATGGTTATTTGTTTTTTGTCGTGGTTATTTTATAAAATTATGCGATACCCATTATTTCAAAAATATTATAGATCCGTAATGTAATTATTCTAAAATATTTTATTTAATAAGCTAAAAATAAGAAAAAAAAGTTATAAAAAACTATTTCAATTATTATTTGAGCACATATTTTTAATTGAAAGGAAAATTGAATAGACATGATTATTGATTGATCACAGGAATTATTCTGTGGTGGTGAAGTGACAAGGGAATGGTTATTAAAGGGGATATGGCCTACAGGGAAATACTTGAGATCATAGATAACTTACAGAACTTGATAGAGAGTGTTCTGGTGAGAGTCCTGCCTTAATTTTAGCGGGTCATCATTTATGTTAAAATTCACGTTTAGCTTTGATGCGAAGCTGAGAAAGTATTGTTTTTACCATCATATACGTTTTTTTTCGTCTATGAAAATTCTAAGATCTTGCTGGACTAGTTTTAATGATTGATACATCAGAACATCCCAATTTTATTTTAGTTGAACTTTTTGTCACAAAAAATTGCTGGATATTCCCTTAACTTTAAAAATTAAAAAGATATCTCAAGATTACAATACTATAAAAAAAATGTGTTACATTTTAAAAATACTGTCATAATAAAAAATATAGATAGTTACTAAAGGTAGAATTTCGTTATAAAATAATTATTCTATAGGGAGAAAAATGTATAAATTAAAAGAAATAGAAAAGGAATATAATATTATAAAGTAGAATAAAGTATAATGATTAGGTATTAAATTATTAATTAAAATTAATAATGTTTTATTGCTAAAATTCCTTTAAGTCTAATATTTTAAATTTTTGCAAAACTATTTGGTATAATATAAATATTTATAATTACTATACAATTTAGATATAATTAAAGTATACAAAATAATAAAATAATTTAATAGTATACGAGACTCTGATATTTGATCATTTCATAAAAAAATATATATATTATAAATTTTTTTATAAATATTTTGTTATATAAATATTATTTATATACATATATATCTATTTACTGCAGCATTCATTTAACTTATTTAAGTAATTATAATTAATTTTAAGCATTATGGAATAATTACCATATTTGTTCAGCACGATACAATAAAGTCTAAAATATAATCTTTATGTTCTGTGATAATTTAATACTAAAAATAAAAACTTTTATATAACTTTTTTTTATGTATTTGATCAAATGCTGTCTGCTATTTTATTTAAAAATATATTTTTTTTGTCTCTATAATTTAAATTACTATATAATTCTTAAGTTATTTTGATATAATAGTTGAATGTTTGTCAAAGATCTATATGCAAAAATTATAGTGAATTTAATAGTTCAAAATTAGAAACAGCCTTGAAATAAATTACCAAAATTAAATCGAATAGCTTTTCAAATACATTTTTGACTTTTTACTTTTCAATTAACCTTAAACATTTATTTTTATTTATTAGAAAATCATTATTTAGTACATTATAACATTTTTTATAATTAAATATAGTATATTTAAACAATATGTTGTATTTAAAAGACACTTGCATTACAAATACAGTAAGAACAAAAATTTATTTAAGTTTTAATTTATGGGCAAATGAAGAAGTACCGCCATAAAATTCCTAATTATAAAATAGTCATACTCGCATCACTCCTTATCACTATTTCATAATTGTCATAACTTTTGAAGTATTGATTCAAAACTTCTTATTCAACCACAATTTCTTTAATTAGATAATTTCCTATTTAATAGGGTAATTAAATATTTATATAGACATTTAAAAAAACGCAGTGTAGAGGCGTCATGACATAGTGAGTATACGGCATAATTGGGACAAGTATCAATAATATCTGAGAGTGATTACATCAATATTATAAAAATTCATTGATGCATATCCTTTACACTTCAAAAAAAAAAATTGTATATTTGTAATTTTATATTATTTATGTTTTGAAGTTTCACAAAAAACCAATTAAAAAATGTTGATTGTCGTTTTTATATAATATTTAAATTTAAGTAGGATGATCATTGGAAATGCCATTTTTTACAGAATCGTAATTTTAAAATATTTTTTTAAATTTCTAAAACTGAAGAGATTTATTCAATTTTTATGGCAAGGAAAACTTCAACGAGAATAAAATTGAGTTCTTTTGACGTATTAATCATTAAAACCAGCCAAGGAAGAGCTGAGAATTTTCATGCATAAACAAAAAAACCCACGTAATATTAAAAATAATACCTTCTCAGCTTCGCATTAAAATTGAAATAAATTTGATCATCACGCAACTTAAGTTATAAGTGATAATAATAAAAAGTATTATAGTAGTTAATAAATTATAAAATATATTTAACTACAAAAACCAATAATTTTTTTTCAACATGTATTTACTTTGCGAGTATTTGAGAGGTTTTTAACACACGGATCACTCTGTATTACAAATGATATATAACACAATATATTTGAATAATAATCCAAACAATTTATTTTAATGAAAAATTTAGTAAAAGCATATCTTTTCATAAACTTTTATTTTATATTTTAAAACTTTGTGTAGAGGATTAATATGTCTCTATTTAAACTAATTGTACTTTTAAACATAGTTAATTTATCTATTGAATTATCTCATGTTGAGCTTCATTGTAATTTTTCCAAATACATATTAAATTTTTTTAAACACCATGAAAAGTACTTATTGTATCTTGAAAAACAAAACAGTATCTTTCCAGTTACTCATGAAGATCTCAAAACCTATGGCACATCTTTAAAAACACATGGTAGGATTATAATGGGTATGTTGGATGCATTGCGAATAAAGGGTAAAGAATCTAAAGCAAATGATTTAATGTCTGTTAATTTATACTTAAACAATGTTTCTGAGTCATTAAATTTCATAGTTAGGAACAGTGCAGGTAAATATGATCGGAATCTTTCTAGCGTCCTCAAAGGATATCAATTATTTCATCGAGTAATGGTTAATGCTCTAGAAGAGTTTATAAACAAAAGTTGCAATAATGTTACTGTTGACGAAGATTTTATTAAATGTCCCAACTATAATACATCAGGAAAATATAATATAAAATACTTACCAGAAGTTTCGGAAAAACTTATAAACCGGCTATTAAATAAAAATTCATTTAAGATTGATCCAAATAATCTGGTCCCATTGTTAAATAAAAATGAAGTATTCATTTCTTTATCGACATCATTAAACTCAAAAAACTATAAGGACTACGACCCGAAAAATTTATTGTTTTATGATTTATTAACTCCAAATAACACGGAATCAAAAATACAACACTTATCAGACATCCAAAAAAATGAACCTTCAATTATGGTAAATGAAAAATCTTTAGATTTATTGAAATATGCAAAAGTCAAAGTTAGATATAATGGAAAAAGTATGTTAAATATAACTGACGTAGTTCGATATATGTTGTTTAGTTTTGATACACAAAACATGATTTCATTTCAGGAACTTGTAATGGCTGCATCTATTCTACCTCTTTTGTCAATTTTACAAACATTTTGTTTGTTTATCAAAAATTCACCAAAGGAAAATAATAAAGTAAAATGTTACAGTGAAGATGTGGATTTCTCAAGAATAATTAAAGTTGGAGAAGAGATTCTTAAAAACAGTGTCTTATTCAATAATTACAATATTTTTGTTGGAGGTCCAAAAAAAATCTTGATTAAAATAATTGAAACGTTTGAAAAATTTATAAGTCAAATCAAACTTAATAAAAAACTTCATTTTTCTTCATTACAACTAATTCTGAATCTTACGAGTTCATTTTTAAAAGGTAATAGACTTGATCATTCACTCTACTCAGTTTCCACTCAGGATTTAAAAGAAATAAACTTTAAAGATCAATTTTCTCAAATTGAACAATTTTCTAATCGAGTTACAAATTACACAACAGCATTTAAAAAATATGTACCATTATTTAAAACTGTACAGAGAACTTATTTTTTTGGAGTTCTTTTTGTACTTAAAAACAAGAATTTTATTGATGATAGTATTGGTAAGTGCTTATTTTTTTGGAAAATATATTTATTAATTTGTAGAATATTCTCAAATGCTAATATTGTGTACGATATTTTTATTTAAATAGCAAAGTTTGTAAACTAAAATAGAGAGATATCTTGTGTGAGAAATATATATGGATATTTGAAAATTATTAAAATGCAGCTTTGAAAATAGTAATGATAATTGTAACTCTGATAAAAAAATTAATTATAAAATTATCGTATGAAAATGTTATATAATTCAAAAGAATTGCATTAAAATTACATTATATTATCATAATAAAATCAAGGATAGAATAATATTAGAGTTGATTGTTTAGTTTATGGTGACATTTTGTATTATTATAATAATGTGACATTAATATAACTTGAAGTTTATGTAAATTTCTAAATTTTAATGACTTTCTAAAAATGACGCTTAGATAAAATTAATGTACGTTTATTATGTAAATTAATTTAACGTTCTGGATATTTTTAATATTTTTTACGTAGAAATAGCCATAAAAATGGGAAGGTTAAAAAAAAATGTTTTAATCGAAATATAGCATAAAGAATTAACCCTAAAAATTTTAAAATAAAATGAAGTGATCATGCAACTACTTCTGGATGATTTGATATGGATTGACCCGTAACATAAAACAATTACATTAAAATTACAAAATATTATCATAATAATATCAAGGATAGAATAATATAAGAGATAATAGGATATTTTATAGTAACTTTATCTAAAATGACCAAATCAATTTAATTTTCTTTTAATAGATAAACGATATCTTTACCTATCATTTGGTATATTTTTTTATAAATCTGAGCCTTTACCTGCCCACAGGGATAATTTAAAATGACAACTTTTTCACAAAAAATTAACTTTTTCAACTTAACTTTTGAGAGTTTTCCGGAAATACTGACACTTTTATATATAACTTAAATTAAAGATTATGTAATATACTTTAGTAAGAAAAAAAAATTTCGGACTTTATTTTCATCATGAAAACGGACATCAAAGTTAATAAAAAAGAAACCAGCACAGTGGGGACGTGGCATAGTTGAGTTAAGTATGATCTAACAGTGATTGAAATCACTATTATAAAAACGCTTCGATGCAAATCTGTAGATAGTGTTTAATTTTAAAAAATTGGTAGATTATTCAAAAGCTACATAATCTTCTATTTCCTTATTTATATCCGGATTACAAGTTTTATGATTTATAAGTGTAATATATAAATAAATATAAATAAAGGGAAATCGCGTAAAAGAAAAATATATATAATACTTATTATAAAAAAATTATAATGATTTATACATTTTTCAAAAAGTGTTATAAAGTTAAAAATATAAAAAAGAATTTTTTTACAAAAATCGTATTTTTTTATTAACTTTAATTTCCGAAATTTTTTTTTCCATATTAAAGTACGTATATTACATAAGCTTTAATTTAATATATAAATACAATTCTTAGTATTTCCGGAACACATTCAAAAATTAAGTTAAAAAAGTTCTTATTTCTATACGAATTTTTAAGTATGCTAAATGAAAGAAGTATATAAATATTAGCTTCGATGCGAAGCGGAGAAGGTATTAATTTTACTATGATGTGTTTTTTATTTTTTTTTATTTTTTTTTTTTTTATGTCTGTTGCCACTTTTTCTCAGCTCTCACTGGTTCTCACAGACCGATTTCTTTCAAAAATACGTCAAAAGATCACAAATCGTATCTAGTTGAAGACATTACCCTTAAAAATTGAAAAAAATTCCCTCGTTCCCCGCAAATGGGGGAAATATCCAAAAAAATTACAAATTTAAAAATCGCTAATTTTCGAAATTTTTTCACTTTTTTTTCTTAAAACTTCCATAACTTTTTGAAAAATCAACAAATCAACATAATTTTTTTTTATACTAAAACCTTAGATATTTACCTTTCATTTGATATCATTTTTTTGAAAATCTATCACTTAACCTGCTCATTGGGGGGGATTTAAAATGGCAACTTTTTTACAAAAATTAATTTTTTCAACTTAATTTTTGAAAATGTTCCGGAAAGACTGCGTCCTTTAAACATATATCAAATTAAAGCTTATTTTATGTACTACAAAATGAAAAAAAAAAATTTGTCCCGACACTTTTTTTTCTACATTTAAACGGCTGCCGTAGTTAAAAAAACACTATTTTTGTGTTAAAATTTTCGATTTTCGATTTTAAATTTTCAACTTAAAAATGCTATAACTTTTTGAAAAATGTATATATCAGCACAAATTTTTTTTTTCTAAATACATTATAAGTACATCTTTCATTTGACATACTTTTTATTAAAATTGGACAATTTCCCCTTATATAGGGGGCGTTCAAAACTTAAAATATTGTAAAAAACATAGATCTTTTTCAACTGAACTTTTGAAAATGTTCCGGAAATACTGCGTCCTTTAAACATATATCAAATCAAAGGTTATGTTATATACTATCAAATGAAAAAAAAAAATTTGTCCCGACATCTTATCTTCTATGTGCAAATGGCTGTCGAAAATTTAAAAAAAAATGTAATGTTTGCGATAAAAATTACATTTTATCGGGATGTTTTTTGTACTTAAAACTGCCATAACTTTTTCAAAAATGAACAAATAAAAATAATATTTTTTTGTATTGAAACCTTAGATATTTCCCTTTCATTTGATATAATTTTTTTGAAAATCTAACACTTATTCTGCTCACTGGGGAGGATTTAAAATAGTAACTTTTTTACAAAAAATAACTTTTTCAACTTAATTTTTGAAAATGTNCTTCTATGCGCAAATGGCTACCATATTCAAAAATATGCTATTTTAACAAATTTTTTTTTTTAAATTAAACACTATCTACAAGAAGTTGATGNAATTTTTTTTTTTAAATTAAACACTATCTACAGATTTGCATCGAAGCGTTTTTTATGATAGTGATTTTAAACACTGTCAGATATCATCTATACTGTACCCAACTATGCCACAGCCCCACTGTGCCGCCACCCCACTGTGCTGGGTTTTTTTTCAAATAAAACCATTTCCCTTTATACAGGATGATTCATTAAGGATAAGACACTCATTTACTCAGTAACTATTTTGAAAATTTGAAATTTTTGGTAAGGAAAATATTGTTTGATTCAAAAAACACTACAATAATATGTAGTAAAAACATGATATTTTTCATCCCTTCAAGGTTAAAAAACATTTACTTGAGTTTTTTTAAATGAGAAATTTATTTTGAATTTAATAAAATTTTTGAGTTTTTAATTTAATACTAAATGGCATTTGAATTTTTAATATAACTTTATTCGTTTATTAGATATAAACACTTAAAGTTTCAAATTTTTGAGTTAATATACATGTATAATACACTAGGGATTAAAATTACTGTTAGCTAATTGGTTTTTTATGACATCGATATTAGCAGGTACAAAGCATTGTTTTCATCAATGGTAGTAAGGCATAATGTTGTGAGTTTATAAATACACTAACTGACAATACAGAATGTATATCTATTGATAGTCATAATTGATAATGAACAATCCGTGACTGTGACAGCAATGTCATAAAAAACCAATTAGCTACCTGTATTTGTAATCCCTTGTGTATTATACATGTATATTAACTCAAAAATTTGAAACTTTAAGTTATTATATCTAATAAACGAATAAAGTTATATTAAAAAGTCAATCATTTTATTAAATTAAAAATATATGTTCCCATTTCAAAAACAAAGTTGACACACTTACAAGGTATAAGGAATGAACTTAAAAAGTATTACATAGTTAATAATTCAAGAATAATGTGAAATTAAAGATAATCATAGAAAAAAATGTTTAAATTATATTTATTTTGTAAGTAATTGAGTGGGTTAATAAAAAAGTTATTCTGTATATATATTTATATATCACACTTATAAATCATAAAACTTATAATCAGGATATAAATAAGAAAATAGAAGATTATGTAGCTTTGGAATAATCTACCAATTTTTTAAAATTAAAATCTATCTACAGATTTGCATCAAAGGGTTTTTTATGATAATGATTTTAATCACTGTCAAATATCATCTATACTGGACCCAACTATGCCACATCCTCACTATGCCGCGACTCCATTGTGCTGGGTTTTTATTTTTAAAATTGATGGAGTTTTTCAAATTTTTGATATGTTCAACAAGAATAAATTCTGGTTATTTTGGTACATAGATCTACAAAATTAATTTAGTAGAAACTGAAACTTATTACGGACAGACATAAAAAACTAACACATATTAATAAAATTAGAACCTTTTCAGCTTCACATCGAAACTAACAAAATTATACAATGTCCAATTAAATGGATTGGATATCATTATATTGGCTTAATCGACGATATGATGATAATATTACTTTATTTTTCACCCCGGTATATGCGTTTAATCAGGCAACGACAATTTTCATTAAAAAAATCCTGTATCTATGACCAGTAAATAGTGTGTAATAAATTATATCTAATTAAATTTCTACAAATTTTAAAATTCTCAAGAAATTTAACTGCAAAATATTATAAAGAGATATTATACCAAATTATTTCTTATAATCTTCTGTATAAAATGGCTTTCTTGAATTTTTTAAACATTTCTAGTATTATTTTAAAAAAATTGTATGATATCATTATAGTCCTAAGCTTTAATAAGTCATACAATAAAAAAGTAATAAAAAATATTCAGTAGGTCAAAAGTAATAGGATTGATCATATTATGATAGTCACTTTATACAATGTATAGTGAGTATAATAATGTATAGTATACATTATATAATATTTAAAAAGAATATTTTAATTGAGTTTTTTAAATATCTAAAACAAATTCCATAGGAATGTATGTTATCTAATATTTTAACAATCGTTTTCTTTTTTAGAATATATTTTGAAACAGTATAATTATTGTAATTTGTATGATAATTATAAAAAAAATATTGATGAAACTGAAAGTTCTGTAGAGATCGATAAAAACGATGATTTTGTATTTGATGTAGAAGATGTGGTTGTAGATCTTTACACAGAAATTGTGGACAATAAGTACACTACAAATAAAAAATGTGAATATGCAATAAATGCAAAGCCAAGAGACCAATTTAAAAGTATGCCGAAATACATAAAGGATTATTTACTTTTTGATTAAAAGTCATAATTATTAACAATTTTTTCCTGTATTTAATTTATAGATTATGATAAATCACATTTTATTAAATAAATATTTCACCCCTAATATGCAAACAACTTTTTTTATAAAAAAAATTATTCTTCTACCAACATCCCTTACATCTTACACTTAAAAAAGCTTTTGATTTTCGAAATTGCTACTTTATTTATTTTTTTTCATTAGATTCATTCAATTTAAAAAAATGATTCGTTTTTCAACGAGTTATAGCTGTTTATAGTTAAGGAGCGATCAGAAAAAACGATTTACACAATTCCCAAATCTATCAACGCTACCGTCATGATAACTGTACATCGTAACATACTATTATGAACCTATACTACTTATCAATTTACAACCCCAAAAAGATGTTTTTTAAAACATATTTAAAAAATAATTACGTTTTTTTCTGATCGCCCCTAAATATTAAACAGCCGTTATTGAAAATTGAATAAAATAATATAATCTTTTAAGATTTTAATTAATAAAAATGATTATTTTTTCAATTGAATAAATGTGATGTAACAAAACAATTTATTACAGAGTAATAAAGTTTTGAAGTTAATATTTATATACTTTTGTTCCTTAGCATTTCCCAAAGGCATGTCAAATGTGTGTTTTTTATTTAATAGATAATTATGTTTAGAAACCTGTTCTATAACATGTATTTGAACATAGATATTTTTAAATTGATATTTCTATATGCACAAAAATCTTTACTTAAGAATTAAACAGGGCAATTGAAGTATAATAAACTACTATTATTTTATTTTCTGAAATAATAATTATTTTGAGAAATGTATTTTTACTAATTTGATTAGAATTTATTTCTCAATTTACGCGAGGTTAAATGTTTATTAGTCCATCAGTAATTCCTTATAAGGGTACTAACTTATTTTTTAATTGAAATATACACATTTTAATTGATTAAACGTTAGAAAAAGATTCCATTAAAATACCTGGTCGATAACAACTTTTAAACCAGATTTTATTCTTTGAAGTTATTAACATTTTTATACTTAGGTGTGAAGAGGACACACCTAAGTACATATTATTGTACATATTATGACGATGCATAATATGTACAATGTGTTAATCATGTATAAAAATAAAAAACAAAACCCGCATCTCGCCTCCAGTCTACATTTAATAATGTTGATAACTTTTTACGTTGGTGCGAGAATTTTTATCGTATAGTCTTTTTTTTAATTGGATCATTTCCAACTACATGAACTAGTTATACATGTATATTATAATTAAAAAAAACTAAATTCTTAAACATATAAGGGATAAAAGATAAATAGTAAAAATATTGAATGACTTATAAATCAATCAAGTAATACTATTAAAAGAAAACGACAATTTTAAAAAAATGGTTTTATCGACATTGGTTTTATTGGTAGAGACCAGCAGGTCGTTAATTATTGTTGAGCAACAATAGGTTATTTTGCACGAAAAAGACGGACACAAAATGTTCCAATAATACCGCGGCACTTTCGCTGGCGTCGGCAACACGGTGTCCCGCGACGTCAAAATATTGACAGCGACGGCGGTCTGGTGCGGATCGGTTCGTCAAATCCGGTCGTACGACACGTCCGGAACGGACGGCGCACGACCTAGACGTCGTCACTTTGACGACGGGAAAAAGACTCAACGTACCGTTTGCGGCGGCTCGTCGTCGGCCGCACGGCACTTGCTCGACTTTGCACCGTGGCGCATGGAACGCGATGACTCAAATTACCGAATACAAATTATAGGGCGACGGCTGATAAAGATGGCGCTGGTCGCGAGACGTCGTGTATCGCGAGACCGTTTCAATATTATCCAATTTTACCAACCATTTCAATGATTCTAAGTTACTATGATAAAATCATTTGGATTTTAATTGTATTTTCTTGTTTATCATATTCTATATCAAGGATTTTAAACGTAACAAACTTTAAATGATTGGGCATCTAGAGAAAAATATGGCCTTAGTTTATTTATTTTTTACTATCATGATTGGTGGAATTTAAAAATAACCTTTTGGAAGCCACAAAAATAAATAAAAATCACAACTTGATTTCTAATAAAATTTTCTTTCAAATCTTATAATAACTTGATTTTAATTAAACAATGAAGTTTTTCCATTTAATTTTTAAATCGTAATTTCCAAATTTAAGAAAAAATACTTAATAAATAAATATATATGCATTGGATATTGTGCAGAGACTATGGATAGCTTTTAATTGAGTGTGTATACTATAACAGTGTACACAAAAGTTGAATTATTGTGAAGGATTTTATCTGCCGTTGTTCATATTAGATAGTTTCAATTATAACAACGTGAATACATCATTTTTTGATTAATATATTTTTAAAAGACGCAGTAATTCCAGAACATTTTCAAAAATTTAAGTGTTAATTATAATTATTATAAGGGAAAACTTTTAGAGCTTTTAATGTCCATCTAATGAGCATATTATACTATATTGTATATTAGAATAGTATATTATTAGGGGTCGCCCTATTCAAAAAAATTATTCCAGTTATTAATGGCTCATGGTAAATTACAATTTCAACTTTATAATAAGTTGACGAGAATTAATAATCAAGAAATATTACCGAAGCAAAAATTTTAACAAATTATATGAATCTGCATGGTAGCGTTTTATTATATTAATTATAATAATTTTGATATTCAAACTAAAATTAAAAAACTAAAAATTAATTTTTTATAAATGATGTAATGATATTTTGGTTTTATCAAAACTATTGGGTAAACATAATATATTTCTAAATTTAATTGTTGTGGACATTCGGTTGTAAATGCTTCGAACGCGACCTGCAACAGGTCACACCGTAAGGGTTGTACAGAACAGGCTTCAGAATATTCCTTTCATTCTTAAAAATGCTTTTTCCAGATACGTCTGGACTGTACTGGAATACAGGTCATGTTTTATTATTATTTGATATAGTTATGGTTGTCGTATGTTATTATAATTGATATAATTTAATATAATTGGTACATGGAAGATTGTTCTTTTTTTGGAATTTATCCTAAATTAAATAAAAAATAATACGTACACAGTCGATAGCGTCAGACTCGGTATATATATTTTATGAGAAGCGTCAAGTCAGACATATCTGTTGATTACATGTATAAATTTTATTAATTTAATATACAGAGTGATCAACTTCTGGTAAGACACTCATTTTCTCAGAAAATATTGAGAATTTAAAATTTTATTATAGAGAAAAAATATCAAGTTCATAATACTCTACAATAATATGTAGTCAAACCATTATTTTTTCGTCCCTTCAAGGATAAAAACCCTAATTTATAATTTTCTTAAATGGGAATCCTTATTTTTAATTTTACAATATGATAGAAAAATAGATTACAAACAATTTTGTTCTTATAATATTTTTTATCTGATAAACCATTCGTCCGTTACAACTTTTTAAAGTTAAGTGATTTTAGACCAAATTTCTATTGTCATTTTACTATATTAAAAACAGTAGTCATAATTTTTATTTGCTGTTGGATAAACCAAATTTTATTGATCAAGTTATGACAGGTAAATTAGCTATAAAAATTTACTACGCACTAAATTAGTGATAACAATAATAGATTCAAACCGGGTTTTCGGTGTATTATTAATAGCTAAGTCTATGGTTTTGTAAGACTAAAGGATCTAACAAAAATATCGGTTGCACTACCACCGATATTATGAAACGTAATAAATGACAATATTTTTTCTGGAAGTCAAAATCTTTAAACAATTATAAAACGTAAACGGTTGTTTGGATAAAAAAAATTATAAGAACAAAATTGTTTGTAATTTTTTTTTCTATCATATTATCAAATCAAAAATAGTGGTTCCCATTTAAAAAAATTATAAATAAACATTTTTATCCCTGAAGAAATAAAAAAAAATTATTTAACTTCATATTATTGTAGAGTTTTATAAACTTAATAATTTTTCTTTTTACAAACATTTTAAATTCTCAATAGTTTCTGAGAAAATAAGTGTCTTACCAGATTTCGATCACTCTGTATATTGTTTGAACTAGTAATGTAAAATTACCGTAATAATCTTTTTCAAGAATATTTTCAACATACGATAATATTATTTTTAATTAATTTATATTTTTTATTAAGCTAATGTGGATGGGATTTATCCTAGATAAAATCAAAAAATAATAAATACACACTTGATAGCGTCGAGATCGACTGGTTTGTAATTTTTGTACTTTAAGACAAGTTGCATTGTCTGTTTACATTTAGTGAAGAATAACAAACCTAACCAGAATTAATCTACAAAGTTGTGTTAGGTCAGACTTGACTGCTTATTGAATTTATAATATTTAGTGATATAATAATCTTTTGTTGTAACTGTTTTACTATACAATTCATAAATCAAAAAATATATCAAAATAAAATATTAAATGAAAGGGAAATGTCTAAAGTTTTAATAAAAAAAATAATTATTTTGATTCATTCAAATGTGTAGATAGTGTTTAATTATAAGAAATTTTAAGCAACATCAACTTCTATTTCTTAATTATTCCAGATTTGTAGTTCTTTTATTTATATGTATAATATATATAAAATAATAAAAACCCAGCTCAGGGGGGTCGCGGCACAGTGATGACGTGGCATAGTTGGATCAAGTATAATGATATCTGACAGTGATTAAAATCACTATCATTAAAAACGCTTCGATGCAAATCTTTAGATAGTGTTTAATTTTAAAAATTGATGGATTATTACAAAAGCTATTCATGATCTGCTATTTCCTTATTCATATCCTGATTAATATAAAGTATGTCGAATAAAAAAGGGATATAAATATTATTTTTCATGAAAAAATTGTATTGATCCATACATTTTTCAAAAAGTTATAGCATAATAAAGTTAAAAATGTAAAAAATAAAATCCAGAATTTTCACACAAAAATAGCATTTAGTAGCCATTTTCACTGAGAAGACAAAATAAAGTCCGAATTTTTTTTTTTCCAATATAAAGTACATTATATTATCTTTAATTTAAGATTAATAAAAGTTTCAGATTTTCATGCATATATAAAAAAAAATTATATTGATCTATACATTTTTCATAAAGTTATAGCATTAAAAAGTTAAAAATATAAAAAAGAATTTTTTTACAAAAATTGTATTTTTTTGATTAACTTTGATGTCTATTTTCACCGTAAAGACAAAATAAAGTCCAAAATTTTTTTTTCCATAATAAAGTACATTAAATTTGCTTTTATTTAAGATATATTTAAAAGTGTCAGACTTTCTGGAACACTTTCAAAAGTTAATTTTTTGTGAAAAAGTTGTCACGGCGAACGAGGGAAATTTTTTAATTTTTGAGGGTAATTCCTTTGACTAGATACGATTTGTGATCTTTTGACGTTAAAAAAAATTGGTTCAGTGAGAGCTAAGAAAAAGTGGTAACAGACACAAAAAAAAAATATTTACACATCATAGTAAAATAAATACCTTCTCAGCTTCGTGTTGAAGCTATAAAAATTAGTTTTCTTAATTTGATCACTATGACCATAGTGAGTTTATTATTTTTTCAATTATGAAATTAAAATAGTTATTTATCACAAGCCCTAGGTTGAACATTATTTTTTGAAGGCAGTCCCTTTCTTTTAATATACATAATGGATTGACACTAAAAGCTGCTGAAAATATTCATAACAACCACTTATTATTATTATTTTTATTATTTTGTAAAAGGATGGATAAAATTGGGGTACATATCTCCCCATCTATATGACTATAGTGTTTGATCTAAAATGTGTCCATAAATAATTGACAAAAAAATTGATCTTAAAAAATGATAACACAAAAATTATGATGTTTTTACATAAATTATTTTAACATTTTATGTTAATAATGTGGATGCCGATTACATATAAAGAATAAGTTATCTGTTTAATTTTTTTTTTTTTTTATCTTATATTACATAATATGAGCTTTAATTTAATATATGTTTAAAACTAGTAGTATTGTCGGAATATTTTCAAAATTTAAGTTAAAAAAGTTAAAATTTTGTGCAATCGATGTTATATAAAAGAATATAATAAGAAGGTTCAGATTTTGTTTTGATGAATGACAGATATGGGTTTTTGAAGAACACTCTAAGATTAAGTTATTTATATAGCAAACATCTTTTCGCTGTGATGAGAGCTTGTGTATAAAGATCTTTATTTATATCAATTTAAGCATGTTTTATAGGTATGTGCTGAAAGAAATACCACCCGAGAGAACGATGTAATTGTGTTTATTGGCTGGAGATTGAACAATGTTTATGTACCACGTAGCATGAGAAGATGGAATTTAATTCAAAGAGATGTACTGTGACTATATAGGTGACTTTGAGGAGAACACAAAAATTTGGCCAAGGTATGAGTGTAGCAGAATGTCGAAATGATAAGGAGATTTATTTAGCCAGTTTGTTAGCTGCTTCATTACTATAAATTCCAGTATGACCTAGTAATCATAAAAATTGGATTGAGTATTCTACACAAAGATCTAAAGAGCACAAAAAACCATATAATACAAAGTATAAGTGACATAGAAGAAGAAAAAAAAATAAAGTTTAAAGCTTTATAAACATGACACAAAATTGGTGTTAATGAAAAAAGATTTATAAGAATGAGTAGATATTAGTAAAAGAGATTCATTTATGAATAGCATTGAGTAGTTAAAAAATAGGTACAGAAAGGAAAGTGTATAAAAGGGAAATATGCAAAATAGGGATGAAAAATTAGGGATTTGTAAAAAATGGTATAACCTGTACAAATAGTAATATATTTATCATAAAACACTCAAATAATGAACAAATAAAAATAAAATTGAAAATTCTTTTTTTTTTATCGTTTGAGTATATTTAATAATCAACATTATATTTATACATTTCAAATTTCATTTGAAAGTGTTAAAAATACATTTTGTTGTATTAAAAGTCGAATAAGATTATACAAATTTTAATGTTGATGTGTTTTTTATAGAGGTCATTTAAAAAAAACATTTTTTTAGAAGTAAGGATATCTATTCTAAATAAAATGGCTTCTGAAGTATTTTCCTATACCAATATTTCAGTTATTATAAGCTGAAAGTTTAGATTTAAGTGGAGCCATAATATCATTCAAGGCGTAAAAAACATAAGACAACTCATGTTACAGATGGAGATTTAGTAGACATTGAACAAATAGGTAGCTAATATTAGTTTCAATATTAGGTACAAACAATTTGATATATGGTGGGAGAATTTAAAGCATATTAAAAAAAAAATTGTAAAAATAACAAAAATAACTTTTCACAGATTAATAAACCTTATTATTTATTCAACATTTATAAATATTTTTAATAATTAAAAATAAAATAAAAATTTAATAAAAAGAAACAATAATATTTTAAAACGCAATTGAGTTTAATTTATTACATTTGTAGATTGGTGGCTAGAATGAGATGGCCATTAATCTTCATCTGCTGGATTCGCTAAATTATCCTAACGACTGGCAAATTTAATAGCTATTTAGTTGTTCAAGAAGAATAGAAAAAGAGGTAGGTAGAATAGATTATTGAGGGTTGAACAGGAATAGTATTAAATTAATAAATATTATTCGTACGCTCAAATTTATGTTTATTTTATACATATTATATAAATTAAATTTAGTATGACATTAATATTTAATATTTTGTAATTTTTATAAAGAAATTATAAAAAGTTATAAAGCAGTTGTATCATTTGTTACCTCTATAACAAATGTGTATCAAAAGTGTAATTATTAATCAAAATGAAAAGAAAATAAAGTTAATTTTTTAATTCGATTATTCTGAATTTCATTAGTTAATTATGCATTCAATCATGAAATACAATTTTTGAGACATTTTTGGAGTACTTGTAAGGGGTAGAAGTCATGACAAAATTATATTATTCACACAATAATAACAATAACAAAAATATATAAAATGGCAAAAAATTACAAATAACACGCCGTGAGATAAAATACAATAATTATATATATAGGTATAATTATAATTACAAAATAAATGAGAATTTGCAATAATTATTTTGTGAAATGAACTCGATAAAAAAACAAGTAAAACAAATATTTAATGTAAATACATTTAAGATTTAGTAAAAATATATATTTAACGATTATTGCAAAAATTTGTTGAAAAAATAACTAGTAATTAATAAATTTGTAAAATTAAAAAAAAAAAAAAATATGACAATTAGTTTAAATCATTAAAAAGTAGATAATCTTTTATATATTCCGGTCTGTTTTTAGATTGACTCTCTAGACTTGTACATGAGACAAATTCCACCTTTTGATTTGTAGTTTCACTACTTTCTACGATTTCTGTGTAAAGATTGTTGACCATTTCTTCCACGTCAAAAACAAATTCATCTTTTTTATCTACCTCGTTCTTTGTTTCTCTTTGAATATCAATTTCATTATTCTGGCTAATTAAATTTGTATAACTGCTCTGGTTGCAAATATATTCTATAAAAATTAAAGAATTATGTAAACAGTGATTAAATTTATATGTATATACAGGTAATTCCATTTATTACATACACCTTTATAATTTTTGATATAATTAAAATTTCTGACTAGTCTGTTGGACTATTTTTAGTTCTATAAATTTTTTTATTTTTAAATCCGTCTTTTCATCTATCAATCAGATACTTGTTTCTACTAACCAACATCAGTTGAACTGGTGTATAGAAGGGGAAGATTAAATGCAGTATTTTCCGTTGCCCTCTACATTAGAAACACACTGCTTTTTGCTAATGTAAAAATAATAACTGTAAACTATCTATAAGACAAGAAGGCGTGGATTAGAACTAAAATTTATTATCAATTATTGAGTCCAATAAAATTAATACATAAGTAAATAATTAAATAAAAAAATTGACTTAAGATTAATTTTATAGAAATAAATTTTTATGATAATTTTTTTATTTTTACTATTTTGTAACACCATTTCTCAATTTTCATTGAAATAGTAATCAATTTATTCAATATAAACTACATTTGATATCATCTGGATACAACTTAGAATCTCTAACGGAGCATAGTATAATAACCTTATTTTGTCGACACCGATTAAACACAGGAATTATTTAGAGAAAATTGACACAATTAAAAATTTTTGAACATCGAAACAAAAATTTTAATTTAGATATATGGATATGGAAAGAAACACAACAAAAAGCTTTTGATGAATCATAAGAAGCATTTTTAATAGACGTAAAATTTTATTTTCGAGTTTTCAAAGCTTATGTTTTTAAGTATGAAAATTTAGCAATAGGTTATTAGGTTAGCAATATTCAAAAAAATTGAACAATCTAAAATAAAAGCAGAAACAAGATACACAACCACAAAAATTGAATCACTGACAGTAGTATTCTGTTGTAATAAATTTATATAGTTCTTGATAGAAATTAATTTCATAGTCTTAACTAAGCATCATACGTTGAAATAAACAAAATTAATGGGTGTACGATTAATTTAAAGGACATTGGCTAGCTAGATAAACAGAAAAAAATAGTACAAGTACTTTCAGTGATAAATATGGAGAATATCTGCATGACTATGACAAAATAGGAAGCAGTGAATAGAAAACGCAAGCAAATATCAGAATTCTCCCAGAAAGGCATAAGGATATGCTGTTAACAGTGGTGGTGGCAGTCAATAAAAAATAGAAACATAGAAACATAAAAATAAACACTCAAAATGCAGTTTAAAAAAGAATCGTCAAAAAATAGTTTAATAACGGAGATTATCCAACACTCTAAAATTTAAATGGTCAGAATTTTTATAAAAAAACAAGAAATGAAAAAAATTTTAAATAATAACAGCTGGTAGACTGGAGACTGATTACGCAAAGGACAGTACACTTTATATAGTGTCTTCTTGGTTTAATGCTTTCTTCAAAAAGCACATTTGAAGAAAGACGCATAATATACTTAACGATGAAATACCAGTATGTTATTTATGTAACAATCAATTAAACAGGGCAATATTCAAGGCGGCCATTGAAAGGAAAAATAAATAGTTAAAAATAACAAAGAAGTAATGAAGATAACAAAAAGGTTTTAGAAAATAAAATAAAAATATAAAACGTTTCTTAACTCTAAAAAAACAATATAAATATAATCAGTTATAAAAACTAAAACTTGAACGTTTTAATTCAACATTTGAACCATCTACAAATTTCAGCAATCTAATAAAAAATCTTTAAAAGAACTATAACGAAATGGATTTTGTCAATACCGACAAAACTGAGAAAAATACAAAAATAGAATTAAAAAAATTATGCCATCATAATGAAAAAGCTATAAGTAAATATAAAATATGTTTAATGTAATTGTTTGTTACATTATAATTCAAACATATTTACAAAGCAAATGACTAGGTTTTAAGTGATCATCTAAAAATTTTACTTAAAATTTTCAAGTTGCTTTGATAACTTACCAATAATGTCATCACGAATAAAACACTTTTTTCCTCCGACATATAAAAATGAAAAAAAATAAGTTCCATGCACAATTAAAAATAGTTGCTCAAATTTTTTTAATTCTGTTATGTATGCTGTGACTTTTTGAGAATATTTTTCGATTATTGAAAATAACGAATCGAAATTGGATCCATAGATTTTGTTAGAGATATTTGTATCAATTGTACAGTGTAATTTATTACCCCTTAAAAAAGAATGCACTTTGCCAATAACATTTTTTAATATGTAACTATTGTTTATTATCTTAAGTTTATAGCGATCATGAACAATTTTGAAAACGTCGATTATTGTTTTTAGCAACTTTGCTGGAGCTTCCTTAATAATTGTAAGATGCATCAAAAGATCTAAATTGTTAACGATTTCTTCACTGACCTTAACTAAATTATCAAAATTTACTTCATTTCTTTCTATATGTCCTAAATTAAAGGACATCAATAATTTTTCAGCAAATAAACCAAAAGTTCGTACAAGTGCGACTAAAGGTTTTATAGATGCAGCCATTACTAATTCTTGAAATATATGCATACTATGAGCATCAAAACTGTACAACATATATTGAAAAACATCCGTTATATTTAAATATGAATTATTAGGACACTTAATATTAAGATTTGCATATCTCAATAAATCTAATTTTTTATTACTTTTCATTAATGTAAATTTTTGACCGTTTATCGTTAAAGGTCTGTAGTCTACGTCATGATTCAATAAATCAAAAAATAGCAAGTTCTTAGGATCGAAGTCATTATATTTTTTTGAATTGAGAGATGTGAATAGCGCATTGAAAATATCATTGCTATTAATCATATTATTAGTATAATAGTTTGTAAATCGGTTTTTTAGTTTTTCTGAAATTTTTGGCAAATCTTTAATGTTATATATTCCTGATTTATTATAGTCGGGACATTTTATAAAATCTTCATCAACAGTCACATTTGTGCATTTATTGTTAATATATTCATTTAGTTCGTCAACTATTGTTCTATGATGTAATTGATAACCTCTGAGAACGTTCGAAAGATTTCGATTATATTTTCCAGAGCAATTTCTAGTTATAAAATTTAATGAACCTGAAATATTGTTTATGTATAAATTAATAGCCATTAAATCATTTGATGCTGATATTTTCTTGAATGACCTTAATGAATCCAACATTGCCATAATAATTTCACCGTGTGTTTTTAAAGCTGCACCATAAGTATTTAAGTCTTCCAGTTCAACTGATTGAATATTATCTTTTTTTTCAAGATTTAATAAATATTTTTCATTGTGATTAAAGAAATTTAACATGTATTTTGAAAAGTTGCAGTGAAGTTCTACATGAGACAATCCAATACAAAAACTTATTGATTTTAAATGTATGATTAAGGTAATTAAATTCATACTTAATGTTTTCATAAGTTTAAAATACATTTTTTTTTACAAAATGTTTTAGCTTATCTGTGAAATATATGTACAGTAATAAACTGTTTTATTAAATTTGTTATGTCAAATATAACTTAATATATTCGTTTTAATTATACTTATTAATATAAATTTCCAAATGTTTTTAGTTAATCACATACCAAAAATATGCTGTTGTTTAAAGTGCAAAATAAATAACTTTTTAAATAATTTTTTCTATGTTTATCCAATAAGTTTATATTGATCATTCAGCCAGTTTAGATATATAGCTGAAAGTTATTAATATATTAATTTTACATTTTATTAATAAACGCAAGACTACTATATTTTAAGATGTGCCTATATTGTGCATACATATAACTTTAAGTTTGTGTACTACTAAAATTGCAGTATTAAATTTATGCTATATACATAAGTCTCCTTATGGCACACAATATGTAGTTATAAAAATTTCATAGCCTTAAACATTGCTATGCGAATACTATTGAGTCCTGATTATATTTCATTAAAACATGATTCAAATAATTTATTAGATTATTTTGTAAAATAATTTGAGCAAATTTATGGGTTAGTGAACATATCCCCAAATGTACATAGTATACTCTATATTGTAGCTGTCTAAAATATATATGGCCCTCTTGACATCTGCAGTATCTTTATGTTTGAAACTTATATGAAAGTACTTAAAGGTATGCTACAAAAACCTGATAAGCCTTTAGAGCAGTTTGTTAAATTGTACGCTGAAGGTGAAAATTTTAACTTAAATGCGCATAAAAATGTTATTATTGACAAATTAATAGGTCAACATTTAAGAGGGCACCTTATTGAAAATATCACTATTACTCCTCAGCATAATATCTTAAATTTTAATAATTACAAGATTTTTATTCTTTAATTCCTATCACTAATAATGAACAATTAACTTTTTTTGAAAAATACCTGTTAAATACAACTTATAGGCAGTGTGTTGTGAGTTTTTCTACTAGAAACCACTGTTTTTTTTGAAAATTTAAAACCATTGAAAATTTATTTGGTTCGTGTTAATTTCAGGCCAACTATAATATAAATATAAAAAAATATAATGAATTAAATATAATGCAACTTATAAGTTTCATTATAGTTTATTTTATGTTGTTATTAAAAATGTTATCTTTTATATATATATATATATATATANTAAAAATCGATTTTAACAATTTAAATTTTTTAATATTTAGCATATTTTAAAATTTATGTTTAGTAGAGTCATTTAAAATGGCTTCAATATCAAAATTTTGGCCAACTTGCAAGTAGGGTAAATATTAAAATTAAAGCAATGCCGTAATTAAGAATTGTTTTTGTGATTCAAACCCACCAAATATTTTTCAGTTAAAAAACTATAAATAGTGTTACAGAAAATAATTTATACTTATTAGGATATAACTATTAAAAAAATATAACATTACATTTATGTATTTTAACATCATTTTGTAATCTGAGAATATATGAAAAATATAATAACATTATATTATTTTAAAAAATATAATGTTATAATATTACTTTTAAAATATTATAAGAACATTAATTATAAAATGGTATAACAACGCGATTTTTGTGCCCAAAAAACATTATTATAATGTTATTTTAATATTATTTTGCTATCTGGGTATTTCAAGGATAAATTAATTGCTATAAATTATTTATGTCTTGTCATTTATATCTAAAACATTTGAATGTTGACCATAAAACATCAAACATTAACATATACATTTATCATTTGGTTTTTAATGATATTGGAAGATATTTAAATATATAAGAAATATTATTTTGTTTTCTGAGATTCCAAATACATTTCATTATGTTTAATATAAATTTCACGTAATTAAAAAATTGTACACTCGTAGTGATAATTCAGTAGAACAATTATAAAAACTAAAATAAATCATTAATTTATAATTTTTCATATTGATCCACTCGTTTAAAACAAAATTTTAATCCAAGTTCAAATTAAATTTTATCGTATTGCACAGATGTGTAAATACAAGTTTTTAATTCAATTAAATACATATATAAAATATAACTATATTTTATAGTGTCATTATTTTTATAATATATGAAGTAGAAGAATAGTTTTTAATTTCATAAACTTTTTTTTAAATAAAAAAATGATATTTTCACGATATTATGTAATATGTTTATATTAAATTTTTGAGTACTTTTTAACATAAAACTAACTACAATATAGAAATTCAATTCATAAATTTTTAAGATTTTCAATATTTTATTATATAATAAGTTACATGTATATTATACAATACTATGAATATATTATACCTAAATATGATAAAAAAATAATAGCATTTAGATTTTATAAATGTAATTATGCTTAATTCCAAAATCTTTGTTTCGCAAAAATACATTTAGATTAATCACGATTGTACATAGTTAAAAAAATCACATAAAAAATAATTTATTCGTTTTTTCGGGTATAGAATATTTTTCATAAGTCGATCAAACCAGTTAATTGCGCCTAAAATTATACTTACACTTATACTAGTTGGTGGTTTGATACAGGACGAATATCGGGCGCTCATTGCATATTTAAAAATGTATAGTTATAAACTCATTCTTTAAACAAATTAACAATAATATATCACATAAGGATTGTAGAATGAATTAAATATCTTCTATTAAAACTCTTAGAATTACCCAGTTATTGATTTTTAATCAGTTGGTAAATTGTTCATTGAATTTGTATTAAACACAAATTGGTACAATTAATATTTGATACAATTAAATTTACATTTTCTTTGGAATATGTAAATTCATTAAAACAAATGGAAAAATTTTTTATCCGAGTATGCATAATGTGATGATTATGTAATGAATGTATTCTTACTATTTATATGTAAAACTGAATATGTTCAGTGCCTTATAATTTCTTTATAAATTACCTTTCGGAGAGTGTTTTAGAGGGCCCATCGAAATCATATTTTTTTCATTTAATTCAGTATCTATTTTGAGATTATAATTCGAAAATAAACATGACAATATTATTTTTGTATAAAAATTCACGTGCAAAAAATGTATTGCGTTTTGTTTTTGGCAATAAATACAACACGTTGAGCAAAACCTGATACATTTTTTAGCTTTAAATAGAGACTTAGCTCTTGTATTTGTTGGTTCACACTTTTGTCGATACTATTAGAATCTATTTATTTCATATTTTGTTACCAATAAATTTTATCATGCAGATGTTGAGTAACAAATTATGTTATTTTTAAACTGTATAACAATATAATATATTAATTTAATTTAATTTTTATACAAAAACTGAAATTTATAAAATTTTATTACTACAATGCTAAGAAAATAGGCTATAAAAAAATACATTTTATCTTATTTGGTATTTTTTATTAACCAACCCATCCTAACCTTCCAATTAAATTGACTGCATTGTACACTATAAAAAACAATATATGATAATCAGAAAAGAACAAGTAAAAAATATTAAACATGACACGGTACCACCGTATATTTTGCGATACATACAATATATACGGTAACTTTGGCTCTTTCATCAGCTCTCTTATTACATGACGAGCTCAGCTCGATTAGAGTACCACCGCTATCCAAAATCGTGCAAAGTCAGTCTACTGAAGCACGATCAATCAACGAACGCTATGTCTTATTTCTGATATCTTACGAGTGCTTACACTATACACCACCTTACTTCTTTTTCTTAGATCGCACAGTATTTTATATATTATCCAAATAGTACAAAGTTATGTGTATATTTATTTTATAGATTATAAAAATATCAAGTTTATTATAGGAAAAAATTATTTCTAAGGGTACATTACTATTTGAGATATTAGCATTCATAGATTTAAAAAGAGCGAGGAGAGGGGTAGTGTTTAGTGACATATGTTTTATCATGACCACAGCTAAGAATTCTTTAACATTCCGTACATCCCTCGCATATAACTAAAAAGTACATTAACTCAAATAGTAATAATAAATGTAGTTATCGACCAATCAAAATTTCAATTACATCATTATTCATTTAATATTATAATAGGATCTCATTTAACTTTTGACAATACCTTTAAAATCTACTATTAGAAATAATTTTTTCTTGCGATATACTTGATATTTAATGTTTGGTACAGAACACCTTTAGCAAAGACCTATTGGACTAGTTGTTACAAACACCGTTGATTATATTACATCGTGTGATAGCTGATCTCTAGCGTCTTTGCTATACTCATCCCCTTGCCCACCCAGCACGGCAAATGGATGACCTCCGTGTTAATTGTCATCTGTGGACAGTTCATCGTCATATGTAAGTGAGTCAATTGTTATACGTGTCATTCTTTTTTGTATCAAGCGCCTTTTCTTGAATAGCAAATTGTTTGGCAATTGTTATTCTTATTGCTGTTTATTGCATCCTTGTGTTCAAAGTTCTCGTGTCCTTGCACGCCACCTGTGATTGGGCCCTGACCATCATTAAATAACTTAATTTCCGTAGTCGCTTTTCCGCCATCTGTATTCATCTGCCATTACTTGTCTGGATCTACACTCTGACTCTTGATACTCAGATGTTCGACTCCATTACTACAAGATCTTATACAGTCCGCTCATCATTATCGACAACTTCATCTATTCAGCTGAGTTTTTATATTGTTTTTTAATGCTATTTATTAATTGATTTAATTAATTTTATCTACTATTAAGACGCTTCGCCGACATTAGTATTTAAGGGCTCCCTGTTACCCTTAGATTTAAGATACTCTTTGAAGAACTTCTAATATATGTAGTTATTTGTTATTTTATTATTTTCTACTCTCGTTACTTATTGGTGTGCAGTTAGCCGTTATCAACAGGCTTAAGATAAAACTGCATTCTAGTGCGGTGCACAACTAGCCGTCCTACGTTCTAGCTGCCTCGCATGAAACATTTAAAATGATTAATAAAAATAAATCAGATTTTAAATTGTACATTTTTACGAGAAAAACAATATTTAACAGAAAATGGGTAGTAACATTCTTTAAAAATCATACTGTACATAATATTTTCACATTTGTGTTTATACAGTTAGTTATCTATGTGTTTTAAATTTTATTCCATTCGTTCAGACAGATTACTACCTATATTGTTTTTCCTCGATATAATATAATTCAGACAAAAAACCACCAACGTTAACTAACACGCGTAAGTGCCCCCAAAAGCTGCATTCATATGCTCTCTTAAAAGTATATTTTTGATATTTAATTTATTATGAACATGTGTAAAATTTATAAGAATAGGTATTATTGAATTAAGTTATATTTGATAAAAATAAGTTATTATTAAAGCAAAATAATGATAATTTATTCTTTTCGATAAATCTACAGTTCGTCTAATAATAATTTATTTGGAAATAATGTTAGTATACTTTGTCAAAGTTTATACACGTATTCAAAATCATAAATTATTAAGTTTGCTTGATTTATTACAAATGTATAATAAATTTACTAAAAATAACGATAGAATAAAACTATATTTAAAAAACATACCACACACTGTATTTAAATTCCACAGATAAGCTAAAGCATTACGTAAAAAAAATGTATTTTAAACTTATGAAAACGTCGAGTATGAATGTAATTACCTTAATCATACATTTAAAATCGATAAGTTTTTGTATTGGATTGTCTCATGTAGAACTTCACTGCAACTTTTCAAAATACATGTTAAATTTCTTTAATCACAATGAAAAATATTTATTAAATATTGAAAAAAGAAACAATATTCAACCAGTTCAATTGGAAGACTTAAATACTTATGGTGCAGCTTTAAAAACACACGGTAAAATCATCATGGCTATGTTAGATGCATTAAGGACATTCACTACAAAATCAATAGCAAATGATTTGATGGCTATTAATTTATACATAAACAATATTTCAGGTTCATTAAATTTTATAACTAGAAATTGCTCTGGAAAATATAATCGAAATCTTTCGAACGTTCTCAGAGGTTATCAATTACATCATAGAACAATAGTTGACGAACTAAATGAATTTATTAACAATAAATGCACAAATGTGACTGTTGATGAAGATTTTATAAAATGTCCCGACTATAATAAATCAGGAATATATAACATTAAAGATTTGCCAAAAATTGCAGAAAAACTAAAAAACCGATTTACAAACTATAATGTTAATAATACGGCGACAATGGTTAATATAAATGAGATTTTCAATGCATTACTCTCTTCTCTTAACTCGAACAAATATAATGACTTTGATCCTAAGAACTTGCTATTTTTTTATTTATTGAATGATAACGTAGACCACAGACCTTTCACTATAAACAGTAATGATGTACAATTTACTTTATTAAAAAATAAAAAAAAATTAGATTTATTGAGATATGCAACTGTAAAATTTAAGTGTCCTAATAACACTTATTTAAATATAACAGATGTTTTTCAATATATGTTATATAGTTTTAATGCTCAAAATATGATTACATTTCAAGAATTAGTAATTACTGCAACTATCCAGCCTATAATCAAACTTGTACGAATTTATAATTTAAATCTAAAAAACCTATCGAGTTTCGTTAGTAATGCAATAATAAAAAAAAATGAAATAAATTTTTTTAAAATAGTTAAAATTGGCGTAGAAATTGTAAAGAATTTAGATTGTATAATTCATCTCAATATTTTAAACGAATATCCAGAAAGTTTGTTATATGCATTATTGAAAGAATCAAAAAATATTATTAGTTGTTATAAAAATAATATTCTATACCAAAGCAATACAATGACAAATATTGTAAATACCGTGCAAAGATTTTTAAAGAGTAATAGATTAGACATTACATTTGGTACGACTTTTCCTGAAAATTTCATTGAATATAACTTTGATAGTTTATTTTCAATTGTCGAAGACTATTCTCAAAAAGTTACAGCTTACATCACTGGTCTCAAAAGTTTTAAGCAAATATATAAAATTGTGAATAAAACTTATTATTTTAAATATTTTTATGTCAGCAGAAATAAAAATTTTTTTTGTGATGACGTTATTGGTAAGCATCTAATACAACTAAAAATAATTTGTTTTATTATTTAACATGAGGAAAATAAATATTCATGTACCCAAAAAGATAACCACGAACCTAATCTAAGTTAGAATATATATAGATAGATAATAAGTTATAGAACTACTATAAGACTCAATTAATCTCAGTTAGCCTTCACTTTTTCATATATTTTTCGAAAAAATTTTAAATTACTGTTATAGAATTTTTGACATAAGCCATTTAGTTACTGGCTGAAAAACAATTGTTTTATTATTATTATTATTTTTTGTTACTTTTAGTAACATATTATTCTTGAATTATTGGCTATGTAATACTTTTTAAGATCGTCTCTTATACCATGCAAGTGTCTCAACTTTATTTTTTATTCACGAAGTATATTTTTTAACACTGCGCTTAGTCACGCTTAGGAATCAAAAATAAAACATTTTATAGATCTAAAGATACTTCCTCAAAATGGTTAGTAATTTTAACTATATTATGAATTACAAAGTGCATTATAATAAATAACTTAACCCGTGTATACAATTATACAAATATTAACAATTCTATTAATACTGCATTACACTGTTTTTAATTTTTTACAGAATATATTTGCAACCAGAGAAGTTACACAAATTTATTTAACAAGAATAATGTAATTGATATTCAAACAGAAACAAAGACCGAGGTAGATAAAAACGATGATTTTACATTTGATATAGAAGATTCGATCAACAATCTTTACACAGAAATCGTAGAAAGTAGTGAAACTTCAAATCAAGAGGTAGATTTTGTCTCGTGTACAATTCCAGAAAGTCAAACTAAAAACAGACCGGAATACATAAAAGATTATCTTCTTTTTAGTAATTTAAGCTAGTTGTCATTTTTTTTTAATATATATAAAAACACAGCAGAACACAATTAATACCTTCTCAGCTGCATTGATAATATATTTGAATATTTTTTTTTTAAATGGAAGAATCAAACAATTTTTTAAAAGTTTACTCTTGAAATATTCATTGGTATATATATTTTTAATCTAACCCTTAACCTGCCCAGAGGGGGGATTCATAATGACAATTTTTTTCACTTAACATTTAAAGTGTTCGGAAATACTGACACTTTTATATACATCTTAAATTGAAGCTATTGAAATAAATTTTATAAAAAAACTGTTCTCTGGATTTTATTGTAGATTGAAATTGCTATCCTATTCAAAAATATGCTTTTTTTGTGATAAAATTTTTGATTTAATATGTTTAATGTACATATGTATTTTTTTGTAAAATGTAAGAATAAATTAAATATTTGTTTAAGAATACTTCATATATACTACTAGCCTATCTTTATGGTAAAATGAACATTTATATCAAAGAAAAAAATTCTAAATATTTTTATATAAACTTAATACTCACAACTTTTTTTTCAACCCATTATATTTTGTCAATAAAATAAAAAAATATACGAAATTGTATAGATCTTTTTAAAGGAAAATTCTACATTTCTTTTTGTTAATGCCAAACAACACTTTATATATACTTATAAGATGCACATTAAAAATTGCATAAATACTATCTAAAAAAAACCCAGCACAGAGGGATCGCGGCACAGTGGTGACGTGGCATAGTTCGATCAAGTATTATGATATCTGACAGTGATTTAAATCACTATCAAAAAAAACGCTTCGATGCAAATCTTTAGATAGTGTTTAATTTTAAAAAATTGGTGGATTATACCAAAAGCAACATGATCTGCTAGTTCATTATTAATATCCTGATTCAGATAAAGTATGTCGAATGAAAAAGGGATTATTAAAAAATATTATTTCTCATAAAAAAATTATGTTGATCCATACACTTTTCAATAAGTTATATCATTATAAAGTTAAAAATGTAAAAAATAAAATCGAAAATTTTCACACAATAATAGCATTCGGTAGCCATTTTCACCATGAAAATAAAATAAAGTCCGAATTTTTTTTTTTCCATAATAAAGTACATTATATTATCTTTAATTTAAGATATATATAAAAGTGTCAGACCTTCCGGAACATTTTCAGAAGTTAAGTTGAAAAAGTTAATTTTTGGTGAAAAAGTTGTCATTTTAAATCCCCCCTTGTGGGCAGGTTAAGGGTTAAATTTATGAAAAAAATATACCAAATAAAAGGTAATGATATTATACATCTATATAAAAAAGAATTATATTGATATGTTTATTTTTAAAAAAGTTATGGCACTTTTAAGTAAAAAAAATTTCGAATATTTAAAAATTAGCGATTTTTAAATTTGTAATTTTTTTGGAGGTATCCTCCATTTATGGGGAACGAGGGAATTTTTTTCAATTTTTGAGGATAATGCCTTCGACTAGATACGATTTGTGATCTTTTGACGTATCATTGAAAGACATCGGTTCTGTGAGAAAAAAAAAATAAACACATCTTACTAAAACCAATACCTTCTCAGCTTCGCATCGAAGCTAATATTGATAGTTAACATTTAACACTAATATATATACATATAATATATTAGAAAATTTCAATTAAAAACTTAAGTATAGAAAGGATTTGAAAGAGACAACCTATGCACGTAACACATTTTTACAACTAAATTTTTGAAAATGTCTTGAACTCTGTTGAAACATATAGCTCATTTACACTGTCTTTGGCGGCAGTGAACCTCTAACAAATCTTAATCTATAACAAGTCAAATATCTTAAATAATACTGTAATTATATAAAAAAAACCTTTAACAATTATTTTACTATACGAAATCGTACGTCAAAGCAGAAAGAATTTTATTTTTTATAAAATAAATCCAAATTAATGTCCCGACAATATTTTTTCTATGAGTTATTTGACTTTAAACATAAAATTGCAATTTTTTTTCAAAAAAATCGTTATTTTATTTAAACTTTGACCATGAATTTAATTCCTATTTTTATAGAGATGACTTAAAAAGATTTTTGTTAAAAAATGATCAGGTGACAGGACATATATATTATTTATATTGTCCAAACGATATAAAAAACACATCAGAGAGAATATTACCTGGGTTTCATGAATTTCATGTTACCGTAAGATAGTAGTTGATTGTTTAGCAGAATGGCATAGATTAAATAGAATAAATCATAGAAATTACCAATGCATATTGTTTGATATATAAGTGAAATATTTTTACAAGAATTTAATATTTTAGTGAAATTTCAAAACATCAATATTGTAAAATTACAAATATACAAAAAATGTCTAAATTTAACAAATTCGCGTTAAAGCATTTTTTATGAAAGTTGTGTAGTTTATTGAAATTTGCAATAAATATCTAGTTATACATAAATTTTTAAAAAATTGAAAAATAAAATGACAACTAGCTTAAATTACTAAAGAGAAGATAATCTTTTATGTATTCCGGTCTGTTTTTAGTTTGACTTTCTGGAATTGTACACGAGACAAAATCCTCCTCTTGATTTGAAGTTTCATTACTTTCTAAGATTTCTGTGTAAAGATTGTTGATCGAATCTTCTATATCAAATGTAAAATCATCGTTTTTATCTACCTCGGTCTTTGTTTCTGTTTGAATATCAATTACATTATTCTTGTTAAATAAATTTGTGTAACTTCTCTGGTTGCAAATATATTCTGTAAAAAATTAAAAACAGTGTAATGCAGTATTAATAGAATTGTTAATATTTGTATAATTGTATACACGGGTTAAGTTATTTATTATAATGCACTTTGTAATTCATAATATAGTTAAAATTACTAACCATTTTGAGGAAGTATCTTTAGATCTATAAAATGTTTTATTTTTGATTCCTAAGCGTGACTAAGCGCAGTGTTAAAAAATATACTTCGTGAATAAAAAATAAAGTTGAGACACTTGCATAGTATAAGAGACGAACTTAAAAAGTTTTACATAATGTGATGATGTCACGTTACCAATATCGTGAGAATTATTTTAATAAAATACAGACAGCACATCCGCTGCTTGAGACTGATGAATTAACAAATAATATTTATTGCCAAATTGGCAATAGTTCAAATTATTATAAAAACCCAAAAGACCTGACCATCGTGGTCAGTCGACTCCAGTGCCTTGTGTCATTCATCAGCCTCAGTACTCGGTTGTCGCTGTCCGGCTTACTGCTTAAAGTAAAGTCTTTGTTTATTCCTTTTCTAACCTATATACTCTTTTCCTCGACATTTCAGAGTACTTGTGTCTTGCACTTCGTCTGCACCTCATACTCGGCTACCCCGTTCTCTCTTTGAAGTACTTGTGTCTTGCACTTCGTCTGGACCTCTTACTTCATTATCCTCTCCTATACCCAAAGTATTTGTGTCTTGCACTTCGTCTGCACCTCATACCTAGGTATTACCCTGATTCCCTTTCGACACCCACAGCTAACCCGGAGTGTCAGCCGAGCACGGTGACTGCTGTACGACAACACGCACGTGAATACCTAGACAGCAGGCACCACCTCCTCATATTCATCTTCGCATCACAATTACTTTTACATCTGTTTTCCTTTCTTTTATTGTGTTACGACAATAGCCAATAATTTAAGAATAATATGTTACTAAATTAACAAAAAAAAATAATAATAATAAAACAATTGTTTTTCAGCCAGTAACTAAATGTCTGATGTCAAAAATTCTATAACAGTAATTTCTAATTTCTAATTTTAAAAATTTATTTTTTCGAAAAAATATATGAAAAACTGAAGGCTAACTGATATTAACTGAGTGTTATAGCAATTCTATTATTTATTATCTATCTATATATATTCTAACTTAGATTAGGTTAATGGTTACCTTTTTGGGTACATAAATATCTATTTTCCCCATTAAAAAAAATTACAGTGTGAAAATGTAAATACATTATTTTTAATGAATAAATTATGGTTAACCGAAAGAAAACATTATATAATATCTATAATTGTTTTTGCCCTCTTAAATGTATTGATTGAACAATGTTACGTTGACTTAAGATATTTAGACTAATATCTCAAAATTACGCTATCGCTAAAATTGAAAAACTTTTTATAATTAAATATTACTAAAATAATAAGAGTATAAAATTCGTTAAACATTTTTTAGATTATTAATAATTTCAAAGTTTTACTATTTTCACATAAAAAATAATAAAAAACCAAAAGAACGTTGTTATGAAGTAATTATTGATTTTAAATATATTAAATACAATTCTTGCAAAATTTGAAATTAAAATATTAATTGTAAGCTATTTTTTTGGTTTTTAAAGTTGATTTTTATGAAAGCGTATAATTTAAAAAGTATGAACTATTAAGTACTTTTTTGCTCAATTTGCAAGTTTAAAATTTATATCATTAAATAAAAAATATTGATGAAGATATGAAAATTCGTATTTTTTACATATATATGCGATGAGAAATTCATGTAATTATTATTAATAGTGTATTAAAAAGAAAATCTTAAAATTTTGATAGAATTTTTATTTTTATTTACTATTTTACTATTTATTTTATTTTTTTTGCATTTTTTTGTTATAAATATTTTAAATTGTCTTAGTAATCATTTCTATATAAATGTAGGTGTTTAAATAAATGCTAGAATTAAAATATTATAAACTTAATTTATTAAATATTCAATAATTATTTATAATTATATTCAGCACGTAAAACATTCTTCTTGTTATTTTACTTTTTTAATAAATTTATTGATTATTTATATGTAACCCAATAATCAAACATAAATATTTGTTAAAATAAATAGTAAGATTTTGTTATTATACAATCCGTATCTACCTTTGTATTAGACAAGGCCAAAATAAATTGGAATTTATTTCCATCGAGTTTTCAATGTCTTGTATTTTTTTCTGTCGATTTCTAAAACTAGGAGATCGTGGTCTACCAGTTAGATAATGATGTGGAAAAGATAAACTTAATTAAACCTCCTACATTTTTTTTTTTTTAGTTATCTTACCATTCGAAAACAGAAATATTTAACTATATAATGTTCATAGAAGATAAAACGAATTCTAAAAAGATCAGTCTTCTATGTGTGTAAAAATTTAGAAACAATTTGTTTTAAAGGTGTGAAAAAACTAGTAGCAATTAATAGCAATTAATAGTAATTAGTAACAATTAGTAATAAGGGTGTGAATAATAGTCTAATTAATGTAGTTAAAGTTCACAAAAAAAGTTTGATTACTACTAATAAATATTCAAAGATATTTTTACAAGAGCACTTAAGGGTTGTTCTAATCATTTATGTTGATAAAATCAGAGACCGATCGATTTGAAGTACAAATATTAATCTATTGTGTTTTAAATTGTTAAGATATTCTTAACAGTTCTATTATTGCAAAGAATTTCTTTACTTATTATTATTTTTATTATTTAGTTCATATAAAATTCTTACATTATCATAATTTACATTTAACAATTTCGTGATATTATTTTTGGGGTAAGCCCCCCGGTAACGTTTATCCAAAAATGATCTTAAATATTAGGTCATGCCATGGCATATTTGGACCTGTTCTAGTTTCACCAATGATTTCGTTCTCTGATGTCTTGTTGAATTTCATTTTAACTTAGATATTTTTAAATAGTTCAAAAATTAATGAAGTTCTGATTATTTCAATTGTAGAATCTTTTTAAACGCCAATAGTTATATAAAAATTATTACAATGATTTCTATTTAAATGATTTATTACTATAAACGCCTCTTAACTAAAATATTAAATCCATAAAAAAACAGCTACAAAACAGATTTATATCTAATAAACAAATAAAGTTATATTAAAATTCAAACGTAATTCATTACTTAACATAATTTCATTAAATGTAAAATATCTGTTCCATTTGTAAACTAAGTTGACACCCACATTATACATGGTATGAGAGATGGACTTAAAAATTACTACATAGCTAATAATTCAAACAATTTTCAGCGAGTAATTGAATAAGCTTATAGCTCATGAAAATTATACGGCGCTAATTAGAATTTCGAATATTTTTTTTAAGTAACCGAATTAATTAACGGAATTGCAACTGAGAATAGCTAGGCTTCGGATTATATTTATAGTTATCTAAATTTATTTAAAAGTAAAACTATATTAAAAATATTATTATATAAAACTAAAAAAATATTTTTAATATTTTTATAGTTTTTTTTTTTTTTGACACTTTTTCTTCCGTGCTATTATATAGAATACCTGAAAACTATAAAAAACTGAAGACGAAATACGTTTTTGTAACTGATACAAAGTTATCTCTTTCGTTTAAAATGGAAAATGACACAAAATATCCACTTAAAGTATTATGTTAATATATAAAACTAAACAAAATTAAAAACAAATAGCTGTATTTTACAGTATTTAGAATATCTAATTATAAATACGTGTTTTTTATTTTCTTTTGATCTTACATTCGAAGGGTTGTCATGACAAAAAAATTTAATTGGAATTTATTTTCATACAGCTAATATACAAAACTACTCGTAATTTTAATTTTCTTTCCAAAGATATTTATACACAGCACAGAAGACATGTTGATTATAAACTCATCGCCTCAGCATTTGTGGACACGAAGATAGCTAAGATATATTTTGATAGAAAGCAGACTTACACAACTGATGGCGCCAGACAGTTAACAATTAAACAAAGAAAATGCGTTTTTCCTGATGAAATACCGCTAGTTACTAATTATATTTATATATTCAGTGCTTGCATGACACAATGTCGAATGGATAAAACAAGACACACATGCGGCTGTGTGCTTTGGTTCTATAGGAAAATAAGTATGTAGTCAATGATAATTGTTAGGGTTCATTAGATTAAATATTTATCATATTTCATGAAATGAAAAATGTTTAGAGGACTACAGACATTGCAATTTAGATGGTCTGCTTGTATCGCAAAACATTTTGGTGAGTTAACAGTAAAAATGTATGTTTTGGCATCCTATCGATCATGAAAACATTTAAAAAAAGGATTAATATTAATTTTTATAAATCCAACTCACTAATGAAAACAAGTGAGCGTGGACTGTAAGTTTTACCAAAATCTAACATAAGTAGGGTCTTAAGACCACCTATATATACAGTGGACTTATGACCACTTTAGAAAGTGGTCTTCAATCGCATTTAGTCTCCTCGAATGGGTTGTAAGTCCAATCAAAGCCATGTACAGACCTGTGCTAGGGGGGAGCAACAGGAACAAATGCCCGAGAGTGAATTTTTCAGTAGGCCAAGATCCCAACTAATTAAATTGTTTTTACTTTTAAACATTTCTATTGCCTCCCTTAAATTAAATTCTTTGTAATTATTTTTATGGTTTTCGTAGAGTTATAATGAGTCAATAAACGTTCAACCAAAAAAAGAAAGAGAATTTCAAACAATTTGATTCTTATAAAATTGTTTATCCGATCAACCTTTTCCATTTTAAAGCAGTTTAAATATTTGAATTTAAAATACTCATTCATCATTAATTTAGTTTTCATAATACCCTAGTTTTTTCAATTTTAAATTAATAATATGTTTAATATAGTTTTATTTTTACATAATATTAGGCACAAGTGATCAACTTTTATCGTATAATATTTCGCCATTAAAAAAAAACTATTGTAGTTAGTAAATACAGTTCTTTTTAGGATCAAAAAAATAATTTTATAATTATATCAATAAGTATAACCTGTTGTAATGTGTGTTAAACAAACAAATTAATGTTATCACATAATTCAAAATCATTAGTAATTTAACTGAATTTAAATAATTATTTAAAAATTTTTAATTTGCTTAGAAAACTTACCAATTATGTCATTATGAATAAATTTTTTATTTCCAGAAACCAAAAAAAAAGTACAGTAATAAGTTTCTTGCGCAATTTTAAATAGCTGCTTAAATCTTTTAAGTTCTGTTATGTAAGCCGTAACACTTTGAGAATATTGTTCGATATTTAAAAATAAAGGATTAAAGTTAAATTTATCGATGTTTACATTAAAATCTGAACCAATTGTATAGTTTAATTTATTATTCCTTAAAAATGTTCGCATGGCTTTTACAATACTTTTAAATATATTGCTATTGTTTAAAATCTTACGTTTATAGCGTTCTGTGACATTTTTTATATCATTTGATACTGTACTCAACATTGTTTCTAGAGATTTCGTTAAAATGGTGATGTTAATTATAATATCTAAATTCTTTATAATTTCTTCACCAATAATAACTATTTTATCAAAATTTATATCATTTTTATTTATTTTTCTTTCATCAAAGGAAGTCCACAATTTTTCACAAAATAAACTATAAGATCGTACAAGTGCAACTAAAGGTTGTATAGATGCAGCCTTTACTAATTCTTGGAATGTAAACATATTTTGAGCATTAAAATTGTATAACATGTAATGAAAAATATCCGTTATATTTAAATAAGATTTATCAGGACATTTAAATTTAACAATTGCATATCTCACAAAATCTAATTTTCTATTACTTTTCATTAATATAAATTTTTGACCGTCTATCGTTAAAGGTCTGTGGTCCACGTCATGATTCAATAAATCAAAAAATAGCAAGTTCTTAGGATCAAAGTCATTATATTTTTTTGAGTTGAGAGATGAGAATAGCGCATTGAAAACATCATTGCTATAAATCATATTATTAGTATTATAGTTTGTAAATCGGCTTTTTAGTTTTTCTGCAATTTTTGGCAAATATTTAATGTTATATTTACCTGATTTGTTGTAGTCGGGGCATTTTATAAAATTTTCATCTACTGTTATATTTGTGCAACTACTGCTAATAAATTCATTTAGTTCGTCAACTATTGTTCTATGATGTAATCGATATCCATTGAGTACATTCGAAAGATTCCTATTGTATTTTCCAGAGCAATTTCTAGTTATAAAATTTAATGAACCTGAAACATTGTTCAAGTATAAATTAATAGCCATCAAATCATTCGCTGTTGATAGTGAACTTAAAGGCCGTAATGCATCTAACATAGCCATGATGATTTCACCGTGTGTTTTTAAAACTGCGCCATAAGTATTTAGATCTTCTAAGTCTACTGGTTGAATATTGTTTCGTTGTTCAAGATTTAATAAATATTTTTCATTGTGATTAAAGAAATTTAACATGTATTTTGAAAAATTGCATTGAAGTTCTATTGGAGATAATCCGATACAAGAACTTAATGATTTCAATAGTATGATTAATATAATTAAATTCATACTCAACGTTAAAATTATGTACGATAAATTTTTATTACTAAATGCTTTAGCATAACTGTTTTTTGTATTTAAATATACGTATGGTTATATACGTAAAATTTATGATTTATATTCTAAATATAACTTTTAATTTACCTGTCACACACATTTCCTAATATATTATTATAAAAAAAGTAATATTAAGTGGCCAATTTTATATAACTATTGTATATTTTTTTACAGGTATATAATTTTCATATACCGTCTTTTTAGACAGTATATGTAAGTTTTTAACTTACTGTTATATTTGAAAATTTCGAAAATTTATTTATTATATTTATTATCATTGTTGTTGATACATTGTAGCTCAATATAGTAAATCATTCAACTTATTATCATCAAATATAACTTAATTTATTCGTTTCCTTTAACATGTTGAATATTTAAACAATAATTTTTAAATGTACAAAATATATCGAATACCAAAAATATACTGCTTAGAGTGTATATAAACTAGTGACAATCATATAGTTGATTTTTTGTGTTTATGTAGTTATTTTTTTGTCTTAATCAGGCTATATGGAGAGGAAGAAAAAAATAGAGTGGACTATATGGATATATCATTTAAAACACAAAAACAATTAACTGTATGACACAAGAGAGAAAATGTTATATGTGATGTTTAAGATTGATACCTCCCTATTGTTGTTAAAAATTTACAAATTACAATTGTATTTGTTTCTATAAACTTTTGTATATATCTAGTTTCCTATAAGAAATTATTTATAATGTAAAAATAAATGTGTTTTGATAAGTACACAATATTATCTTTTACTGTTATTAAGAATTGTCTAAATAAAATTTTCAATGGTAAAAACCATACTGGTTATTTACGTATCTATTAATTCCTATTACTAGCACTTTATTATTATTTATTGAGTTGATGTAATTTTTAGTTATAGTGGAGATGGGTAGGCAACAAAAGAATTTTTATTTGTGCGTCGTAGTACAAATAGAGTATTGATATACACTACTTCGCTCCTCATTTTTTCTAAATGCTAATATGAATAAATTAAAATCCTAATAGAATAGTAATATGTCCAATAGTAATATTTCAATTCTGATCAATAAAAATTTGAGACCAATCATCATTTATTAGTAAAAAATAAGAATAACTTATCATTTACTTTTATCCAAAAAAAGGCACCTCAAAATAATTTTTTCTTATGATAAACTTGATTTTTTTATAGTTTATAAAATTTATTAATTTTTTATCTTTACATTTTTTTTGAAAAAATCATTAGTTAACAAAAAAATTAGGAATAATATATTTAATAAATTGCACTAAAAGATTGACTACCAAGCATGTAGATTCTAAATTTTAATTTGTAATTTATCATTGACCACAATCTCTAAATAAAATTAGTTAGTTAATTTTCTCAAATAAAAATCTTCATTTTTATTTAGTTTTATATTTTGCTGAAGTGTTAACTTCATCCTTGTGTTTGTAAAAGTTAAAATAATTTATAAGGTTGAAAATATTATCTAAATTATTATACTGTTCATTGATATTTATATATTAATGTATTTTTATACTACGGGTTCTAAGAAACACATATATTAAAAACATAACACTGTCATAGATCTATAACATTAATTATTATTTTTAATTACTGTTGAAACAATTATTGATATAAAGACGATGTGACCGAATCATTAAATAAAATAGGTATGCAGTTTCTGATACGCACTATTTTAAATTCAGGTATTTTAGTTACAGGCGGTTCTATTTGCTGAGTAAAAAATCAATTTAGAAATTGGAGTTACTATCTCACTCTCCGGCAATGAACCAACCGTCCTGGGGTATTTTTAGATAAGAAACCTCTACTTTTTGGTACTACACTATAACTCCTTATCGGTTATCAAAATGTTTTATCAAAAAGTTTATTGTAATCAACAAAATGTCAATTAAATCAATTAAAAATGTTTTATATTCATCGACTTGTTTAAAATAAAACCTTAAGCTTTTTTAGCTTCGATGCAAAGCTGAGAAGGTATTGGTTTTACTAAGATGTGTTTTTTTTTTTTTTTTTTTTTTTTTTGTGTCTGTTACCACTTTTTCTCAGCTCTCACCGAACCGATTTCTTTCAATGATACGTCAAAAGATCACAAATCGTATCTAGTCGAAGACATTACCCTTAAAAATTGAAAAAAATTCCCTCGTTCCCCGTAAATGGGGGAAACCTCCAAAAAAATTACAAATTTAAAAATCGCTAATTTTCGAAATTTTCAATTTTTTTTAATTAAAACTGCCATAACTTTTTCAAAAATGAACATATCAATATAATTCTTTTTTATATAGATGCATAATATCATTACCTTTCATTTGGTATATTTTTTTCATAAATTTAACCCTTAACCTGCCCACAAGAGGGGATTTAAAATGACAACTTTTTCACAAAAAATTAATTTTTTTAACTTAAATTTTGAAAATGTTCCGGAAGGTCTGACACTTTTATATATATCTTAAATTAAAGCTAATGTAATATACTTTATTATGGAAAAAAAAAATTTCGGACTTTATTTTATCTTCATGGTGAAAATGGCTACCGAATGCTATTTTTGTGTGAAAATTTTCGATTTTGTATTTTCCATTTTTAACTTTATTATGCTATAACTTTTTGAAAAATGTATGAATCATTACAATTTTTTTATGAGAAGTAGTATTTATATAGATCTTTCATTCGACATACTATTTTTTTTAAATCGGACTATTTCCCTTAATATAGGGGGGATTCAAAACATAAAAATGCATATAGAAATTAGAACTTTTTCAACTTAACTTTTGAAAGTGTTCCGGAAGGTCTGACACTTTTATATATATCTTAAATTAAAGCTAATGTAATATACTTTATAATGGTAAAAAAAAATTTCGGACTTTATTTTATCTTCATGGTGAAAACAGACATTAAACTTAATAAAAAAAATACGATTTTTGTAAAAAAATTCTTTTTTATATTTTTAACTTTATAATGCTATAACTTTTTGAAAGATGTATGGATCAATATAATTTTTTTTTTTGTAGATACATGATGTCTTCGCCTATTATTTGGTATATTTTTTTTATAAATCTGACTTTTTACCAGCCTACAGGGGGGGATTCAAAATGACAACTTTTTCACAAAAAATTGACTTTTTCAACTTAAATTTTGAAAGTGTTCCGGAAAGTCTGACACTTTTATATATATATTAAATTAAAGCTAATGTCATCTACTTTATTATGTAAAAAAAAATTTTCATACTTTATTTTGTCTTCACGGTGAAAATGGCTACCAAATGCTATTATTGTGTGAAAATTCTCAATTTTATTTTTTACATTTTTAACATTATAATGCTATAACTTATTGAAAAGTGTATTNTTAACTTTATAATGCTACAACTTATTAAAAAGTGTATTGATCAATATAATTTTTTTATGGGAAATTCTATTTTTTAATAATCCCCTTTTCATTCGACATAATTTATCTTAATCAGGATATTAATAAGGAACTAGCAGTTTATGAAGATTTTGGAATAATCCACCAATTTTTTAAAATTAAACACTATCTAAAGATTTGCATCGAAGCGTTTTTTTTTTATAGTGATTTTAATCACTGTCAGATATCATTATACTTGATCCATCTATACCACGTCACCACTGTGCTGCGACTTTTTTTTAAATAAATTTATTTCAAACACAAATGAATTTTTAACATATTGCACAGATGTGTAAATATAAGTTCATAATTTAATTTATTTAAATTTTATAATTAGTTTATATAAAATATTGCTCTATTGTAAAGCGTCATTATATTTAAAATGTAGAAAATAGGTCCGGACGACCTACTTTTTTTGTGCAAATCGCTGCGCAGTTGAAAAATATACTATTTTTGTGTTCAATTTTTTTTTTAAATTTTATTCACTTAAATCATCAAAAAAGGTAATATTCTCCCCTCCAATAATATTCAATATGATATTGCCTTTGTGTAAATTTTTTCTTTCAATATATATTTTAAACAACCATTACTTTTTAAAAAATGTCCGAATAGGTGAATTTTTTATTTTAAAATACTTTATAATAGTTTGCCATTGGCCATCGGTTTTTATAAAAGTTACATGAATATATTATAAAAATGTAATATGTTATATTATACTTATAAATCATAAAACTTGTAATCAATAAATTAATAAGGAAATAAGATTTCTTTTGATTTTGAAATAATCCTCTAATTGTTTGAAATTAAACACTATCTACTGATTTGCATCGAAGCGTTTCTTATGATAGTGACTTTATGCACACCGTGGAGCGATCCCTTTGCGCTGTCAGTTTTTTATTACAATTCCATAATAATTAAATTTTCTAAATTATTATTTCTTTTATAACGTTACATAGAGTTTCAAGATAAACATTTCTTAATATTTATTGTTAAGTAAAGGTCACAGATAAAAATTGTTTAAATTTCACGTTATTTGGTATTATATGTTTTATTATGTTTAACAGTATTTTTCATTTCTAGGTATAAACTTTTTTAACGTTAAAATCATAACATTATTATTTTGTTTCTAAATCTTCTTTATGTACACGACTCTTAAGCATAGACACACTTCGGGATGACTTAAAAGAGCTTGGCCCCCTAAGAAGTGACAGTTAAATGTATAACATGGATTATTTTATATTCGATTTATCTATAAATTTGATTTTACTTGTCATTTATATAGAATTATTTATAGTTTTATTATTTTAATAATTGATCGAAATTAAATAAAAATGCAATCAAGTTTATTCGTTTTCTTGCCCCCAGCTTTTCAAATCTATAATTAATGTTCTAGTGAAAAAACCGTACTAGTTTTAATTTATATTTAATCGAATTTTGGCATTGGAAGCATCAGAGTGCTGCTCTCTATTCGTGAAAGGTTTCGGGACAGGAGAAGGTGTAAATATAAAAAGCGGACCGAGAGAAGGTGGTCTGAATGTGATCTCTTGACTCGAGGTCGCCTTGTTTAACACGGACCCCGTGCGACACTTCTTTATTGCACCGCTGTCCAGCCGCTTTTCCCCTTCGCCCTGGACGCTGTGCGGTGTGCCGCCGTTATGCGCAGTTACAAAGCGGAATCTGCAAAATAATGTACACGGATACGTAGAAAACAAAACATCATTAGACAGGCGCGGACAGCAGTTTTCCGACGGGGAAAAAAGGTAAAACGCCGCCGCGATCGCCACCGACGGAGAAACCGCGTTTGCCCGTCGAATGCAAACGCTGACCGGTCGACACACGGGCAACATGCCGAACCGCGTCCACACCGCCGTTCCCGTTAGGTTCACTGGCGCCGTTATACGCACAGTACCCAACTGTTTTTGATCCAAAACGAAAAATTATTCAACAATATTATCGTTGGAATCCAAAGGCATTTAATTGCTGTTACCGATATTAATTGGCGTTCTGATTCGAAATGCAAGTCCTTCGGATGAGAGCTTTTGCGGACGTGTCGCCAAACGAAAAGGTAGGTGATTTTATAGACATACTTTTTCGACTTTGAAATCGGAATAATTTAAGTTTATACTAACGTTTTAAGTAAAAAAAAAAAACAATTGAAACGTCGATATTGTAAATTTTGCTGCGACGTCCCTAAAAATATGAAACAGTCCTAATGATGTCATTGTAAAATTGTTTTAATTGCTTTTCAGGATAAATTGAGATATGCTTTCTTTGTGTCGGTTATGTCAAAACAAATTTAAGTATATTTCAATTTATTAGTGTATTATTTGCGATGACATGCGTCTAAAAACTATATCATTGTAGTAACTAAATCTAGAAAAATATCTTCACGTTACCAACATATGATTGACAAGTAGTACTTGAAATACGATATCCGATGTATTATTTATTTATGAACTACAGAGTTAACAAATAATTAATGTTTTCCGAGAAACCTATATGTCTCAAAGGTCAATTAACTTGTTGTGACTTGCTTGTGTTACATTATATGATAAATTATGTCGATATGGAATCGAGAATAATTTTAAGTTGACAAATATTTGCTTTTCAATTTTTTCGATAATGGAATATCGAGTTAATCCATCAACTATTTAATAAATTAGAGATTAAGAACAATAGTTTTTATGTATCTATACATCGTTTTCACACCGTAAGAATTTATCAAAAAATAATTCCTTCGCGTCAGTATGACATTTGAAACATGTTCTTTAATTTTACATACACATAGTGTAATTTCGACATAAAGTATACAAATAAAATATTTGTACAGTAAACGTAAATTAGATTTCATCACAAATTTAACTTCGTTTAAACACGAATGAAATAATTTGATTACTATAAATTTTATGAATTATAGTCAGCCCAAAGCTGCGAGTCTCAATAACTTTAACCGATTTTTTCTACTTGGTACTGATATCAATAATTGATCTCAGGTCAAATGCGCATTCAGGAAAATATGGAAAATTGATTTTCTAATATATCGGTAGTAGACTGAAAAGAGAAAAATATTCATTTTACGATTAATTTCATTCATTTAATTTAAAGGCCCATTAGTAATGCGCCTTAGCTATGGTATTACTATATCATATCATATGGTAATGTCATAACATTAATCATAGAAACATTATCTATAAAAACAAGAAAAATATCATTTTTTTTCTTCAAAATTTAAGGTCATAATTAAAAAAAATATATTTTAACCAATGACATAGAAAATAAACATACTATTTTTTTATTAATTAATTAAAAATTAGTATTTAATAGTATTAGAGATTATTTTTTTATTATTAGTAATTAAGAATATTTATGTAATTTATTGGAAGTAAAATTTATATACTCAATTTGACAACCCCCTACACTTCTTGTGGATTTACCTCTAGTTACATATTAACTGTTTTAGGAGTAATACATTCAGTATCTATAAATAGAATTTGAAAATTTATTATGAAACAATACACAATTTAATATTGATTTCTGAATTTATCATGTTTTAGGCATCTAAAACGGATATCAATTAATTTGATAAATGAATATTCAAATCATTCTGCTTACCCTATTCAGATCCGACTATTTGTTTTTAATTAAAATTGCTCAAAATAATTTTTTTATTCGTGAATAACCCTAAGATAGGCTAAAAAACGATATGTCGAGATATATTTTGTTCGACTGCACACTATGAACTTTTAAACTTTGAACATTTTACTTAAGTTTTGCTGATTAATTAGTTTAGCATCTCTTAGTTTCGGAGTCATTGTTATAATTTAAAAATTACATTTGTAAATTAAAGAAAAAATAATAAACGATACGTACACAATAGTGTACTTAGGGTCTAAAAGGGTTAATACATAAATTGTATGAAACAAAAAAATTATTTTAAATTATGTCGACATTTGGTTACGTTTCTAAGTAAAATTTATTAAAACCAATAGTTTGGTGTCAATAATTGAACAAGAAGTAGCAATTTAAGTTTTGTCCCTTGAAAATTTAACTGATCTAAAAGAACGTGTTATTTCTAAGATTCGTCAATTGCTCGTTCATTTTCAGTACTGTGTAATAGAACAATAATAGTGAGACGCAGAAAAGATTTGTGTATGAGAAAGCGTGTAGTGTTTAGAGCATTGCGATACATTACGCAGAGCAACGACGGGAGAGGTGCAAAAACGCTCCTCGTTGCCGCGACGGTCGCGTGTTCTTCCTTCGTCGTCCTCATCGCCAGTATTAATACAATATTGCTTGTATACAATATACATGTACTGCCTTACAGTAGGTATACAGCGACTTCGTGTACAGCAAATGTGTATAGTCCCTCTTTTGTTTACAATGTCGCTAATGGATTTTGTTGTCCCGGGAGCTCGGTTGTTCGCGACACTTGTTTTAAACACAGCTTCCCTTCCGCCCGTCGCCACGCCAACGACGCCGATTCCCAATCCTTTCACGTCAGCCGCCGTCTCCTCGTCCCCGCATCCCTTTTCGAGTACGTTCGTCTTGCATACAATACTTTGTAAGTGCTCGAGTGAGTAGTAAGTCGCCCGTTTGCTGGCGGTCAATACTGTTTCAATGTAGTGGCCTCTGCGTAAGCTGTTGCCAGTGCAGTGTTGTTAAAATAGAAAAAAGAACCTTAACGCTGTTGGACGCCGCAGGATCCAGGAGAGAAAGACGAGACAGCAAAGAAGACAATAATGTCTGCGGTATGCGTGTTTGCGAGGCAAGTGGGGAAGCGGATAGGCGGGAAAACGATATACTGTGGGCGCGGCTTCCGTGCAAAGGGGAAGGGGATGGCTGTGTAAGTACGCGCGCGTGTGTGTGTGTGTGTGTGTACGATAAGCATCGTCGCACACGACCGCGGTACACGGTTAGCGAAACGCTTAAAAAAATACTGTAAGTTATTACTGTTTGGAAACGAGAAGACTTTTTGTCCGACGCGTGACACGTGCATTCAGAATATTTTTAAGTAATCTTTTTGACAATTATTCCAATGGGCTCTCTTTATATTGTCAACGCAATTATTATTGTTATTATAATCACAAACTGCGGGGATGAGCATTTTGTTACTATTGTCACCCGCTGAGTTTCGTTAGATAACGCATTAATATTGTATTGTACTTGGTGCTACCGTTTTCGCGCCAATATCAAAACTGATATTATTATTGTTACTACTACAACTATTACTGTGGCGTTGATAACGACCGCAATGGCCGATAAACGTGACAAAATCGACAAATTGCCACCGGGATGGCCCAATTGATTTCCGCCCGCATTTTATCATATTGTGTCATTATTTGATGGTAATAATAAAAATCAACCGGCCGGCATTGAGTCGTCAGACCCGATTAACAACACACGATATATTATACCAACAGACCGCGCAGCCCTTCATTATTGTAATAATGGTAATATATTATGTCGAACAACGCGGCTATTATAATGAGCAGGGATTAAATGCGGTAGGTAGACGATACTTTATGGAAAGAGAACGCTTTCGATTCAAACGTTTACAATACACAAGTACGGCAATGTAGGAACCCTGTATTCGGTCGAAATAAAAAACAAAACTGCCATTATCGTTTGTAAATGGACTGGAATGGATTTGATCAATAGGTACTAGTGGTGCTGAATTACGAATTCCACTGAAAAGGTACATCGTTAATAATGTCAACTGCAGTGAACTAAAGTTTCGTTACGGACACGGAAAAACATTTTGTCAACATTTAGTATTATAAAACCGTGCACACCAGTGCTAGTTTTTCATGTTCTATAACGTTCCCAAAATACAGGTTTATTTTTTTCATGAAAAAGTTTTTTTTAAAACTCGCATTCGATAATAAAAAATTCTATTCGGTTATCATATCGCGTCATTCGTAAAATTAAATAAATTTTACTTTGGACAATTAAATTCATTAATCATTCGATAAATTGCATAGGTGACTTGGAGGTATTGTTAAGAGCAACAACGGTTAGCTTATCGGCAATTGCGTAGAATAGAATTGAAAGTAAAAAGTGATAAAATGTTAAGCTGAAAATTATTTGACGGTGGCAAGACGGGAGGACAAAACGGCCCTTGTTCGCGGCGGCTGTGTTGGTAATTGTGTGTCAGAAAATATCGTCTCTCCTCGGCACCGTGACGGCGTCAGGGGTGGCATCGCGGGGTAATCATGGTGTCGGAGCGGGGCAACGGAGCGTAGGGCGGACGTAGGAGGCGCTAGTGGCCGTCAGAGGCGGTGCCCCGAGCCGGCTGTGTGATCGCGGCCACCGGCACCGCGTTTACGGTGTCTCTGTATGTGACTGTCAGCGTGTGCGTTCGTTCGTCCGTCCGATCGTTCGCCACTACCCGTTGTCGCCGCCGCCGCCGCCGTCACCGTCGGTGGGTTGTATACGTCGCGTCGCCTACAAGTTGCTACCGAGTAATACACACCAGTCTGTCCCGAACTCGTGTCCAACAGCAATAACCGTCGCTACCTCGTACGACAAAATGATGTTATGTTTTTTTAACGCATTATATTAGATAGAACTATTTTTTATTTTGATTTGTTTGAACGCGTTGTGAAATAAATTTTTTTTTTTTTTGTACTCGAAAACAATTCTGCGTGAAAGTTGCCCGATGACACGGACTTATAGCAGTCGGGTAACGTTAACAACGGCAGTGGTCTCTTAGAGGCCCCGCAAAGTTTTCCAAAACGGGTTTTCCCCGTACCATGACTTCACAGTTTTCGCAGCAACTCGTCAAAAATATTGGACACCAGGTAAGCCTAACTCTCATTAAATATCGGCGAATTATTATATAAAGTAGAAACGGTAATCTTCATCACATTAAAAATCGTTTTTTTTTTATCACATGCATTAAACTGAAGTCGGACATAAAAATTAATTTGAGTTAAATAATTACATTTTATCATGGCAAATTTCTGCAATGGTTTTTTTTTTCTTAGTACATTGATGTATTAAAAATATGCACTACCGTAAGTTTTTTTATATTCATCCGATTTTTCTCACGTTCTTTAAAAATGTTCCTGAGTAATCATTATCATATTTACTCACTGTAGTAATTACGTGAATAATTATTATTCTTAATAAAGTTATTATTTAAAATCATAGGAATTATCTTTTATTTGCTGCTCACTTATGGAAATGCAGTAAATTAAATGTGTGACACCCAATATACATCAATATAACTCAATTTATTATTATATAGTAAAAAAATATATTCAATCACGCTAAAATATAAAAATCAGTAAAATGACGAATTTCATTATTTAAACGGAAATTTTTTTAAAAAATAATTTAATAAATAAAAAAATTGTCTTGCTAGACATTATTTTGTTAACTAATAAATAAATGTCTGTTATGAAAAACCGTTTTATTAGATGAATAATGACAAATGTTTTTTTTAATCAATATCGTATTAAATGAGTTTTATTCTAACTTTTAGATTCTATAAATTGAGATCAAATAATTATCTAATATTTATAACATTTTTGGAATATTTCATTTAACCATAAAAATACAAACATTATAATTCTTATCTTTTAAAGAATAATTTGTTGATTTTTACGTTAAACATTAATATAATTAAGTATAAAATCTAACCTAACCGATATTTTAATAATAAAAGTTAAAAAATAAAAAAAATGCATAATCAAATCTTAAACTGTATAAACGTAAATGTTATTCGGTTAACACAAAAAAGAAATGTATTTTCTAACGTAATAAAAAGTTGATTTCAGCGGATAATAATTAAGTTATCATTTAGAGAATCCAAATCGTTGTGGTGATATCTTAATGCAAATTTTGAACGATTTTAATTTTTCATTGCAAACTAATCGTTATGACGAGTTGATAAATTAACTACATTTTTTTATGGATGTCGTTTAGATGCATTTAGAAAATAAGTTGTTTGCATATTCCACCTGAGTTCCGATCGACATAATTATTGTGGTTTAATAATGATGTGTGATTTTTAATTGATGCATTAATGTTTTGTGATAAAATACTGTATTTATAACCGCATTGAAAAACTATCGTATTTGTTTAAATTCAAATAAATTTTTGTAACTAATTTTCGTTGTTGTTTTCAACACATTAGTTTATCTGGAAAAAAATCGGCGTTACTCGGAATACGTTTATCTTCGATTTGATTAGTGTGTCTCCAATTAATTGATACAATGTGTTTTTCTCTTATCGCGCTGCGGAATTTCTCACAGAAAATAATTAGAGTGTAGTATTTCTTTTTACTTGATTTGTTCAAATTTAAAAGCTAATACATATATAAATATATAAAAATGATTTTTAACAATCGTATCGCTGTTTGATATCTCGTGTGTATTCATTATATTACTACATAGTAATTGCCTGTCGGTAAAGGTGTGTACGCTTGTAACTGACGGCTGTCGAACTTAAATTCTCTATAATTACTATTATTGTTAACGATCGACTTAATCAGCGTTATCTCGGGAAAGGCCTGCCGCGACAACAACATTGCCGCAGCCGGTAAAAATACTTAAGGTACATGTGTTACAAAGGCACTCGTTATTGGTATTACACGAGTACGTATCAATGTAGCCACAACAGTCGTCCGAAGACGCCATTTCCTCTGTAATTTCCTCGGCCGTTGCGTGCGACGAACGAAACAACACTGTACCGATTAACTGGCGGTATTGCGTCGATTGTACCGGTTTTCGCCATGGACACTTGCGGCTGGACATACCACGGCCTTTGCAGTTGCGTAAGTACTCCGCACAATAAAATAGCCGACCGAGCCGTAGAATTAATGCCAATTTTATTGTTGTGCCGTATCGGTTCGCTTACACGGTATTGTCGTCTTCGGTGCCTCCGGTTACGGGCCTGTGTCATGACCGTTTCGCGTACACGCCCGTCTGGTTCAGACAATGGGCTCGAGCCTGAGGTATTACAATAAGTAAATGCGTACACGCTCGTTTAGTAATAATTATTGCTGTTGTTGTGTCGTCGGGTCAAAAGAAACAAATTACACGTTGAATACTAATGCGGTTACGGTGACCTATCGGCTTTACATGACTCAGACCCACCGAATCGGTAGCCGAAAACAATACAAAAACCATTATCCGTTCGATAGTTCATAATAATTTCGTCTCGGTTTTCTTGTTGACTTGTTGTAGTTTTGACTGTGCCGCATTAACTTCTCGCGAGACAACGATCAGACGACCCCCCTCGGACAGGCCATTACAAAGACAGTGTTTCAAAAAATAACCACTCGGCATGCGGCGGAACACGGTAATATATTTGTACGTCCGTGTCGTCCCGAAAGAATTTTTCCGGACAACGGGGACGTTTGCCAACGCGCCGGTCGGTCGAATGCAAATTTCTACGGCGGACACTTCATTAATTCGATCGCGGTTTGCTAATCAGGACTACAACGCGGGTCATGACAGTTTGGTGCTATATGATTATACAGTTGTGAGCTCAGAACAGGAAACCCGTTAGAGGCGTTATGATTTATAATTCGTTCGTTGTATAATCAGTTTTCGCGTTTTTCTTAGCTGTTCTTTTTGTAATGTTATTGGGGTCAAGCGGATAAATGAAAAATGTAAGAAAGCTCTGCAAACGGTCGTTATTTATGTGCTGTGCTTTTTTCGAGTACAGGTGATGGCCGGATCGCGTGTTCGTTTATAAAGTTGACACTCGTGTCCCCCCGTTGCCGGTCGGGAGGTTATTGTTGGTTAGAATAACATAACCGTGTTTATGATAATAGTACCGTAGAGATTGTCGGTGTGCGATAACCGACCGGGGTGTCGTGTAGGTAAGCTACAATGTCATAGTGTTATAACTATTTTATTAGTAAACGACGTGTATGGTCGACGGACCAAAATGTATTTTTATAATATAAAAAAAAAAAAGAGGTTTTTTTTAAGACCAATTGATTTGTGTTGGCCCGTATTATGAGCTCGACGGCTTTGTGTAAATTATCGTTTCGAGTTGCCTGCCTTTTGCACGCTCCGTATTTAAGGTTCTTACAATAATGCGTTTGTGTGGAAAATAAAATTATGTTTATTAGTCGGTAACACGCGACACGAATTATTGGATGGACGTAGATAACTAATTGATGAAAATTTTGTGAATATTTTACACCTTGTCATATTGCATTGTCTAACATTATACATCGTCAAAATACTACTTTCGAGAAACAAAACGTGCACTAATTAGTTAATCGATTGTTTTATTGTATAATATATTATTAAGTTTGTGTCCGACCTGCACTTGTTTTCTTGTATCGTTGTTAGAAACTATAGACAAATTATATAATTATTAAAAAAAACATTTTTAATCAAATAATTTGCGAATTCTAATTAATTGAAATTATTTTTCTAATTCGTTTTCGCGCTGTAATTACTATGCGAATTTATGTTAACCGACTCGAGTATTCGGCCTGCTATACAATTAAAACCAATTTCACATTATAAATGTACGCTATTCAGTTTAAAATTATTCCACTAAATTAGACATGTTTCAGCTTTATCAAGGTTTCTATCAACATTTTGCAAACACCGACAGTTTCATACGAATTCTAGTGCATAATATATATCCTAGGAAAAACATTTTTTTTTTTTTTGAAGTTATTTTTATACGAGTTATTGTATTAACACGTAAAATCTGACATCAAGTCAGATGGTATCGCCGAATTATTTAGTGTTAAAGGCAGTTAGTAGAATTGATTTTTAAGGTAATCTGAGTACGAAACATTATCTCGGTTTGTTTACTACTTCTGAGTTTGTGACTTGTAAGTACACAATTGTCGTTCTCGTGTACAACATAATATCAGTGTGTTCGTCTGGGGCATTCGCATTTTTTTCACGTCATGCGCACGACTGTTTATTCTTTTTTCGTCAAAAATTCACCTTGTGCATGTCAAAATTCGATCATCCGTGTAACCGGCGAACAATGGGAAGGGGAGTTGAAAAAAACATCACATTTATAACGGCAAATCATACGGATCGTTGACGTCTGTCACACATATTGTACGAATTGCTGCAACATAATTGTGTGCCGATTATGTTATTTTTTGACTTTTTCCGAGCATGCACTTATAATGTTGTTTTTGTTCGCAGACCGCATCGTTAGCGTCGCAGCCAACATCTTTACTCCAACAACCGCCTCCTGCACCACCGTCCTCGACGTCGTCCAGCAGTCCGCCACCGACGAGACACTCTTCCGCTTCGCCGACCCGGCCGTCAACGGCCGTGCTCACGACTTCAGCCACTCCGGTAACGTCGACCGCCGCCGGCGGTAGTCCTACAACGGTCTCGACCGCTGTCAGCACGTCTACGGCTCCTCGGTGCTGTGACACCGGCCGACCAATCTTCACCGACCCAATTACAGGCCAAACGGTCTGTTCGTGTCAGTACGACTTGCTCAGCTATCAGAGGTTGGCCGCGTCAGGCGTTCCGGCCTTATCCATGTACACCGCGCCTTATCCTGACGGTATGGCTGCTTACTTTCCGGCCTTAGGGTCAGACCAGCCACCGTTTTACTCCGCCGTAAGTAAATCAATATAGTTGTTTAGCAAGTTAAGGGAAACCGAATAAGTAGTCATCGGTTATTTTTGAGCACACAATCGATAAAATAAAAACAGTTTTAATAGCATACACAATAGTGTAAAAAATATCTGGTCGAATGCGAACATATTTCCATAAAAACTTTATCACCTACCAACATTCATTTGTTTTGAATTGCCTCGGTAGGACACTTAGATGACAGATTAATGTTCAAAAACATTTCATTAGACGGTCTTGTAAAATTTCAAAAATACATTATTGTACACTGGAAAACATCATAAGTAAACTAAATTCAAAATATGAATTTAATGAATTCCAATTGAACCTCAACCATTTTTATAATTTTACACGTTAATTAGTATATATAAATTAATGTCCACTCGGGCAATTTGTTTTTACCTGGCTCGTAAAGGGTAAAATAAAAGTCACCGTTACATTTATTTAGGTTTTTTATTTTGCATTTTATCAGCCGATTTTAACCGTGTCAAATGACATTTTAGTAACCGTTAGAGGCATGAGCAAGACATTTTCGACCGTGTAACCCCATACAAATTAGCATACATAGACCGATTAATAACAATAAAAGTATTACTACTTAAAATACATAATAATGTACGAAATAATAAAAAGCAACTGTTCGTGTCGTTTCTATTGTCGACCGCGGCACCAAACTTCGTGTTATTGCATTTGTGTTCTAACATTACCGAAAACGAGTTCGCCCCTCGTGTGCTGCAGCTCTCGTACAGTAATAACGTGTCATTTTTTTGTCATGTATTTTTTTTTTTTTTAATACTTATGTATTATTATTTTCGTTACAGGCCGCGGCGGGACTAGATCTCAAAGAGAACCTGGCAGCTGGAGCTACATGGCCGTACCACTCGGTCTATCACCCCTACGACGCAGCGTTCGGGTATCCTTTCAACGGGTGAGTACCCCCAAAAATATAATATACTAATAAAAAGGGACCTACACGCACCTAAAACAACAATGCGCTTACACGTCCATCTGTCCAATAAGAACGAGGCCACCGTGCAACCCGCGCGGGGCGGTAGGAATGACAGTTGCCCCTTCGCGTTCTAGTCACGACCAAACACAATAAAATGGACGCCATAGTCGTGTAGTACACAAGGGCAAAGTGTACGGCGGCGTTAAAGTAATCCTCCGCGATAATAGATGTACTCGAATCCGTATTGATATATGCGTTTAATTTATGTACTAAGACTGTACCGAGTTTCGGAAGGCGCTGAGAAAGCGCAACGCGGCAATTATCATCTGTTGTACATCAAAAGTTATTGTACAGGAGATTTCATTTCGGTCGGCTCATTGTTCTTTGCTCGTTTTACTTTATTAGGCTACGACCTACCGTTATTAATTAGCATCGGCACTATTCATACTGTACTTATATGCATATTATTGTATGCAAATACTGTTGTGTACACTGGCGAAACACGATTCTAACAGCGATTAGAAGCTTTACAAGTATACGCGCACACTGCGATAATGTTGTAGGCTGAGGTGCGGTGGAATACGCTTAGGTATAATTATTACAGGGCAAAAGTCGATTATTGCGTTAGTAATGTGTTGACCAGTGCATAATGGGCGGGTTGGGGTCGTTGTTGTATACTTTTTAACAAAATTAATATTTTGAAATAAATTCACTGGGTTTTTTCCCCACGACGGGAGAAATCGCGGTGCGCGTGCACTCGCATTAGTATGCGGAAAAAAATAATAATAATAAAATAAAGTTTATAATGGGCGATTCGTGTTGTATCGATGTCGATGATAATGATGAAAACTATCCCTTTTCAAAAGCCGAGTATACATTTTTTTGTCATGTGCTCGCCCCTACATAATATTGTTTCGCTTATACATTACCCCGGATCGGAAAAAACGTGTTACGTTAAAAGCTTTGTACACTTTTCGGTGCAGGTTAATTTTTTTTTTTACATGTATTCGCTCGTTGTGCACCGTTTGTGCGTATGTTTTTTACTACAGCGATTTCGATGTAGCAGCCATTTTCGAACCTTTTTTTTTTTACAATATGTTAATCCTCTGCGAATACAGTTCTCAGAGAGAAGTAAAAAATACCGAATCGGCAAACGTCGAGAGCATCCAAATTATAACCGCAAAACTAAATTGGTAACGACAATGTACANTACAATATGTTAATCCTCTGCGAATACAGTTCTCAGGGAGAAGTAAAAAATACCGAATCGGCAAACGTCGAGAGCATCCAAATTATAACCGCAAAACTAAATTGGTAACGACAATGTACACTTGTTAATTTTTTGACGCTGTTTAGTGACCAAAGTGCAAAAATATAGCGTGTTTTTTTTTGTTTCTACTGTAGAACTTATAACGCGATACCACAATACCATATTTTAGTTTTCCGTTTTAATAAATTATCAACGCAAAAAACAATTAACTGTTTATGCGACGAACATTGATTACACACACTTTGGACAGACACCGAAGCTTAAATTTATAAAAGTTTGGCGGGTTTGTTTTTTCACGTCGTTAAACGTTATGTGAGATTTTATGTATGAATTACTGTTTTCACTTTGCACATCAGACAATTCAAGTTATGCCTTGTTTTATAAACTATTTGGTATTCAAATAATTTGCGAGTCGTTTAAATGGACTCGAATTGACTTTGCTGCCTTGGTTAATCGCTTAAAAAAATATTTAGTACCTAACTCGATCGTTTTAAATTAATGTTGCCGCGTTTAGATTTGCATTAAATAGCATTTTCAATTAGGATTTTTATAGCCTCCTGTAGACTATTACTGTGCATTTTGTTTAAGCGTACATTTATACAAACAAACATACAAATATAAATTAAAATCCACCGGCTCGAATTTCATATTATCGCGTTTATAATCGTAAAAAGTTATACCGGTGTGTTTATTTGGTTATTTTCAAAAGTGTAATTTAATGGAATTCTACCAATTTTCAAGTCGTTATGGTAGACGATATAACGAAAAATAGGGCATATAGAAATGTAATAATTCAGCTGTAGATTTAATGTACTCGTTAATATATTAGGCAGATGGTAAGATGAATAGAATTATAGATGGGCTCTTCACACGAATGACAGAGGGGGAAATAAAAAATCACCTTATAGAGGTGCCACACACACAGACAGCAGACATTACTCAAAGAACGCATTTGGGTGTGGTTTGTTGGCACTACGGGTAAAAAGATAACAATTACCGCCGCCGCCGGTGCTTTTCGCCATTATAATACCTCCTATCGTCGTTTGATAGATAAGAATTATTTTTTTAACACGCTCGGTGTGTTTATCCGGACAGCGCTGTACACAATATAATCAGCGTACAATAGCCGCGCGCCTTTACTGCGACCGCTTCTGTTTTCCACGCACACATTCTCATAAACACATTTTGTTAATGGAATCACGTAGGAAGCCACCGCCGACGACGTGTACTGGTTAAGTGGCCGCCACCGCTGGTATAGGTATACACGCGTGCCACTGTAATAAATCATACACTGTATACCTGTACACTAGATTGTCGGGGCTGCAGATAAGCCGTGAGCGTATGAAGACCTCCCTCGGAGCAGGTGCGTATGCACTCGGAGAGATTTCAACGCAAATTACGTGAAAAGCTACCGGGTTCGCGCTCGTTCCTGTCCCCGGGCACCGTTAATGCACCGCCGCGTAATCTGCGTAGACGACACTGCCAGTTGTACGCAAATAATTTACTTACTTACCGTAATGACGGTAAATCATTATTCCAATAGAGCGTACCGTATTTTACGTGGTCACTGATAAGGAGTGTTTTGACATACAGAGGCCGTACAAAAAATATATATATTAAAAAAAAAAAAATGGCGGCAGTGAGTTTTTGTAGGGTTGCGCGACACGCAAAAACGCATGTCCAACCGCAGTTACACCGGCACCGCGCCTACCTCGCGACTTTCTCGTCCCCTCCGCCGGCAGATCCGTACTGAGCTTATCGTACCGTTCGGTCGTGGCAGCGGCTATTAATTAACCGGTGCGAAACGCCCGCAACCGCACGGCCGGGGTTGATTGTTGCACTGTAACACCGTCGTCCCTCCCCCGACAGTCCGGGTCGTCCTCGTTTTTTCGTTCTACCCCGCAACAAGCTCCGCGTCGATATTAATAATACATAATGTAAGCCACGCGTCCCACCGGCGGCCGTCCAATCCGGCCGACTGTTGTATGCATTGAATTTCACACTTGCAATCACGAGTTTTTCAGTCAACGGGTAAATTAGACGATTTAACGTGACGAATAACAAAGCGGTCCAGAATTCGTCGTTGTTAGAGCAGACTCGGCCAAGACACGGTTAACGAGCGGATGCGTTTTATTTATAAATAATCGGCCGTTGTCGACGGGTGTTGGAGATTTTTCCGGTTGGCTGTTGAAATAAATGACGAGCGGCTAAAAATTTACATTATAAACTCATTTGAGCGACACTAATCCGTTTTCGAGCACCACCGACACCAACCGATCTGTTTCAGCGTATTGCGACGCAGGAATCGACATGGTTGGGAATCACTGGAAAAAAAAAAACGAAATTAATGTCAAGCGAGTGGTGTTGGTTTTACATGCTTTTATTTTTTTTTTGGAAATAACCGGTTCCAGTTTTTTAGATTTTCATATTAGTTTATTGCCGCGTGTATCGGATACGACATTCATAATATTCTCGGACGTTACAGTCCAAACACCGCTGGTATCCAACGAAAGCGAACACGTCAAACGTGTCGCTGCGTGTGTATTAAAAAATTATAATCCCAATTCGTAATGAAAATAATAATTGTTGCTTTGCATAAACATAGCACTTTCAGACCTCTGTAACCTTTTTGGTCGTTTACACACAATTTGTGTATCAGGCCGTTTGAATATTCATGTCGTACCGCTTACTAATTAATCATCGCTTAATTATACTTTCATAACTACCGCGTATCGATCATGCGGTGCATTTGCGTGCCGATCGCGCACCGTCGACGGGGAGGGCAAGGGGAGGGCGAAAAACGATGTTCCAAATTGATACGCTTCGAAGACAAAACGCAACGATATTATTTCAGCTGGCAACGCGATGTCCGTGAAAAAAATCCTCCGCTTTTCAGTGTGTAACATTTTTTTAATTTGCCTTCCGGACAACCGTTTATTTTTTATGCGCCGCCGTAATAATAACATAACCGCGCGTCGAATACGAGAGATTATAAATGTTTTATCGGTCGAATATCTTCTGCCTCTTCTTTCTGACGTTGTCGCCACCGCCGGATGCCAGTAAAATTTTATTTATTTTTTTGTCCTGTTATGACAACACGCGTTTCATTGGACGATCGTCGTTTCCCATTGTTTCTGGAATTTCTTTTTTGTCGTTTTAGATGTTTCTCTCGGAGTCCTTCGTAGGTTGTGAACGGAATAAAAAAATTATTGGTGACGTATATTTGTATTTAAATTTTGCTTTTACATAGTGTACTAATTGATCAATACGAAAAAGCTCGGAGGCTAAAAAAAAACAATACCAAAGAACGACTTGTAACGATTTTTCGTTAATTGAAAAACATTTCGACACGAATTACTTGCCGCCGCGATCATTAAATGCATTCGTGTTGTGCAATTCATAAACATCGGAAATTAAGCAATAATTTTTTACGTTTCATCTACAGCCGACGTTATGCGACGCGAATGTGTTGTTATTAGAGTTTATGTACATCGCTATTTACATACTTCTTCCTTTTATTTTATTCTCGTTGTGTTTAATTAATATAATTATTTCGAAAACGCGTTACGTGGTTTTTGGTTGCAGTAAATTCTATTGTAGTTTATTTTAAATTAGACATTATTTGTAAAATATGATCTGTCAAACTAGTCACGGTTGGGGGCACCGACACGAAGCACACACGCAATTACTGTAATTTTTTAAATAATTTTCGCCCAACAAACTTAANGCTCTACGCAATTACTGTAATTTTTTAAATAATTTTCGCCCAACAAACTTAAAATTAATACGATTTTGATCGTGCAGTTTTTTTTTTTCGGTTACTTCGCACATCCTTGTAACGATGAGACTTTGATAGGAAACAGGAAGTCGACCACGTTCACNAATTACTGTAATTTTTTAAATAATTTTCGCCCAACAAACTTAAAATTAATACGATTTTGATTGTGCAGTTTTTTTTTTTCGGTTACTTCGCACATCCTTGTAACGATGAGACTTTGATAGGAAACAGGAAGTCGACCACGTTCACGTTGAACTGCTCGTACAATGCGCGCGTTTGTACTTCTAAAGTAACGTGCATCTTGAATTTTTAATGGCCAACGGTTCGTTTGATATTTTAAAATCCAATACCATTTAAGACTCGAACGATAATACAATATAAACACTATTAATGTGCTACCAGGTCAGTCACACCGGCGCGGGCACAATGTATTATTGTAATTATTTCGAAGCATCGTAATCGACTTCCTTCCGGCGCACAAAAGAAACCACTTCCGTTGACTGGCACCGTGTGCGACGGCAGTGGACATAAGCAGTCGGTAAATTCTGTTGCGACCGGACACAACAGGCCCAAAAGTACTACTAAAAAGACACGCGGTCGCGTTCTGGTCAAATTACGAGAACAAACCGATGCGTTTTGTCTTAAAGCGCGTTTTGAAGAGTGTAAAAAACACCGAATACGGACGCGACGCCCGGGAATTGATCATTTGTTTCTTAACTAGTGTTTCTAATAAGTTTTGTATGTGTTTATAACGTGCGGTGGAAATCTCACAGACACACAAAAGTAATACGTATTCGGTTACCCGCATTATGAACGATTACCGATCATCCGTAAAACAAAAAAGACAACCGTCCTACTCGACCGGTCTTCAAAGAAACAAACGCGTCAATAATATAATAACATATACATAATGTAATGCTCTCGAATTACCCCTTTACACACACACGCAGCTCCCCAAACAGCACACTCTTTGTGCCGAGCCCGAGCCGGCGTACCGTGTTACACTGAGTTTTACAAGTTTGTCATTTTTACACCTCTTGTCCGTCCGCGTTTTCCACCTCAGTCGTCTTCGGGTGACGTTTCTTCTATCTATTTTTTAGAAAAACTTAACACAATTTCTACGCGGTATCACATCAAAGCGAAACGTATATCAACCGGTCGTGAGAGTGTCGACCGAAGACTACTCGAGCGGTGTCGTGTAAACGAACATGCATAAAAAATAATCTCTGTGTATCCCTAAGCACAGCGTATGACGATATTAGAGAAACCAAGGGAACGGTATACAAAGAGGGTTCCTCTTAGAGATTTCTCCCTACACTTTTGTTGTTCCCCTCGTCTATAGGTGGTGCACTTGGTCCAGAACTGTTGTAATTGGTCCGAAAATGAGCAGACATGATCGGTATTTTTTTTTAGCGATTCCCCTATAGTTATTGTGTATAAAATAAATAAGCGCTGGTTTTAAATTTTTACCAAACCATAACGGGAGTACAAGGGCATATCCGAAAAGTATATTTTTACATATTGTTAAACATTATGCCTATTTTATGACCGTGGTCAGATTTAAACGCATTCAGTTTCGTTTATCATTGATTATTTATAGGCTTAATTAATGGTGCGACCCAGTGGAAGTTCAATGGCCTAAGCGAATTTAGTGTCTAGGTGTAGCTAATAAAAGTTTTAATCTATTTTGAATTTCTGTTTGTCTAGCCAACGTTTATAAATGACTAACACAATCGCATTTATTATTACAGCGATAGCTTTGCGTTAAACTAGTTGTCACTTTAAGTATTTAATCATTGACATTGTGTTTAACACGTATCAACGGCATCAAACCTGAACTCTTTATCGTCACATATTATTTGTTTCAAATAAACATTGAGCGGTCAGTGAACTTATTTAGTGTGTTTCCGCTAAAAATACACCAAAACCATTGGGGTCCGCCGACACAATTCATTTAAGATTGTTAAATTCAACACTTTGAATAAAAAAAAAACTAATTGCACAACGACTATTTTTATGTACTCGTTTCATCGGGTCCTATTAATGATTCGCGTCGGGTGTTGGCAATTGTCTGATACGTGATTGGTCTTAAAAAATCGTTATTTATCGTCAACGGCGCTGTAGTTAAATCACCAAATATTTCCAATCAAGTTTGGCTTGTCGTCTGCATATTGATTGCGAAGCCTATAAAACCGCAGCGTTAATTAGGCGTTCGACGAGAGTTCACCGAGAGAATGTGTGTACCAGTGAGCATCGTGGTCGTTTATTAGGTCACAATTCTTTTAACTAGGAGACAACATTTACACGAATACATTATGATGCGAGGTAATTAATTAATTTACACAAAACATTATCGATCGCTCGGAACACCATAACCTATTTGTGATTTATATTATTGAGATCTAATTAGCAACCGAAATGCGCCGGTCGAGGTTATAACAACAAGCGTTGTTACAGTCACACATTATAATAATTACAGTGTAAAACTATTGTAACCGACACAATTATCGTGAGCCCACTCGCACAGAATATTGGCAACCGGGAGGGATTTTCGCGTCTCAAACTACCGGGGGAAATCAGAAAAAAACTCTATATACACTTGAAATTTATTCTGAACCCTATAACCCGGCGCGTCCGAAGGTTGACAATAATAAAAACCGAGTGGATTTAAAAAGAGAGAATGAAAAAAGGGAAAATGTAAATCGGGTTTTAACGGCGTGACAAGCAAAGAGATGCACCGGGTCTAAATAAAAATCCATTAGTCGGCCGAGACGTTAATTGGATATTTCGCCTGAAGAATCGGAATCGTGATTAACGGAGACGTTATAATACACAATATACCAAGTGGCGGTGAGCAAGAGGAAAAGTCGACGGGATAGTTTAAGGGGGAAACGACGAGAGTTATTCAAATTCCATTAAACCCGGCTCGGTGGCGATCCTTTTTATTAATTCCAATTAAACACCGTCGACGGATAAAAAACTAAATCTGCATAAGTTAAAAAACATTTATACCGCCGCGCGCGCGGGGGTTATCCCTGATTTTTATTTTCCCACTCAAAAGTTGAAACTGCGTGAAATCGTTTCCCTTTTCAACCGCCCCATCGCTTATTAACAGTATTCTCACTCTTTTTTTTTTTTTTATTAATCGCGCAAAAAATAATAAATACCCGTTGCTCTCGCCACATCTTCTGCCCACAACTGCGGTATTAAATAATTTTGTGTTGCACCAATGAAAAATTATAAACGCATTGCTCTGTGTTTAGGTACGGCATGGACCTGAACGGGGCCCGGAGGAAAAACGCCACGCGGGAGACGACCAGCACATTAAAGGCGTGGCTGAACGAGCACAAGAAGAACCCGTACCCAACAAAGGGCGAGAAGATCATGTTGGCCATCATAACCAAAATGACTTTGACCCAAGTTAGCACGTGGTTCGCAAACGCCCGGAGGCGTTTGAAAAAAGAGAATAAAATGACCTGGGAGCCCAGAAACAGGGTTGAAGACGAAGACAACAATAACGAGGACGATCGCAAGACTCCTGACACTAAAGATATGGGTGAGTTAAAACAAGGCCGTTTTTTTATTCCGGATCACAAAAAAAAAAAAAGCGAACACGTTCCTCGGGTACTTTTGCGATTGCACGTGTTCCGGGTGGGCATTGACACGGTTATACTTTTTTACTGACTGAACCTTTAATGTTGGCCCCTCTGTTGGCTCTCTTAATGTGCAATAAGTGTGGAAGGACAATCAAGTGGTGCGACGAAGCGTTTTCCGTAATAGCCTAAATCACGCGCCCTGTCGGTTTCAATGACCGTTTTAGCGTCGTCTTGGCCAAAAACCGCACCTCTCCCTACGGAGATTTTGGGACTATTGCAAAGACCATAAATTTCACAAAGCCGGTCGCTCTTATTTATAATACACATCAATGACACGGTCTGTAACGTTGGTCCATAAATCCTCGAGTCTTTCTGGTTCGCTTATGACAGTACCCCGTTGGTTTTCGACAGAGCCACGTGTGCCTCGGCAGTTACAAGATGCGTGTAATAATAATATGATTATGACCGTTTCTACACAGTAGTGTTGACCTCGTGAAACCGGAAACCGTGTGTTTGGAGTCGATGAAAACATAAAATTACATATTTTTTATTTGTGTTGACAGCCATTTAATAGCATTGCATTATTGCTGCGTTATGGCGTTTGGTACCATGAAATTATAAATAATCACATCTTAAGTCGACTCCAGCATCGTTGTTCGAGACCGTTTTTCCAAAAAACATCTAATCAACTCGCGTCGTTGTAATTATACACACGTCCGGTGTACAATGTTCGTTTACTGTAACAATGTGCACAAGAAAACTATTTTGTCGTTGAATTCCGAAAAATGAATGAACCGATTCAGTAAAATAATTCCTACTGCGCACACGTGCCCTCGTCGATTTACACACACGCACATTTTTTGTATTTAAATTTCGATAATCTAGTTTTTTAATGTGCCGGGAAAAGTTTATAGCGGCCAGCAGTCACATTGTACGACCGACATTAAAAAATCATATACATACTTCTTTATATTTTTAGTGAGAGCTAATTAAATAAAACATGTTTTTTTTTTATATAACGTCTGAATAACGTTTGGTCCATTTTATAATCATCGCTCAAGTACCAATTATCAGTCGAGTAACCGCAGTGTAGTAGTCCATTCAGTTAGGTTTAAGGGCTATTAACGAAATCCGGAAAAAAAAGTTTTATTGCTATCAAACGAAATCTGCCAAAAACCTTTTGACCCGAGTTGACGCATAAACGCCTACAACAGTGATTTTGACCGAATTTTTTATTTGTATTTTTGTTTACAGATTGCAAAGATTCGGGAACAGGATCGAGTGAAGATGGTGACCGGCCCGGTGCCAACCATACCGGCAGCGAATGGAGTGAATCGCGAGCCGACAGCGGGCCGGACTCACCGGAACTTTTCGAGAGACCGCCGCCACCTCATTTCTTACACCATCCGTCCCCGTATCACCATTATCCGGCAGCAATGGCTGCGCACCACGCTCACCATCACCGCCGTTTCCCATCAGCATCACCGCCGGCACCACCATCGGGCCTGTCACAGAGTAGCGCGCCCAAACCGCGGATTTGGTCGTTGGCCGATATGGCCAGCAAAGACTCCTCCGCAATGAGCACGTCACCCAACTCACCGACACCGCCTTCACTGGCCATGGGTCCGTTCGGTAAACCTGGCAGCGAACACAGGCGGCCACCAGCGGCGCCCGTCCCATCTCTGCCACCCGGTTTTGCCCGACACGAGCTGTACCGGTCGTTCTACGAAGACCCCGCGTACAGGCCGTTCGGGGTAGGAACGTCGTCAGCGTCGGTGTTCCCTTCAGCCATAGCCGCGGCCGCCGCTGCCGCAGCGCACAACAACCATCACACGGTGAAAGCCGAACCTTCGCCGGCCTCGTCGTCGGACACCGAATCAATAGTTCAGGTACAGCAGGCCGAAAGAGCATGAGGCCCAACCGAATAAAAAGCCTGCGCTGAAGTCTCCAAATAACAAAAGCAAAAAAATCCAAAGATAATAATATATATATGAAAATGAATATTACTTGTAAATTCTTTTTAAAAATTAATTCGTGTACATAGAATACGTTTATAAATATATATATATATATATATATATATATGAGATATATACAAAAATAAAAAGGCATGTATAATTGTGCAGACAATAAGTTGAATAAAAATTTAAAAAATAAGTTAAATAAATAAATAAATATTTAATAATGATATGTAATCGGATACGTATAACAGTAAATTTAACGGAGAAAAAAAATGAAATCATATTTCATAAATGTATTGTGTACATTGTATACTTGTGTATTAGGTGTAATACTAAATCATAGAGAGGACGGCCGTTCATTCGAGTCTGTCCGGTTTAAGTCGACTGGACAATCTTTTACTGTTGCACGGGGAACGTTTACACGTAATGCATTGCAATTTTTTTTTTATTGGCATGTTAATTTGTTGGTTTTTTTTTTTTAAATTATTTTTCGCAGTCTTTTTGTGAAGAGACGCGGTATGAAAATTTACCTTTTCTCGTGTCTTTCTGTTGATAATAGCGAACAAACGATAGTTGTAGATTATACCGATAGTATCATTGACAATTATTACGAAATAAAAAATATGAAAAAAAATTTAATTGTACGGGATTACGGCGTTGAACTCCTCGTGCGCGTTGACACACTTATAAATTATTATTTTATTGTTTTACATAACTCTTAGTGTATATTATTTAGAGGTTTGTACATTGTACGATGTAACGATATATATATACATAATATATATAGAAATACGCGATATTATTATTTTATTTTGTAATTAATTGGAGTAAAAAAACCATTGTTATAGCTTTAAATTTAAATTATTCTATTATGTTTTTTTGTGATATTGTAGTCGGTACTTTTCCTAATACATTGTTTTTTTCTTAAACGATATTTCATTATTTAATTGAACTCCAACACCTATTCTCTCACTCTCCTCTGTTGGCACGGCGTCGTTCGGTAAGATCTTAAAACCGTGTGGTAGTAATAATTATAAGTTCACAATAGTAAAATAACACACACACACACACACGACCAAACGGAGGTGCGGCCGACGGTGTAAAAGCGCGTTGAGCTGAACAAACACCGGCCGAGTGTGAATTTATAGAATACACATAAAAAAAAGTGTACGCGCGACAAAAACAATCGCGGTGTGAATTATCTGTTAGGGATTTATAATGGCCAATTAAACTAGTGAAAAGAATGCAGTGTGCGATGCGTACGCGGACAGTCGAGTTTATGTTGCCGAGGTACGGGCATTGTTGCGGCATTCCGGGGCCCAAATTGTGTGACGCAAGTCGTAAATCACAGTGTGCACCGCCGCCGGGGAGGTGAGAACGAGTGAAAAAATTTTCCTTACACCTCTCCGAAGATGGTGGCGCGAAGATAAAGCGAGTCTTTAACAAATCGACACGGCCGAGACCACCAACACCGTCGAGTACACAAGTCCAGCGACTAATTTGTTTTTCGATTGTCTTTTGCTCGGCCGTTGTGCTCATCTGTTTGCAATTACAGTCGTGTGTGTGTGTGTGTGTGTGTAACTTAGGAATGTCGTGGTGCCGGTCGGCATACAATGGAACACTGTCAACTACATTGGAGTTTCGTGGCATTGTCTTAGCAACGTCATGCACAATGTGTTCGCGGACATGGTAAGCGCAAGACGCATGTGAAATCACAATAAAACGTTGAATACGTTTTTGGCAAATGAGTTTGAAAACAACGATTGGTTTTTTTGAAAAACGTCTACACGTCTTTTACATTTTAAAACGGCCGAGTTACTACATGCAAACAACATGTATCTAACTTGGGCACGCATTTTTAACAAGCTCCACTAAAATAGTCGAAACAAATAGCGTTTGTAACAAGATAGTTTTCAAATCGTCGAGCAACAATATTTCTAGCCGGATATCAACAATTTGTTTAAAATTTTTAAATAATTCATCGAAATAGGTAAACGACCACGAGTTTGTTTTCCGTCTGAGTTTTTAATCGGTACGACCATTGGTTTTTTTGCAATTCACACTAGACAAAAATAAACTATTGGCTGCATTTAATTTAAATGGCACATGCACTAGACCAGACATTTGCATTGAAGTGTATCAATTTTAATTTATCATCGGCTATGCGCTAATGACTACAACTCGTTTTCAGTTGTCACATGTCCTTTTAGGAATCGCGTTTTCCAGTAACGCGAGTGAATAATTTTTCTTCAAAACTCATTAATTATATTCTTTTATGCATTTCAAAACGTTGCTTCGATGATCTGAACTTGTGCAACATGTGTGACAGAGGTTATATATTTGCAATCCCCACTGATGATGACGACGACGACTGACGGGCAGACGACTGCAGCAGTCATTAAATAAACATTATTTTTAAACGGTAATAACTTGGAGATTAAGTAAAGTCGTTCGTACAGATGTATCATGTTATTATTGGAAAACGGGTAGATCATTACATTTCTTCACCTTGCAAAATATTTATTGTGAAAAAACTGCCTTGTTTCGTATATTTCACACCGATCGGAGTAGTTTGACAATATATTTCTTGGAAATTTAGAGGAAAGTAATGTTTTTTTTTACGTTTCGTGTAGATTTCGGGTGTACTATTTTCAAAGGATTTTGGTTCCCAGTCCTGTTTTTGATAATAAATGATGTTAAATGCATTGGAAAATGAAGAATAGCGTACCGAGTGGAGTTGTGTTAACGATACGTTGTGTTTTAAAAATACCATAAAACAAACAGACGAAAAAAAAATTGGCCGTGCCCGGAACAGATACATATTGTTCTGGTGGCTTTGAAATTAATCGCTTCTCTGGCGGTTTTTAATGTGCCAATGTAAAAAAGCAGCGGTGACGATGACGAAAGGAATCGTTTTGTTTGTTTTTTCATACTCCGCCCCAAACCCCCCGACACGCGTACCGCATTAATATGCAAACACCGAGGAGAAGGGAATCATCCCGCAATGCTTATATTATTATTATTATTATTATTACTGGTGTGTGTCACATGTATATAACACTGTTCGGTTGATGTGTGTTCGCGTTTATAAGTGCCGGATATTAAATGAGTGTCGTTTATCAGTGCGGGTGGAATGGAATGAAAAAAAAAAATAAAAAACTGCGCTCGTCGTCGATGGTTGCGGTGGGCGTAAAAATGTCGTACAGAAATATATATATATATACATCATGAGGACTGTACGGCCGCAGTAGTGTATGTCATTTGCAGCTAGCGTAGCAAAAATGTGTCGAGTCGTTAACACGACGACGACGACGACGAGAGAGAAAATCTCCGGTAAGAGGACCGGAGGATTTATGCGAGGGTCGAAATGGCAGCGACCACACAGTCACGTTGTTTTAGTTGTTAAAAAAAATCTATAACACAAAGGTCGAACGATTATTGTACTCCGGCAAGACAATGCGCTACCGAGTCTGTCCACTGCCCACGCCGGTCTTGTTCGGATCGATAATCCGGTACACACATAGTACAAGACATTACACGGGACGCCAACAAAGGAACTGCACCGGGTCCGTACTTGCGGTTGACGTTTTTTACCGGCAAATCTACAAAACAGCAACGCCTTTCACTTACACGTCTCCGGTCGATACGAGCTTCTGGATTCCGCCGTTTAGTCGACAAAAAACCATTGTGCTCGAACTGACAGTGTTGTCGTCTAGTGTATGCGATCAGCCGAGTGCAAAGTATTAGCCCATGAAAATTGTTGTTAAACTTTTAGACGGCATTGTTTTACTGCCGGCGAGCCACATAAAGTACCGACACAAGTCGGGTCTTATACGAGTACACGGTTGTATACGCACATCTTCAACGCGCATAAACCGTCACTTAAATTAATTTAATAGGCGCGCAACATTTTTTTTTTTATGCGCGTTACACGAAAATAAAATTGAAATTCCGTTCAAAGTGCGCATTTTCCTTGCGGACGCCTACGCCGATAAATTTCACACGATTGGGAGTCTTTAAAAATGCTCACCAGACACTTTCAAGAGCTGCCGCCTCCTCTGCGATCATAAAATTCTACACGTTCGGATGCATTTACAGCAAGTAAGACGGTCTGTCGAACGGGTCGAATAATTTTTTTGTTTTTTATCAAGTCGGGACCATCTCGTCCGAATGATTTCATCCGGTAGTAATAAAACAGTACAACTAACGAACGTTCCAACACCGTGCTACAAGATGGAGGGTTTTTTTTTTTTTATTAACTCGAACGAAAACGTTACAAAACGAGATCGTGTACGGGTTAAATATAATTAACACACAAATGGGTTCCTTTTGTATAGCGCATAAACGTATGGCCCAATTAATGAATTCGTATTATTTGCTTAATAATCGAGACACGTTGGTTTTATTTTTCATGAATTATTATAACACACCACAATTTGAATGGACTGCGAACACGTATATGGTTAAGGCGAGTAACTCGGTTATGACTTATGACTACCGGCCTACAGTACTTACACGAATCGTGTTCGTAACAATGTACTGCGGTACGGCATTCCGACTATTTTACGAAAACAAAGAAAAACTGCTGCGTATTGTATTCAAACATTAACTGGACTACTAATTATTTGGCGACAAATGGTGTTTAGTATGTAGAAAAGCAGTAATTCATTTTAACCGGCTCCCGAATTAGCATTTTATCAATGGCCATCAAAAAACGACGGCATATTCGATGCATTTATTATTTTGTCGACGAAATGGTACCTATTTTTGTTTTTTTTTTTTTTACTACTTATATGTACCGATTTATGTGATATGGATAATTTCAAAGTGTAAAATTGTCAATTCTAATTTATTTGTTTTAGTCCAGATACAAAATCAACGTGTTAAATTACTAAAAAAAAATACAATAGTGTCGCATTTGTGTTTGCCACGGCTTGTTACTAAAATGTGCACTTTTATATAAAAAATAAAATAAAATTATGGTTACATAATTTGTAAGAGTAAATCTAATCGCTGCGGTGTTCAGATATTATTTCATTCGGCTGATTGTTTCCACACATTGTGAGCACATGAATTACACTGCCAAATTTAAGACGAGAATTTCGCATTCTATAAAATTATTAATCAAGTCAGTAGAAATCCGCTATTGACCTCAACTGAGGAAATAATTTTCTTTTACACTTTTTGTGTACAGAGTAATTCTTTTAATAGCAGCCATTCGATTTCCTTTTAAAATAACAATTACGTTAATAAATATGTTTTTGGTATTATTTAATGTCTAGTCTAAAAATGTCCGGTGATAAAAATTGTCACACCCACAGTCTCTATTTTAAAATGGTAATAACTTTCGAAATAATTGGTCAAAAGTTGTCTTCGACCGATTATTCAATTTTCATTTTACGGTCTAAATATGCTAGTTGCCATTTAAAAAAATAAAGTTCACATACTCGTAATATATGAATTAAAAAACAATAATTAATTGATGATTCAAGAAACATGTGAAACTAAAAATACCGAAAATAATTTTCTGACACATTACTAAATTTTATCAGAGATCGTATGGCTGGTGTTAAAAAAATCATCGTGTATAACAAACGAACACGTCCACACTGGTTCGAGGTGTAGACGTTGGGTAAATAATGACATTACTTACCCATTTAATATTCTTACCGACCACTGAATAGGGTCCTAAGTATGTTATTTAACGTCGAGCTACTCCGGTGTATGCGTAAAACGAGATAGAAGTCGGCGGTTCGTGCACTTTGGGAAACAGAGTACGTTTAAAAAAGGTTTTCTTGCTCTTTTACTTATCTCAATCGTCCGATACTCGGCTGTGTAAGCCTTGTCATTTCTAGATAGGTATGTTAACATTGACAGACACGACAAGGTATATTGAAATTGCCCAAGAGTAATGAATATTTTGTTTTCAGTTTGTATAGGATTGGGAACTCAAAATCAAAGAAAACATCTCGAGCAATTAAATCGTTCGAGTCTTGTTCTATCCTGCGACGGAGATGCTTAAGATCGATTCTAAAACAATACCAACAGCTTTGGCGTTGTAGAAATTTAGATAAAATCAATCGAGTGATATATGGTGGCGTCTTGTCGGTGGAGTCCTTGCCGATTGTGAGTGACCATCCTGACCGCGGTGCCGACTAGTCTTTACACTGCCTCTCCTCGAATTGGCTTTGGTCGTATTGACGTGCGTACTTCTAATAGGGCAAAATACTTGATCCTTTTATTATTTTTTTCATTTGACGATGTAAGTTTCTAAATCACTAGTTGTTTACCGCGCCGGTCGTACATCATCCAGCGAAAACTGTTCATAGTTATTGTCATCGTCGTCGTCGTCGTTATAATCTCATTCCCGTCGACGTCGCTATGTGTATAGTCTTCATGTTGATCGAGAGCAGCAAAAAAAGCACTCACAATGAACGCAGACGACTGTTGTGAAGATTTTTTATACGTACCTATGTAACTCTAATGTTTATTATTATCATCATTTATTTTTTCTGTCCGTTTCGAGTGCAACTTGGTGTTTGTGTGAGTATATAGTTCTCAAGTAAACCGGGTCCCATCAGTCATGTCCGCGGATCGTCAGCGTATCGAAAGAGCATGTGTTCCTATGCATGTCACCGAGTCGGCCATATATTACTATTTCATGTACATGTAATATATATATATATATATATGTGTGTATGACTACGTATGTGCAAGTCGATTATATAGAGGCCGCGTGGGATCTTTGTCGGGGGACAAAGGATAAGCAGAAATTATGTCTTCATTAGTTGACAGTTGGTGGGTGGGCAGATAGTTGGTACTTGCTCTACACTGCCACAGTCCATTGTTCTTGTGCAGGTACGGTGGCCTGGATTTAGACGTACGACGATGACCGACTATGCGGAATACATGTATATGTTTTTTACCAACGCAGAGACGGATGGAGACGTAGCAGACGCCGGGCACCCGGTGGCTGGATGTGAGGGGAGGGGATGTTCTTGTAGCCAGAATGACGTGGTTGAAGTTACGGACAATGATACAATCTTAGTCTCGTCATTAGTTATTTGTTTGATCGATCAACCGAAAATTCAGTTATAAATTTAATGAGAACTCTTTTGAAGTCATTTGAATTGAAAAACGAGCTTGAGTTATAATAATATATTTTATTTATTGCGTACAAGTTGAATAATAGCTAATGTTCGTTTTCTTGAGTCTTACTTTTTAATTTTCAGTTAAATTTGTGTTATACAAATGTTATGCTTTCTGATCTCCTCGTGATATTATAATATTTTTCTCGTGTATGAATTAATAAAAACTATTAATAATCGTCGAGGAAGTATTTTAGAAAACTTTTGAATATTAATATACTGCAAGACGGATGAAAAATAAAACATTATCTCGACATCAAAAAAAAATAATAATTTCGATTATGATACTACATTGAATTTTAACAAGTGTCTGAACATTCACATTTACTGAGAAATTTGATTCACTATGAAAATATTAGTTTTAATCGAGAATGACTTTTCGATAAGACTGTTCCGGAGAAAAATACAGTTACAATACACTTTGTATGTATCACAATAATAGCAGGTGAAATGTATAAAACGGGTGCTCAAATAAAACGGTCTCGCGGTCGTCGTGGGTGGCTAAGTAACACTGTTTTCTCAAAAACCGCGATTGTGTGATCAAAAAAATGCGCCTCGGTCTTGTCAAGTGTTTTTGCATTATCACGGCGGTGGTCAGTTGGGATAAAAATGTCATTGTTGCGTGTACAGGGCAAGGAAACGTACATCCCGTGCAAAAACATATTGATGGGGAGGGGCATCTGTACAACAAGTTTTACACGACATCATACTTGTAAATTTTGAAATACTCGTTCATGTGCACTCATAATTTGAATATACGTGAACATAATTATATACTCTAAATTTGAATTGCGCTTTATGTTTGGCGCCTTCTCATTATATAAAGTGGGTAATTTATACGATTAACATCAGAGTAACGTTTGCTCACAGAACTTCAATGTAGTTTTAATAATTATGTATTTTGATCATTTCTGTTTGTATATGTATGATATGTGTATACACTCATACATTGAGATTGTTTCAAAATTCAAAATATACACTTCAAGTAGGTGCCTAATTTACCACGCTTGTGAACCAGAAAAAGTACAACTACGTTTTTCTCTGTACATTATCATGTGAATATAACTCAAAAACTTAGTTTCGATAGTTAATGCAAATTAATTTTAATTATATGCATTTTTAATTATTCCACACAAGTAATAGAAATATTTATGCTTAGTGGTTTTTATATTTTTTGGCACACAACCGCTATGTTGTTTCTCATTAAACCGTTTGCAAATCCCTCTAAATTCATTTTTTTAAATACACGGATAGCAACAATATAAAAATTTCATTACAAACATTAGAATTAGGAGAAATTGGTGGCATCGTTCGTGTTTTCAGTGTTTATTTTGCACAAATCGACAATAATATTATTTCTAATTAAGACGGAATTAACTAGAGGCAAACACATCTAATTAATTTGAAGCCAGCGCGGTTTGAAAAAAAAATTGGTGTTCTTCATATAAAATCAGAATGTATCTACGGATTGAATGCTTTAATGTTAAATCGGTTAATTGACATATTCATAGGGATCTTATTATACTAAACCGTAGAATATTATAAAGCCATTAATGTCAACAAAAGTAAACTACGATAGTCTTTTCAATAACAGTATTTTTATTATCGTTAAATCAAACAGCGTATGTCATTACAGATGAAATAATCATAACATGATAGATTCACACAAGTGTACGGACATACACTTTTTTTATATATAATGGAATATTTAAATGGAACGTTCATATAATATTAAATTATGATATTTACAGTATTCTAGAGGACATGTTATTAAACAAAGTTTCAAGGTTTTAATATCGTTAAATATAAAGTTCACTCGTGTATTAAAAATCTAACAATTAATAGAAAAATAAATATGAAATGTTGAACAATGTTTTACTGCGAGTATCAGTCTACTGTTAAATAATAAATCAAAATTATTTTATGAATAATTCATTTTTTTTAGTTTTACGAAAATCTGTTAAGAAATACAATAGTAATATTTTTACAAAACCAGATTTTTATGTGTAAAATTAAGGTGTGAAAAGTTTTTGGTTTGTTTATTTTTAGAAAAAATATTTCCAAGTAAACAAATACATAAATACGAATAATAACAATTCATCTTTAGAATATAAATATTTTATCAACTAGTAATTATCGTCTAGCTAAATTAGCTTTTCATGAATAACTAATGTATTATAAAACGCTTTTTTTTATTTATTTTGGCACTTGCTGTGATTGGTCGCCATGATTAGGTAAATGACATTTAATTGAAATATGATAACAGCGATGATTGCGCGTATCATAGATGTGATATTTCATCACGTTGCAATGTATTTTCATATACAAAGTTTAGGGCAAATGAGGTTGGTTAAGTTGTGGAATAGCCTAATAACGTTGCAGTCGGATCCACTTAAGATCGACATTAGAAATGTGTCTTGGACGTTATTTAACACAGTAACCGCAATAGCTTCACTATATATTAATAATGATTGTTGTGTCGTGACAAGCTCATATCGACTCGAGTGTGTTGTTCTCGTGCGCTAAATCGGCGGCACTGGCTGAACGCAGTCCACACAAAGTGTGCGATAACGACCGGTAAAAAATGACGTCGTCAGATATAAAGTCACCATTCTGTTTAATATTCCACGTCAGTGTAACTCCAATAGGTGCTTTCCTCCGGTCGATTGATAGGCAAGTCAATACGAACATTGCCAATTAAAGACCATGACGAGTGTAACGTTTCGGGTGTCACGATCGCAACCGTTGAACCCTCCGGCCGTTGTCTGCATGGCTTAACCTTTTCTGGACATGTATCGTGCTTAGACGGTAACAAACGACAACCGGACTACAATATAAAAAAATCAAATCAAAAACGAATAATTTAGCGACCGCGCGCGCGCCAACATTGTAAAGAAAGTGTGAGGGGGAGGGGGAACGGTATACTAACGCGGAATACATAATTGTGTGCGTGTGTCTTTCTTATTTGTTCCGCTTCCGAACGTTATGATTTTCTCCACGTCTCTTCGAATAATTATCATTACGACATCCGATTGTTTTCAGCTTGTAAATAGCCAATTTTCAGTGGACACGTCCGTCGCCGGTTTTTACTGTCGTGTCTGGCTGAGCTGTTTGTTCCAACTCCAGTCGTGATTATTCATCAAAACCTTATGTTAATCACTACTGTACCATCGATTCATTAATAATCCATTTCAATATTTATGCAACTAAACTTTAACCGTCAGATAATATTTTTAACCTAATAATATACTCGTGTTCTTTAAAAAGCAGAAAATCCCATTTTTCATTTTATAAATTCTTTTTATTTGTTTTTCAATGCTAATTCAAATTGTAACGGACTTGGTAAAACCAATACGTGTAAAAACTAATTTATAAATCTAAAGCAGTCACATACCTCCTGGATACTGTTACTAATTTATTTTTTTAGGTCAGACAAATTTTAGCGTAAGTTTTCCCCCGATGAACAAATTTAGAATAGTACAATAAAAGACATGTGCATAGAAATTAAATATACAGAATGGCTTATTTATCATAAATCACTTAATTAATCGAAAAATAAAAATGACAATTCTTTTGGTTTTTTTTTTTTTTGTACTTATGTTTTGATATGTTAATAAGCGAAAAAATAAATCATAAAATATATTTTATGTTTATCGTATAAACCTTATTAAGTTGTCAATTTTGTTTTTTTCAAATAGCAAAATATTCAATTAATATAATAAGTTATAATTATATGTTATCTAAAATATTTCATAGATACAATAAAAAAAATTATTGATCGATAACAACTTTTCGGGAGTTATTAAAAATGTTATTTTTATCATGACATAGTGTCACAAACTTCCCCATCCACGTGTAACATTTTCATAACTCCTGAACTACTTCAGTAGTTCCTGAATTACTGTTCTTTTAGTTGGATAATTTTCTATTAAATAAGCTAGTAAAATAGGTTTGTTACCGTTTAAAAAAATTAAGTCGGTGCCCTTATAAAGGACAAGTAATGTACATAAAAAGTATTTAACCATTTAAAATTGTTAAATAAGCGAAAAAATAAATTCTCTAAATTATTATGATTATAGAAGAAATGGTCAACGATAAATCGATCACCCTGTAATTGCTGAAACCAATGGTTTTCTTTAATGAAAATATGTTCAATGCCATTTTACATTAAAATGCATAACCTAATAATTAAACAACGCACTTGAATCCTCCTGTTTCATTATTAAAATTGTTACAATAATTACTACCTCTGTCTGAATTTAAACACTGACATGTAATAACTGTGGTTTCATTGCAATACTTTTATATTTAATAACCTTACAGTGTTCACATCGCATAACAACATAAAACATAAATAGTTAATTATAAACGTGTTCAAATATTGTTAGAGCAAATCAAAACGCGCAAGGAAATTGGTTTCTAATAACCATATTATAGTGCTACAATGTATAAAAACGTTTTTTTTTTTTTTGAAATTTATTTATTTGTTATTCATAATTGATGTACTGTTAGAGTACCTAATGAATCCATAATAACTATTTCGGCGTACCATTCGCAGATGTTGAACAGTTGTAATTGAATCATAACCTATCCTTCATTAGAGCAGTGCAATCGCTGTAACAAGGTCATAAAAATAGGGTACCTTATGTATCATTTATTGCCATGGAAAATCACTAATTCAACACGTGTACAGCTTAATAATTTAACAATAAAATCATTGCTCGAAACAATAGTGTAGAGTTGTACTTTTAGCTTTCCACATATCTTTTACACATATCAGTTTCGTGGTAACCGATAAACGCGGTGTTCTGAACGTCTAAAAGTTTAGGGAAACTTTCAGATGGGATGCTTTGAATAGTAAATTTACTTTGACGAAATCAATGGTATTAACGTCAAACACGAAATTTATGATAATTTATGTAAACACTGTCGATGATTAAACCATCGTCATATACTTTATATATATACATTTCATAACATCGGTGCTTCTGTATTAGTTATTAAAGTTCATCCTAAAGTGGCGATGTGCCGAGAGAGACTCTTGTACAGCGTACACGCCATTTTGTCGTATCCGCCGCTTTATAAACAATGTTTGTAATAATTATTATTGTTATTGGTGTTCCTCTATAAGCGAGCAGACTGTTTTAGGTATTGAGGGCAATTGTTATCATCACCCCAACTACCGAAAATGAAACTTCTTGTACTACACTTGTTCGCCTCGTTCTCCATTACAAAATGTGTTTTTCCTAGCAAGTCGCTGGTAAAATATGAATGTTCTAGTTGAAACATTTGCTTGTTTAGCATAAAAACATGTTCGTACATTTAGATTTTTCAAAGTAAATTTTGTGTTATTATAAAAATAACGAAAAATGATATTTTTACGAAAAATATTATGTATTTGTTATTATGAATTATTCAGTGTTAACTAAAAAAAAAAAAATAATAACATTGAAACGTGGGATTAGTAAATAAGAGAAACTATGTTTTTTCTGTTAAATTTAGTATTTATAAAATTAGAATGAAAAACACAAAGTGCAAATTATGCGCAATTATTTTTAATTATTTATATTTTAAATATTAATATTGAATATTTAAAATATTAAGTTTCGACTTGAATTGAATTAACTAATTCAATGTGAAACGAATATTTCTATACACTACGTTTAATTGTACTCATTGAAATTGATGCAGTGTTATGTGTAAAAAAACATAATATTAAAAAACAAATATAACAAAAATGGCGTGTTCAACTTTTTCCTTATAAATGACTTTTAAAAAATAAAACAATTTATCCTACACAAATTAAATTAATTGAAACAGTTCTGTATTTAATATCATTTATATGTTAGAAATATGATTTAGAAAAAATCAATAAATTTGATTTTATAATGAGAGCCCCCACACTTATGATACCGTACACTGAATGCGAATCGTCACATAATTTACACGTGTATTATTTATTTATGTTAACTATGCGATTTCTATTCCGCGAGTTAATTAAAAAATTTGATACTTTGCCGATATCATCTTTAGGGCGTGAAAAATAACAGTTTTTTTTTTCTTTTATCGACAGTGTTTTTTTACTATTCCGAAGTCTAGAGTTTTGTACAGATCGTCTAGAATGATCGCCTTATAATTATGTCGCATAATATTTTCATTTTGGTAGACCAGAAAAAAATATGTCGCACAATAGACTCGTCTGACGTTCAAGTTTTGAACACATTTGTTGTTTGTTTTTGAGGTTTGATTTTTTTCCCGACCGATTATCGCTTCTCGAATGTCAGTCGTCGCTGTTCCGTAATTTTCTTGGGTAATCCATAACATGACGCCTCGGGGCCGATAACGTGACAAAGAACATATTTCCTCGTGGGGTTGAAACGCGCGCTCAAGTCGGTTTTTGCTTAACGAGTGTAACGTTTAACGCACACGAACGCAAAATAAAATCGCTGTAATATCATATCACAGTCGTGTTTGCGCTGAGCGCCCCGTGATCTTTTGTCGTCGTAGCCTTCACACGTGTTCACCTATAAAAGCCCAAAATACACGAACGCGGTGCACTGCTCCGCGTCGGTGTCCTGTCCTGGCGTACGTGAACGACAGCGGTACCGAAAAATCGACGAATGATTTACAACGGCCCAGTAGAAACGTGTGTTGTAACACGTCGAACGGTAACGCACACGCGCGCGTATGTTGTTACCATAATAATAATATCAAAGGCACGGAGCATTCCGTCATCGGCGGACGCAATTAGCACTAATAATATTTATTCGTGAGCCGGATTCATAAATGTCTCCATCACACGTGTTCTCAGGGTCTGCGACATCATACAAGACTTATCGCAGACGATGCGTGTCTTTGATGTTGTACGTTATAATAATAATGATACGATTATTATTATTATTATTATCAAAAGAGGAACGGGCCGGCGGCAAAGACGCACAAGAAGTTTTACCAGGTGTGAACACTGCGGCACAGAATTTGGCACCGATTCCAATGGTATACGCCATTATGTTACTCGTTCGTCTGCAAACGATTTTGCTATGTGCGCTTCCGAAAAATTACCCGTCGATGGATTTATAGCTCGCCGCCCGAGCCAAAGAGGTTGAAAATAGAAAAGCGCTCGTTTGTGGCCGAGGAAAAAAAATGCTCTTTGGCCACACCAGTTTGTATTGCGGTACACGAGTTTGGCTCCCCGTTTTGTACCTGCAGTAATATTAGCTTGTAGAACTTTATAACGTCACGTTGTAATTCGACAGTTTAAATACTTTAGGAGTTGATTGAAAATTAATGAAAAAAAAATCAGAGCGTTTTACATTTTTAAATTATCGACAGCGTCGAATTATGCAAACAGTTGATTATATTTGCTAAACCTCAAATTAATTTTAGATACAAATAATACACAACAAAAAAAAGTTTACAAGTTATTTACTCGAATTCCAAATCTGATTTCAAACTTGTTTCGTCGCATATAATTTTTTAGATAATTACTTATTAGTAATTAAGTGATAATTATACATTAAAAAAATTCATAAACATTTTTTTCTCGAAACTATTCGAATTCAATATATAATGATATCGTAAAAAATCGTGTGAAATTGACACTGCTTAACCCGATGTCGCTTTGGGCTTTTACACTTGCGCATGATACTCACTTGTAAAAAAATTAAATGAAATCTTCATAGACAAATCTAGAGGTTTCTTATAAATTGCCGTTTTTCTGTCATAAATATTCTTTAAGCACAATTGCGTTTAAATTAAATACATATACAGGGTGTCCCACGAGATTCTGACAAATCCGTATACTTTTCTTCAAGATGATTTGTCAGAACAGTTTTTTATAAATTCACAAATTTACATAATTTTTATGCTCAACACGATAGTTATAACACAATTAGGTTTATATGTCTCCATTATTTGTTTGAATATTAAAAAAAAAAAACTTTTAATGAATATAAGTATGTCATTGCTTAATGTGACAAATTAGTAATTATCTCAAGAACTAGACGCGGTGGGAAAAATCTGAAATTAGATCTGAAATCAATAGCAAAATTACCTATAGAATACATTTGAATATTGTAAACCTTAAACATTTTATTTTCTTTTTTAGTTAATATGTAGTTGATAGACTTTTTACCAAAAATAAGACCGAGTAAAAATGTTGTTCGCCTTGACTGTGATATATTTGAAGAAAACAGATATTTTGCACAAATGTGATGAATCTAAATAATTTTCAACAATTTAAACCTAAGTAAATAATTAATTCGGTAGTAAGTCCCTTACTTTAGGTGACTATTGATTTCTAATTATGTAAGATGAGATTTTCCCTAAAGATATAACTTTATTTGAAAAAATATTTGGAATCTTATTAATAGCGGACACTGGATTTGATAATTGGATTTAATTGGCACGCGACTATTGGATACGTCCTATTCAAAAATTTATATTGTTTGGCGTTGTCAAACACAATTTTATACTTAACATTATGAATATTTATTTAAAAGTTACTCGTTTAAACCACCAAAAGTCATCGATCTTGGACAAGCGTTGGCTAAAACTATAAATTATATTAAGTGTTAAGTATCGTATGTTTAATTAGACGCATTAAAAGACTACATTTTAAATGCCTTTATTATGTTTTGGGTGTGTCTATGATACAAAAAGTATTTTGTTTAAGTGTACACTAGTAATAAAAGTACATTTTGAGAGTATAATCTTAAGTACTGATAACTTTAACGACTTAAGAAAATTCAGATTAGTATTAGTATACAGCAACTAAGTACTCGCTCAATGCGGCGGTGTGTCTTTTTATTAAACTGAAATAAAAATTACAATTATATTGTTTTACAAGGTCGACGTGTATAGTGTTTTCAACGTTTAAAACGATTTCTGTGTTTATTTTGGACTGCTTCTTATTCTGTTATAAAATCAGTACCTCTTAACAACATTGAGTTTGTAAACCTAAATACATACACAACGTGCCTAACGCCTTTTTATAGATTACTCAAATATTTTAATGTCGAGATTAAGAGCACACGATTTTTATCATAACACAAAATTAAGACGTTCCGTCTAAGAAATCCGTTGCATCTGAACCGCCGGACTCCATTGCGCATAATCGATTCGATTGCTGCAAAATTAGTAAAAAAAAATTTCAGTATCAGCTGCTGCTGGTAATTTATTTATACATGCATGCCTACCAAAAGATGGCATACCATTCAATTACAGCATTAAGATTTAATAATAAGTCATGTTTATTTTAATTGATGAGGGCAAAAGCAACGTGCGGACACTTGGAAGTCGGTATTTTGTAAAAATAGTTCAGCGACCGTGACGGCAAGTACGTACCTTTGTACGTCAAGGGCTTTTGTCGGCCGCAAAAAAACGTTCCGCTGACAATTCGAGCGGTTCTCGCCTCAGTCACAATATTAAATGTAAATGCGAGTCTCCCACGGCAGTTGGAGAATTTTAACGAGACCACTAAACAATTGGGCCGGCAACACACACATGCGGTACTGCTACAGCGATGTACTACTATAAATAAATGTATTATTATCCAAACGCAGTCCCCGGATGATAATTAAGCGGGTTTGTCAAAAAAAAAAAAAAATTACAATGGCAAGAAAATGTGTAAGAGCGAACAAAACGAGAAAAATAGTGAACCTAAAGGAGTGGGTGTGTAAAGTTTAAAGTGTGTAGGAGAAAAACCGCGATGGTACGAAACATGAAAGAGGAGAGAGGATCGCTTGCCGTCTCCACCCTTTTATTGTTTTATAAAATTGAAGTGGGGCTTTTCACTTGGAACTGTTGTCGACCATTTTGTGTATGTGCCTGTGTGTGTGTGTGTGGATTAATTTCTGTACCAGGCAGAAGGAAACTCGAGCCTGGTTTGTTTATGGGTGGGGTGGTTAGGTCGAAAGAGCAAAGGAAAAACACACCCGGGTCAAAAAGTGCCGTTTTTAAAAACACAAAACGCCCGCGTTTATGTTTTATCGCGGTGATACGTTGTGTAGTCAAAAGCAGAGGTTTTAATTGGTACGCCGCGGTCTCTTTTTGGGATTTTCTTTGGTTTCCGTATTGTTCGTCGTCGGCCGAGTGCACTTGATAACACACACGAAGAGCCGATAAATTCGTGGCCTGGTGTCGGTTTTTGTCATATTTTCGGGTCTCCACCCACCGTGTGATCACATCGGTACGAATATGGGAAAATTAATTTCATTATTCTCAGCTTAAAACTTAACCAAAAAGTTTTCCACATACAAGATAAAGTTCACTGCTAACGCCTTGATTCGGCCGACCCACGACAGCCGTTTGTTCAGTCCCCAGTTTGGAAAAATAATCATTGCGGACGCTTTGAAGCGTTTGCATGTTAAACCAATCGAAGTTACTTATGAATAGCGTCGGACCGAAGATTATAATTCGCCGACTTAGAATAGAGTTTTGAATCAGGCGCCGTTCATCATGTGGGCTGCTGAAAGGGCTTCGACAAAGCACATAAAAGGGCAAAATATCGGTGTCAGAATTAAACAATCTCCGAGCCATTTGAACATTTTTCAACGTTAAATAAACAACGAAAGTTCAATAGGCTATAAATCAGTTTTATTATTCAGTCTGTTATTTACATTATGTCATTTTACCTGTCGCCGTTATTTACACCGTTTAATTGATGTCAATTTTTGCCACCGACAAAATTAAACGCCACACTTTTTGTAGTGTATGAATAATTATTTGAATTCTATTGAAACGTTATTAAAATAATAAAAATATTATTGAATAGAGAGGGGAAAATATTTATTAGACAATCTGAACGTTTTACAACGGCAAATAATTGTACGGAATAAAAAAAACATAACTACGAACGTGTGAAACGAACGTCTGTTTTGTTGTACACAGTGTCAAATACACTGTTTACCATGTCGTTTAGCTAATTAATTAGAGATTAAAGTTCATATTATACAACTGGTGTTCAGAAAACTACCATATTTTATCAATTTGACTAAATTAAAATTATTTATAAATAAATATAAATTGAATACTCCTTCTTATAATTTTTTTTTCCCTTAAAACTCCATCAGAAAAATTACAATATCGACATAATAATAGTCACTTATTTATATTATAATAAGTGTTTATGAATTCTTAACGAGTATTGATAGATGTTAAAAGGTTACTTCTTTATGTTTTTAATATTGTTCGAGTGACACGTATATAATTTATTAAATTATAAACAGTATGAGTCACTTGTTTTTTATTAACTACATGGCATATTGCCTAGTACGTGTAATCAATATACATGTATCTTCAGCCAAACGATGATAGAATTATCAACATTTAGTTAAATCATTTACTATAATAATATTAAATATAGATCAAACATTTTTCAAAGGAAATGATATTTCTGAGTAAAAATTTTCAGCTCATAAAATAACAATAACACCTGAACTGTTTTACAATACCTCAAATAATTAGAAGTTTTTATATTACAATTAAAATATTTTAAATATTTAAATTTATAATTTTTAAAATTATTATTAATAATTCATTTTAATGTAAATAAAATTTTAATAGTTTTATTTTTCCTAAGTTCATTAAAACATTTCTTTTAGCTTAAACTTTGATTGAAAAAGTAGTATGAAAAATGTTTTATTTAAGTTATGTCCATTTTCCTTCAAAGATAAACATAATAAAGAAGAAATTGTAATGAATTCAATAATATTTTGTGTATCAAAACCTTGTACATTTCTTTGGTAAGATCAATTTTAGAATATGCATCTATTATTTGGTGTCCATATAAAATAGATGAAATTAATAGAATAGAATCTATACAAAGACGTTTTTTACACTTCATTTCTTTTAAGTCTAGGGATTATAATGTGTCGATCGATGAAATACGAATCTCTCTTGGTTTAACTTCCCTTGCTTACAGTAGAAAATGCAATGATGTTTTTTGGATTTATAATCTCCTTAATAATAATGTAGATTGTCCAGAAATTTTAAGTCTAATTGCTTTTAATGTTCCTAATTTTCATCTCCGATCTAATAATTTATTTTATGTTACTCATATCGTCAGAATTATAGTTATTATTCACCGGTCAATAGAATGCTACATTTTTTCAATTTAATTAAAAATTTTGATTTCTTTAATGACCATTTAACCAAGTTAAAATCTATTTGTAGCGATGTATTTTAATTATTAATTTTGTATGTTAATAATTTAAACTTCTATGTATGCTGTACTTATTTAATTATTTAGATATTTTGTATTTATATTCTGTACTCATTGCCGTCTGTGGCGTACTCAATATTTATTTGTTTTTTTTTCTGTTTGATTATGTGTCTTGTACATAACAAAATAAATAAATAATAATCTATAATTTAAAAAAAATCGAGTATTATATCATGATTTCTGAGTTACTTTAGACTTTTTGTTTTATTTTTTTTATCATTTCGATTTCGGTTCTTCAATTTATTGATATTTCAGTTAATAACAATTTTAAATGTTTTTTAAATATATCGTAAATTTTTGTTTAGTAAAATAGGACTTTAACGCGTTCGCATTAAACAAACACAATTTTTATATAAAAATATTTATCAATTTATTTAGCTTTGATGTAAAGATGACAAGTTATTGTTTACAATGATATACTTTTTTTTTGTGTCTGTCCATAAAAATTCTTTGCTTTCACTAAACCGAATTGGCTGATCAATTCCATAAAATAACTAAAATTTGACCTAGTTGAAGATATCGCCATCGAAAAAAGAAAATAAAACCTCGATTTAGTTATGTAAAATATATACCAAAAATTGACAGCATTCCTAATTAATTCATTATTTTATTTTTCGAAAACTAAATGAACTAAAATAAAAATCATATTGAAATTTTAGTTTTAATATTGTAATTTTCAAAGGGTTTGGATTCCAGTCCAATTATTTTAGGTTTCTCAGGGTTTTTTTTTCTTTTTTTTTTACAACCGCCGCCTTAAAACTCCTCCGCTATATAATTTATGTCTGTGATTATCATATTGGTAAAGTAAATATTAATATGTTTTCATTATGGGAGTTTCAATTCCCATTTTCGCAATGAAAAAGCTGACAGAGTACAATTATACCTTTTTTGTTGGATATTATTGAATTTTTATAATCCGTTAAATAACAATAACAATTTAGTTTATTTTTGCAGAAGAGCTATTTTGATTGAACGTCATATTATTTTATATTAACTATGTAGGTTATTAAAATTTTAGACATTTCTAATTTAATCATGCAAAAATCAAATTTCTTTATAGAACTTTTAAATTTGTGCTGGTATTTTTAAAATCTTTTTAATTACTTAAAATTAAGTATAATACATTTGAGATTTATGATATTTGTAGAAACTTACATTATTTTATTTATTAAATCGGAGAACGATCTCAATGTTGAAATTAGTCGAGTAGAAAAAAAATTGTTTTTTTTTTGCTGCCCAATTCTCAATGTTCGTACTTATTTTATAAATTAAGTGCCCCAAATTAAAGTTACATGACTTATTTGATATTTTCAATCGTAACTTTCTAGTTAAAATCTAGAGAAAAAATAATTTGATTAAAAGTTTATATTTTTATTTTATATGTTGAAAAGTAGGAATTGTCTTCTAACAAAAATTCTACGGATGAAATCATATCTGGTGTAAATAAAATGGAGAATCATTGCCGAGTACAAAAAAATTTTCATCTTCATTTATTAATAAAATTATAATAAAAATCTTACAAGTAGTTTTTATTCCTTGTAACTTAAGGAAGTCAACGTTTTAGTACGCGCCAAAGAAAATATTCACTATTGGCAATAAAATTTCTGACGTTATTAAAACAAGTTTCAACAAAATATGTTCATATTATTATTTTTAATGTCTATATTTTATAGTTCACATGTTTTTAAATTCATAAGTCATTTACAGTTTTTTTAAAATTATATTATTATTTTGAAGTAAAGAGATTTGTTATACATTTATATACAAAATGCTTTTGTGATAATAATTACTATGATCTTATTTTTATACATCACATTAAGAGTACTGTCATTAAGAGTTATATTCAAGTTTTGAATTCGATTTATTTTTATTGGCCTAAAAATAAAAATATTAGGTGAGAAAAATATATTAATAAAGGCAAGATATAAATTTAATTTATTTGTAATATTAATTTTGTTTTTTTTGTACATAGCTTTATTTACATAGTATTATATTAGCTCGACAATTATCTTTTATTACTGTTATTATTTTTAATGAGCAATTAGTAGAAATAGTGTTATAAGTTTTGAGTGTACATGAGAATCGACCCAGAGACGGTGGAACATAAATCGTAATATTAAGTATTTTTTATTTTATAGACACTTTTGTTTTTACAACATTATGTCTCAACAATTACTTTTTATGTTTATTAAGTAAATATTTGAAATGACACGAGAAATGCTGAGATTATACAGGAGTCAAACTCAAAATAGTGAATTATATGCAGTGATGTCTTAACAATGTCATTAATTAATCCAATAATTAGTCTTAGGGTAACAAATATTTTATTTTTTCAAGTTGTAATTTATAATTTTGTAGCTAAGTAATTTTGTAATAAAGTATTTTATAAGGAATACCTCACTCATCTAAAATGTATATAGATAAATAAAGATAGAATTGTTTAACATAAATTTTAATTCTACACTGTAGAAATTATGTATAATATTTATATTAGAAATGGCTTTTTACAATTTGAATAATTGGCCGTGATGTAACATTTCAAATGATTTTTTTTATAAATCTCTTTTTAAAAACGTCAGTTGTTTTAAAAGTCAAATATTTTGACGCCGCACTTATCCTTTATGTACCTTAGAGGCGCATATATCATAATATCAAATTTCGGTCAAAACGTGAGTTATACAGTCGATTTTAAAAATGTTTGCAGAAAGAATCATTAATGTAATGAGAGAAAGAGCAGAGGAGAGCCCCTTGTTTGCAGACCGTGTGATTTATTGGCAATGAGGGATTTAAAAAGTCTACATGGCAATACCACTGTGAGGATAGGGAGAAACGGACGAGTCCAGGAACTTATTGGGTCCAGCTGCATGTGTGAGAACAGGTCATGGTTAATAGAACCGAGTAAACATGTCGGTTTTTTTTTTTTGAAAAACCTAAACAATGTTTACATTGATACTGCCAATGGTTATTTTTGGGCGGCTTAGAAATAAACGACCCGGGCCAAACTGTAACTACGATTAAGTAAATGCACCTCATGATTAAATGAACTCCAAGGGCATTACTTTATTTTTGATGTATTTTATAGATCAAAAAGATTTTAAAGCCTTATATGTAAATACATGAAACACTTTGTCTTATGCACAAATATATAAAATACTAAAATCCATATTTGTCAAAGTAATAAACCGTTGTTGGTCTGATAAATAGTTAAGATATTTTTTAATCCATTTGTACAGAATAAATTTATTTTTTGGCTATAGGCATATCTGTTTTTATTTCTCAAACTAACAGCTCTAAGTTTCATCGACATAAGGAAAAATACATTTTACTTGCTAAACAGTCAACTACAATAATGTTATGTAAATAGTTATTTAAATTCTAATTCAACACACAAACTCTTATTGACTCTTATAATAATTAAGATAAACTAATAATTATACACACGGGAATAATTAATGAAAAAACACGTTGCCCTATTTAGTCATGTATAACAATATTTACACTTGTATGGCGTTTTCAAAGGATATAAGGTATTGACAGAGCAGCACATTAAAAATCAACAATTAATGCAGGTGTATTTGTTTTTACGTTTCATTATTGCAAACTGCGGTTAATTAAAAATAGGAAGAGAAAAATTAGGAATGAAAAATGTTCAAAAAACAGGTTCTATATTAAGATAATTATTAAGTTTTTATTAAAATGAACACGTTGTGCATTTACCGTGAATCCTTATACTCGAGCATTGCTTTCCAGTAGTATATAAAATGTAATATATTATGAAAATAAATATTTAACAATTATCAAAAATATTTGAGTTTTTTTTTTAACGATATAGATATATGTAAAACATAGTATTGGATTATTTTCAAAGACCTACAACAGCAGAAACAGTTTTGAAAACGATTCCTTACTAATCCGACGGTTTTTAAATCGGTCAACTCAATATCTCCGTTGGCAATGTATAGAAAAAAAATGTTATTATCACAGTCGGTCGGACACCTCAATTGTGTCTCTGTTAGAATGTGCTCGTGTGCGATACGTTGTGTTATTATTTCAGTTGACCCACAAGCGATTTACAGGACGTGATAGATTATTGGCCGTGTAGTAATAAAACGATAATAATAATAACAATTGTTAAGTACAGTGATACGAGTACGGGATGAGTGTTTGGACAGTGTATACGATGTCGGTGGTTTCCAGAGAGAGCTGTGCACGAGGAAGGAACTCGGATTTTCCCATTACACGTTGTGCACAGGTCGGTTTCCTGCTCGGTGCTCTGGCCGCCTTGGGGTACAATGGACTTAATTTGACATTGAAGTGTTTTTTTTTTAAGAAGGGACGTGCAATGATTGATTGGCCGAGGTGACGGGAATCACGCATTTGGCCGGCAACAAGAGGAATTCACCGCATCTCCACCGCGTACAATGCCATGTGTGTGTGTTGAGTAAACACGGTTGTAATGCAAGTGTAGGTCTTTTCCACGACGGCACGGCAATTGTGCAATGAACGCGCCGTGAAAGACAAACATGTTTATCGTGGAACATGTTTTTGATACGTGTTTCGGATTAGTCATCGGTCGGGGCGGCAGAGGTATACAACAGTAACAGTCTGGGCACATTATTTCAATTTTGGCCTCGGTGCCCGGTGTAGTTTCTCATGGTTATTTTCTTGTATACAATAGATAACACCGTAGCCAACAATGCGCAGTGTACTGCTCTGCCACATTAATCACATCATAGACGATAGAATAAGTGTTAGGAAAATATGGTAATACGCGGGAGATGGTCATAATATAGAAACAAAATCTGTATTCGCCCACGAACAAAACGCATAAAAATTAAACTATAAATGTACAATATTAATGAGATTTGCTCCCAAAAAAAAATATATATACTTATACGACAATTAATACGGTGTAAGAGCCCATAAAATATTAAACATTTCGTTACAACTTATTTGTTATTTCGTTCATTTTACAAGTGTATACATTTCCATGGAAATCGGGTTGTGGCGTTTTGAAAAAAATATAAAACATCAATTTATATTGACTGAGTTTCACGGCAGTTTAAATTTTATTCATCACGCCGTACAAGGTTGCCAATCGAGGCTGAATCTGTGGGATGAATGAAAGATGGTTGACCGCGATATTTTATCAAAAAACCAATATATCCATGTCTAATTATGTCTGTGCATGTTTAACGCTCTAGGTGTCCGTATAAATTCTCTTGTTTTTTTTTTTTTTTTCAACACTCCGGCGAAAGGACAACGACACCTCTCTGAGAAGATTACGCGTTCAAATATTTTATACGTTACCATATCTTCCACAGACATCAAAACAGCTTCACGCATAACCACCGAGAGAGATACATTAATGTTAATGATCATAATATACTGCTCGTGTAATATAAAATTTGATTTTTTGCACATTTCTTAGACGACAATATGCTAATTATTTCAAAAACGTGTCTATGATTTTTACGAACAAAATATTCGTTGAAAGTGTTTTAGTTCCTAGCAAACTTAATTAATAGGTTTTACATTTACAATTTAATTGCCGTTGTCAATATGTTAATGAAAAACGCGTGTAGGATGGGCAAACACTATTGTAAAATTAAGTGTGTGAACATTTGTAGACAAAGGTTGCTCATTCATATTCAAAACAGTGGTGTATACAAAATACAGTAGTAATATTTCAATTATTCATTAGATTTATTTTTTAATATACGGAGTGGCTGTTTAACTATGACTCGTGCAATATCTTTAACTATATAAAACGTTAAATAATTTTTTCTATTCACAAGTTAACAGTATCTTAAATTCTATGCTCTCTATAAATCAATTGAATATATGCCTCTTCTTCCCCCCCCCTCTAAAAAAATATGTTATCAACTTGAGATTTTTTAATTGAAACATATATGTTCTACCAACTTGCAAACTAGAAAGTAATCTATCCAAGAAAATAACTGTTCGATAAAAACTTCTGAACTAGTATGGTGAGAGGAGTAATGCCTAGAAATAATAATTAACCGTCTCACGCTTCCCGTTTTTATATTTAAGATTGAATAACTTACAAAATACTGCGCCAAAAGTCATTGTAGACCAATCATTTTGTATGTTGATTGAACATATATATTTCCGTTAGAACAAACTAAAGTTAATAAAATGTTTAGAGGAAAATAGGATAGAAAGAGGTATACATTTTTTTTGAAAATTATAGAACGTAAGATAATTTAACTTGCGAAAAAATAATTTAATATGACCAAGTCACTGTTAAAAAATGTATAATCTATAATCTTAGACATTGTTTTTTGTGTCGGCAATTAATGCATAAACCCATCCTTTACTACTCACTCTAAAAATGATCTCTTACGTCTATATTGTAACAGAACATGATTCCAAAACAGTACCAATTACAACGTTATTTGTGTAGAGTTATTAATGTTGTATTAAGTCAACCCATATTTCACTTATATTAGATAATTCATTGGATTCATTATTGTAAAGAATAAGTAAATGGGCGTAAGAATAAAAGTTCAACGAACACTTTAGATAAGGCAAGTGTTTTGTTTGTCGCGGAGTTGATTATTTGAAATACTAATGTGCAAGTTCCAAATATATTCTATCATTTCTTACAAATGGATAATTCCGTTACAAAATGTGTTCTGTAGGATTTTTTATAAGTTTTAACGTGGGCGTCCAGAGTAGGTGTGTTTGTCCGAAGCGAATTTGTTTCGCGATCTGTTTTACACGTTGTTCCGGCCAACATTAAATATGTATTAGCTATAACTTGTTGTTAATATGATAAAGTATGCCTACCAGATATAGTTCTACACGGCGTACATGTTAAACAAGTTTTAAAACAATCATTTTTGTAGACACGAGAAGTAACTGCATACACATCAGTTCTTAACCAGCTTTTGTCTAAGTTGTCTGAAAAGTCGATTACAATATTCATTGGACCGGCGAACGTTGCAGGGAATGTGTTGCTGAGAATATGATAAGCGTACGGCCTCTCGTCTATGCGCTGGGTGTATGTGATTACACGACAATTATACGCATGACACGAGTATTTACAATGAGCCTGCACAAAAGGGTAATGATTTCTGAAAAGGACCGCAAAACGAACACTCGAAATAAAAGAGCAAACAGTGGAACGTCAAAATTGTTTTTGGAGTCGTGCGACGAAGGTTTTGCTCGTTTTCAAAGAAGATTTTCAAACTCGAGTGTACACACAAACTATACGGCATTTGTTTGTCTTCTGATATGGTCCGTGAATATGTATTAGTTCAAGTGTCCCTTTGACGTCACCCACGCTCAGCGTTTGTATAGTATCCGAGTAAACACACCGCGTCCTCCGTCGTTACAATATTAAACCGAGGCGGTCTGAGCGTTTTTAAAGGGTCGTGATCGGTAAGAAATATATTTTTCAATCATAGCCACTTTGCATATACTCGATAACACACGCCCATGACAAACCACCACCACCACCACCACCACCACCACCACCACGGGCCGTCGAATTGCACAAAAAACTGCCCGTGGACTATACGAAAAAAAAAAAAAAAA